>NC_029777.3:71204113-71232054 GCF_000817695.3 Arachis duranensis
GTTTAACGCCAGTAAGGATAGCCATCTGGGCGTTGAACGCCAAAAAGGAGCATCTTCTGGGCGTTGAACGCCAGAAAGAAGCACCTTCTGGGCGTTTAACGCCAGATTGACAGCGTCCTGGGTGTTCAGAAAAATGCCCAGTGACAAAGGACTTCCTGGCGTTCAGCGCTAGAAAGAAGCAACAGCTGGTCGTTGAACGCCCAGGAGAAGCAACAATTGGGCGTTAAACGCCCAAAACATGCAGCAGTTGGGCGTTTAACGCCAGGATGGTGGGGAGGAGGTAAAATTCGTCTTTCTTCACAAATTTTCTAATTTTTATGTTTCAATTCATGATTTCTTGCATAAACATATTTCAAAATATCATCCTTCAATTCCAAAAATTTTAATCCTAATTTCTAAAAACCCTAATTTCTAAAATCCCTTTTTCAAAAACATCAAATGTATCTTAATTCATAAACACAAATCTTTTTCTAATCCAAATCTTTTTCAAATCTTTTTCAACTTATCATATCTTTTGGATTTCGAATTTGCCTCTCCCTCTATTCCTCTCATTTCCTTTCGAAATTGCCTCTCCCTCTATTCCTCTCCTTTCCTTTCTTTTGCTTGAGGACAAGCAAACCTCTAAGTTTGGTGTGATTTGCCATGATCACTGAGCTAAAACTCATCAAGATCATGGCACCTAAGGGAACAGGAAGAGCAAGGATGTGAATTGAAGGAACTAAAGCGTCAGAAGCTATTCCTTGAAGGACCAAGCACCCCACAGACTAAAGGAACATCCACTTCCCAAAATACAGGTTGTTAAGTTCTAATTTTAAGCTTTAACTCTGTGATAGTATTATTATAGGATTTTACCTTAGAAGTTATATAGGAGTAGTAGTAATTAGCATATCTATTTTGATTTTATTTTCAATTAACTTATAATTTATTTTTCTCATCATCATCAAACATGAATAAAATAGTAGATTTTTAGAATAAAGAGGCAATAATTTTTTTTGAGTTCTTAATAAGAAAAATTCTAATTATTTATATGTGGTGGCAATACTTTTTGTCTTCTGAATGAATGCTTGAACAGTGCATATTTTTGATCTTGTTGTTTATGAATGTTAAAACTGTTAGCTTTTGAAAGAATGATGAAAAAGAGAAATATTATTGATGATCTGAAAAATCATGAATTTAATTCTTGAAGCAAGAAAAAGCAGTGAAAAAAAAAACTTTTGCAAGAAATCATTGGATCAAGAAAAAGAAAAAGCCAATAGCCCTTAAAACCAAAAGGCAAGGGTGAAAAGGATCCAAGGCTTTGAGCATCAATGGATAGGAGGGCCCAAGGAAATAAAATCCAGGCCTAAGCGGCTAAATCAAGCTGTCCCTAACCATATGCTTGTAGCATGCAGGTCCAAGTGAAATGCTTGAGACTGAGTGGTTAAAGTCGTGATCCAAAAGCAAAAAGAGTGTGCTTAAGAGCTCTGGACACCTCTAACTGGGGACTCTAGCAAAGCTGAGTCACAATCTGAAAAGGTTCACCCAAGTCATGTGTCTGTGGCTTTTATGTATCCGGTGGTAATACTGGAAAACAAAGTGCTTAGGGCCACGGCCAAGACTCATAAAGTAACTGTGTTCAAGAATCAACATACTACACTAGGAGAATCAATAATACTATCTGAATTCTGAGTTCCTATGGATGCCAATCATTTTGAATTTCAAAGGATAAAGGGAGATGCTAAAACTGTTCAGAAACAAAAAGCTACTAGCCCCGCTCATCTAAATTAGAATCTGAGCTTCACTTAAAACTCAGAGATTTTATTACTCCTTAAATTCTTTTTATCCTATTTTATTAATCTAGTTGCTTGAGGACAAGCAACAGTTTAAGTTTGGTGTTGTGATGAGCGGATATTTTATACGCTTTTTGGGGGTAATTTTACGTAGATCTTAGTATGTTTTAATTAGTTTTTAGTAGAATATTATTAGTTTTTAGGCAAAAATCATATTTTTGGACTTTACTATGAGTTTGTGTGTTTTTCTATGATTTCAGGTATTTTCTGGCTGAAATTGAGGGAGCTGAGCAAAAATCTGAGTTAGGCTGAAAAAGGACTGCTGATGCTGTTGGATCCTGACCTCCCTGCACTCCGAATGTATTTTTTGGAGCTACAAGAGTCCAATTGACGCGCTCTCAACGGCGTTGGAAAGTAGACATCCAGGGCTTTTCAGCAATATATAATAGTTTATACTTTGAGCGAAGATAGATGACGTAACTTGGCGTTGAACGCCAAGTACATGCAGCTGTCTGGAGTTAAACGCCAGAAACACGTCATGATCCGGAGTTGAACGCCCAAAACACGTTATAACTTGGAGTTCAACTCCAAGAAAAGCCTCAGTACGTGGATAGCTTTAGTCTCAGCCCCAACACACACCAAGTGGGCTCCATGAGTGGATTTCTGCACCAATTATCTTAGTTTACTCATATTCTGTAAACCTAGGTTACTAGTTTACTATTTAAACAACTTTTAGAGACTTATCTTGACCTCATGACATTTTTAGATCTGAAAATTGTACCTTTTGGCAGCATGAGTCTCTAAACTCCATTGTTGGGGGTGAGGAGCTCTGCAGCGTCTCAATGAATTAATGCAATTGTTTCTATTTCATTCAAACGTGTGTGTGTTCCTATTTAAGATGTTCATTCGCGCTTAATTGTGAAGGAGGTGATGATCCGTGACACTCATCACCTTCCTCAATCCATGAACGTGTGCCTGACAAACACCTCCGTTCTACATCAGATTGGATGAGCATCTCTTAGCTTCCTTAATCAGAATCTTCATGGTATAAGCTAGAACTGATGGCAGCCATTCTTGAGGATCCAGAAAGTCTAAACCTTGTCTGTGCTATTCTGAGTAGGATTCAAGGATTGAATGGCTGTGACGAGCTTTAAACTCGCGATTGCTGGGCGTGATGACAAACGCAAAAAGATCACTAAGCCACTGACAATGGTGACACCCTACATACAGCTTGCCATGGATGGAACTTTACAAACAATTGAGTTGAATATTACATTGCAGGAATTCAGAGGACAAAGCATCTCCAAAACTCCAACAGATTCTCCATTAATAAAGTAACAATTTCTTATTCCAAATACTTTGACTTCTTACAATTAAATCCAATCTTATTGACATCCTGACTAAGATTAATAAAATAAACATAGTCTGCTTCAAACCAATAATCTCCGTGGGATTGACCCTTACTCACGTAAGGTATTACTTGGACGACCCAGTGCACTTGCTGGTTAGTTGTGCGGATTGCAAAAAGTGTTATTGCAATTTCGTGCACCAGCAGGGTTAAAATGGAGATTACAGGATGCAAAGGGAGCCTGGGCCGAGGAACTCCCACAGGTTCTATGAGCATATCGAACAACGCCATATTCCACCACAAAGGAATCACCCTTCCGATTAGCATACGGAATGGAGGCGATGATTCCAGTAGAGGTCGAAGAAGGGTTACCCAGAGTGATCCACTTTAGCGAGAAAGACAATCACCAACTTCAAAGGGAAGAGCTCGACTTACTTCCAGAAATCTGAGAAAGAGCTCGGATAAGGGAAGAGGCGCTAAAACGACGGATGGCCTCCAGGTATAACCAAAAGGTAATACGATGGACCTTTACTGAGGATGATCTCATCCTAATATGAAACGACATCGGAACAACTCGACCGGGAGAAGGAAAGCTAGCAGCAAACTGGAAAGGACCCTACCGAGTCATAGAAGTGCTGGGAAAGGGCTATTACAGGCTTTGCGAACTCGACGGGTGAGAGCTTTCCAGGTCATGGCACACCTACAACCTAAGAAGGTACTATAGCTAGGGGTGATAAAAGATCTTGGATAAGGCGCACTCTTTTTTCTGAAAAAAGGTTTTTTAACGAGGCACCAAGCCAAGACCTACAAATCACCTGACTTAGAAAAACTAAACATGTATATTTGCATTTTCTTTTAATAAAACTTGTTTAGATTTTCTACAAACGCTCAAGTCGTATTATTCTGAAACATTCATCACCCGATTATAAAGCTACAGATCGACAGAAAGTGAAAACCAAAAATTCACTGCACGATCACGATAAAAACGAGGTTTAAAACCCAAATTCTACAAAATCGGCAAAGATGAAAACAGAATAATGCAAGAAGTTATAGAAAGTGATCCATAGAAAGGACCTGACGAGGTCCTAATAAAATGGATTGCAATAAAATAACTTAAAAGACTAGCCGACACAAAAAGTCAGACCAGCCACAACAACCCAAGTTATAAGTAAAGCCCTGGAAAGAGGTCTGGCGAACCCTATAAAAGAGGATTACTATAACTTCGAAGAGCCCGACGTGATGAAGTCGGACTCCTACAAAAGTTACAAAAAGATTAATCCCTGAAAGAGACCTGAACAAGGTCCAAGAAAGAGGATTATCAAGTAACTTGACAGGGCCCGACATGACAAAGTCGGCCCGGAAAGATAAAGTTACAAAAGAGAAATCCCTGAAAGAGACATGAACAAGGTCCAAGAAAGAGGATTATCAAGTAACTCGACAGGGACCGACATGAAGAAGTCGGACTAAAGCTACAAAAAGTTATAAAAAGTAATCCGTAAAAAAGAGACTTGACAAGGTCCAAACAAAGCGGATTGTTAGAAATAACTTCCAAAAAGACCAACCGATATGAGGAAGCCAGCCCAGGGTGACCAAAAGCGACAGAGTTATAAAAAGTAAAACCAAGTGTTATTAGAAATAACTCAAGAAAAAATCAACTGAGAGAATCAACCAACAGAAGGAAGATAACTCGACCCGAAAGACCACGACCTCAACAAAATCAATCTACAAATTATTCTATCAAAGAATACTCAAACAAACAACTAGCCTTAAAAGGGACACTTCAACTAAGGCAAGAAATAAACAAAGCACAAATGCAATCAAAAGAGGTCGGATAAAAAAACACTCTGAAGTTCCCGGTAAGTGCTAAAGAAAGTTGCAAGCAAGCATATCACAAAGAAACAAGGCAGTTACCATAAAACAAGACTCAAGAGGCCACTTGAAGCCGACCCCAAGAGCAAGAGAAACTATTTTGTTTTTCAAAATAAAGTTTCTAAAGTAGCAATCGGAGTATCCAAAGTCAGAGATCACAAACTTACAAAAATAAAGAGTTCAAAAGCCTACAAAAATCGGGCTATACACAAACATATCAGAAAAGTTATAGAGGATCCAAAGGCTTCCCAGTAGCAGCATCTTGGGGAGAAGGAGGGCGAGTCTGAAAGGGAACTGCGTCCACTGTCCCGTCATCCCGGTTCAAAATCTGGACGGCTGGATCAGATTCCGGCTGTGTAGCTTCAACTGCCAAGGTTGAGGAAGGCGGGACAACAGAGGCTTCGGCAGAAGTGACCAGAGGAGGGACGACATCATTATCATCATCGGGATCGTCAGGAACAATCTTACCATCCTTCACAACATTATCCAAGCTAAATAAGGCAAGATCAGCTCCCGGGGTGATAACCTGAACCTGCTCCTTCAGGTTCTCATAAGCAGTAGTTATGCTACCTACAAGATGACCCTGGAGCTCAGAATAATTAGCCCGAGCTGACTCTAGCTCCTCCCGAAGATGCATCACTTCTCGGAAGGACGTGACGTAGCTTTCCTCGTGTTTCAAAGCCACATCCTCAGCCAATCGCACAGAGGCCGCCAGGGCAGGAGAGCTGGCCTTCTCCCCCTCCAGCTCCTTCTTCAGTTTAGTCACCTCTGCTTCAAACTCCTTCTTTAGACCCTTCATCCGATCAAATTCTTGCTTAGCTTCCTCCATAAATGCTTTGGTAGCATATAGAGGCAAAGTTTGGGCAGTGCGATACAAAGCAGCTCCCATATGAGCCATCTTAACACTACTCCGAGTTATTAAATCCATAAGGAGCGATCTGCTGGTCTACAAAACAAATAGGATCAAAATCCGGGGCATCTAGATTGAAGGGTTCAACAGTTCGAGGTCTTTTTGGAGGAGGGGTGGCCGAAGAAGAAACCACAACAGCAGTAGAAGATTGAGGGGGATCCATTAAACGGACCCGAGGAGTAGGAATCATTCTCCTCAGGCCAGGAGAGTTCAGTATGGGTGGCTTTGAAGGAGCTTGGGAAGTTCCTTCCCTATCAGCCCGGGCCAAGATGTTTTGAGCTGCAATAGCTTTCTTTGCTTTCTTGAAAGCCTTCATTGCATCATTATTTTTTGCCATCTCTGAAAAATGAAAAATAGCAATTTATCAAACCAGGAGAAAAAATAGGAAGGAATCAACAAAACAAAATATATCAAGGCAGTACCCAAAGCAGTTCGAATAAGGGACGGATCTCCCAAAGACTTTTTAGTATCCAAATGAGGAGGTTCTCCCCAAATATCCTCCAAAACATTCACAAAGGCCTGCTCGACCTTGCTCAACATCTCCCAAGTATATCGGGATACCACTACGTTCCTCTGCCACTCTAGGGGAAAGCAGGGCTCATTATTTTCATCCAGAAAGAAAGGTCAGGCTCCTTCAACAGCCCAGACCTTAAAGAAATAGTTCTTAAAATCCCGGAAAGATTCGCCATATATGGAAAAAATCTTGTGCCCTTGAGCAGACCTAAAAGAAATCCAAGAAGCCTTTTTCTTGGTAGTCCCAGGTTTGGTCAACACAAAAAGATACAGAAAAAGAGTTTGAGAAGGCGTAACACCAAATTCTCGACAAAGAAGCTGAAAAATCTTGATAAAACCCCACAAATTCGGATAGAGCTACGAAGGGGCTACGTTACAAGACCATAGTAGGTTAGTTTCAAAGAGGTAAAAGGAAAGGTGATGTTCATTTGTCCAAAAAAGAAATCATAAGCATAGAAGAAGGGATGCTCCCCCTGGGTCAGGACCGGGAAGTAAACTCTATCACCAGAATCGGGTGCCACTAACTCCTAATTACTCTCCTGATCTTCACAGCTACAGACACGATGATGCCTTCTAAGCGTCACACAAAATTCGGAATCAGCTAAAGAAGCACACAACAAGACAAGAGAGTCCAGCCAATCGAACATCCCTTCAGGAACCATAGGAGATGCCTCGACAATATTTTTTCGGGAAGACATTGCCAACTAGTCCTACAAACAAGAAAAAAGATTGGGTTACTAAAAAAGGTAAAAACATCCCAGATAAAATCAAAACAACTCGAACAGCACAACCCAGCGCCAGTATAATAGATAAAAAGGAAAACCCCTAAACACAACCCAAGGTCCAAGGGCATCCTTTGGAGGCAATCGGGGAATAAGACTTTCAGGAAAATCTACAAGGCTAGCGTCTCAACGGAAACCCTTTCCAAGAAAAACAAACGCAAAGAAGATCATACGAACCGCCAAAAGAAAAAAAGGTTATAACAGTTCAAGAATCAGCAAAATAGCAGACAAAACCCTAAAGAGCCAAACCAGGGAGATACAGTTAGAAGCATACGAATGGACAAAAAAGGGAAGCATACATCACAATAACAAAACCAGGCGTGGTAAAAATGCAAGTTTCCCAACATGCACTCAGTCAAAATTAAAGCTTCAAAAACCAAAAATGACACAGCAGAACAGCAAGCAAAAAAGAAAAGATAAACCAACCTGAAAAAAGGAGAAGCATGTAGAGAGCGAAGATGAAAGAGATCAAGAGTTGCCGTCGAAAGTAAGAAGAGCACCTACGATCGTCAAGCAATGTCACAAAGAGAAACGCGAAGGGGCAGACAATAGCAACAGAAGTGAGAAAGAAAAGGGGAAGTTACAAAGAAGAGAAAAAACCGTTTCTGTGTGTAAAGTTCAAAATAAAAAAGCAAAAGAAACGGGGCATTGAAAACCAATTAATACGGGCATTAAAAACCCTCGTGCATTCCCAAGGCCAAAACACTAAATGCAAAAGCGCGCGCTTTCGGAAGAAACGAAACAGAAACGCTCTGCATTGAAAAAGGAACTCTACAAAGACAAGATCGACAAAATACTCGAGTTCAGCTTCACCCAAGAAAGTTCGAAGTCCTAAAACTGAGACTCGACCTCCAAACAAAAGTCGAGCTCGAGCAGGGGCACTGTTCATACCCTGGGTCGAGCTGTCTGACCCAAGATGTTCTACAGACAAAGCGACTGACCTCTTCAAGTCAGGATGACCCGACTTCTTCTCAAAGAGCTCGGCAAAATCATAGGAATGCCCAATAAAGGGTCTAAATAGAGGAACACGACCCCAATCCAAAGGCAGCCCAAGCCTATAGAGATAAGGGCGGTTCGCATGAAAGATAAAGATAAAGATAAAAGATAAGATAACTAACTTATCTTATCTGCAAAGGTCACTCTACACCGTTATAAATACACTGGAGCACCTAGGTATAACTCATACTCTGATTCTACTCAATACCTGCTTAATACCCTTACTAACTTAAGCATCGGAGTCCCTTGCAGGTACCCCCCACCCTCCGGGGACGAAGGATCAGTACCACCATCAAAGTCCAACAAGTCGGACACAACAGCTCCGACCAGTACAGAAGATCTCGTCCGAGATCGACCTACAGTTTCAGGTAACCCTCGGAACAAATACCCAACTAATTTCTCTTTTTAGTTTTCAACTAACACTTTAACCATTCTCTTTAGGTATGATGCATATTGAGCTTAATAAACAAGCACTGTGCAAATCTTGATTGAATTCTTGGTTTATGCCTTTAATTGTTTTCTGATTCTTGTTGCTTACATTCCAAGTTTTCATCCTTTTTACCTCACTTCATGAATTTGTGCTTCTTTGCTTTCTTTCCTCTACTTGTTTAAGTGTTTATATCCTGTAATTTCTATTTTTCAGGATGGCCGAAAGAGGGAAAGCAAAGGTCACCTCTAGAAAGAGGAAGACACCTCAAGCCTCTACTCTTTCTGATGATGCTAACTATGCCAAAAACCCACTGAATGAAGTGGATAAAGAGAATCAGCAGCTCCTTCCTACTGACACAGTTAGGTTCCTTAACCTGTACTGTAAACTCCGGTTCCCAACCTATTGGAAGAAAAATCTAAACATTGAGAAGAAATTGGCTATTCCCACCGACCTTAGGTGCTCCATGGAGGCTCGTATTCAGGGATTAGGCCTCGGTTTTGTTGATAGAGATTTGGGAAGGATAAACACATCGTGGGTCAAGGAATTTTACTGTAACTTTTTCAGAGCGACCCTTGATTTGGTTTATCTGCACGGCAGACAGATATTGGTTACCAAAGCTGCCATTGAGGATGCATTACATTGTCCATCCAAGACCAGAGCCACAGATGCCTATGAGTAGGCAGAGGTGGCGATGTATTGTATGACCATTGATTACGAGGCTCTGAGATGTGTTATAGCCACACTGCATGCCCCTTGGGTGATGGATGCTGATAATAAAAAACCCAAGGGGATGATGTTTGCCCACCTATCGAGAGAGGCTAGGACATGGCAGCAGATTTTTTCCACCTATGTCATGCCTACTACACATTTTTCTCAGATTTCGATGGACATGCTCATCCTGATCGGCTGTGTTATGGAGGGGAAGGAGGTATACTTCCCCCGATTAATCAGGAGATACATGTGGCGAGAACATGTCTGTGGCATACTTCCCTTTCCCACTTTGGTCACTAGAATGGCTGAGCTAGCCGATGCCCCATGGAGAGACGATGACGTGTCACCACCATCCCAAGACGATGACGACAAGGAGGATGTTATTCCGTGGGGTACGTAGGTGCACGAGAAGCCCCCATCCTGGCGTGTATCTAGAGCTCGAGCCAGAGCAGCACCGGCTGGACCATCCTCTTCATCAGCCGTAGCAGGACCATCAGCACCAGCAACACCCTTAGTACCACCACCAGCACCCCAGCCGACGTATCTCTTAGTCCAGCATCTGTTCCATTTCATGGAGTGCAGTGAGCGCCGGATTATGCGATGCCTGGACAGAGTGGATTAGATGTTCATGGCATTGAGCGTTGAGTTGTCCCCTCTTCCCGCTTCTTCTGCATTCGACGAGGAGGAGCAGGCTCATCCAGAGGTGCCTCACAGACACAGGCTACTCTGGAGGCATAGTAGCCCCCTGGGGAGCTATAGCCTGAGACCTAGTAGCCTGATGCGACTGTTGACCCCCATCTTGAGTCAGAGCAGTAGCATCGAGGACGATGCTTCGTTTTAAGTGTGGAGAGGTCACCTTCATCACCGTCGGTGGAGTTATCATTATGGGTGAACATTTTCGGATATTTTCTCCTTGTTAATGTTATTTTGCTTTATTTTGCACTCCTTTTTGGATTATTGTATATATTTGTCGTTCTGAGATACTTTTACTTTAGTTGATGCACTTTGCACTTTACATTTTATATATTCTAGTTAGATTTTCTTTATATAGTGTTCTAGCTTTTTGGTTGTGATTAGAAAATATTGTGGATTGTTGGAACCTAGTTGACCCTTTTCGCACAAGAAATTGATAAACTAAGGAATTTTTAGAATTTCTCAATCACAACATTGCATCTAGGATAAGCTTAGTAAAAACAATGAGTTTTTCTTCCAAGGAATTTACTCATGGGCACAATCTCAATTGATTGATAAAATTTTGATGAACTTGCTTAAATTTTACACTTTGTGAAGCATGTTTTTGAGTTGAGAACACAAGCAAGTGAGATTTGAACCTAATGGTGTGGTTACATCTTATAACCACTTATTTTCTTTCTTGTGTGCAATTGTTCCTTTTCTATGATTGTGATCCTTAATTTGTTTAAATCTATATGTCCAATTATTCCATGTATTCATGCATTTATATGATTGAGGCCATTATTTCATTACCTCACTTACCCAAATAACCTACCTTTTACTCTCCATTGTTAACCAATTTTAAGCCTACGCTTAACCCACTTGTTCTTAATTTAGCACATTACAAGCCTTAAAGTGAAAAACAATAAATGTCCTTTATTTGGATCTTTGATTAGCTTAGGCTAATGAGTGTGAGTATCATTCAAGTGTGGAGAAACTTGGGACATTGATTGGGATAAAAGGGTGTTTTGTATTTCTATATTTGAGAAATTGGGTGCATGCTCATGTATTGATTAAATGTATAGACCTTATGCATTGATGCTCTTGTATATAATTTGAAAAAAAGAAAGAGAAAAAGAGAAATGAGAAAAACAATAAAAAGGGGACAAAATGCCCCCAAAGTGAATCTAATAAGAAATCAATGCATAAGTGTGGTGAAATGAAAAGGTAAATGCATGAGTATGGAAAAAAGTGAAGAATGGGTAGTTAGGTTAGTTTTCAATTTGTATACGTCATTGTATAGGTTAGGTGGGAAAGTCTAGGTTAATCAAAGATTCAAATCTTAGTCCACTTAACCACATATGATCTTACATTGACCCTAGCCCCATTACAACCTTTGAGAAAGATCTCATGATATTTGTATGCATGCATTGAATGATTGTTGATTGTTATATGATGAAAAAATTTTGGAAAAACATGATTAGGGGAGGATTGAGTGAATCAACCCCTAAACACATGAGTGACTAGAGCGGATACACATCTGGTGAGGGTTCGATTGCTCAATTACATGTCTTCATCATAATCATTCTTATTCATGCAAGTTTGTAGATCTTTTTGGTAATTCAATGCAATTGTGGGTTTGGTTTTGTTTAGCTCCTATTGCTCTAACCCCTTGTGCTCACTTATATTTTCTTGGAAATTAATTTGTTTTGACCAAGCATTTGCATTCATATGGAGATAGTTGCATTTAGATAGGTTGCATATAGCTTAGTTGCATTAAATAAATGTCATACCCCTTGCTTTCTTCTTAATTTAGCATGATGACATGCTAAGGTTTAAGTGTGGGGAGGTTGATAAACTCCGATTTTAGGGTTTATCTTGTGTTGAATTTAAAGCATTTTGTTAACCTTTTCTCACATTTATTCAATAAAATAGCATAGTTTCATGATTGTCTCCTAAGTTGTGCTTAAATGTGAAAACATGCTTTTAGATCCTTAATTTGATAAATTTAATCTTCCTTTGATTCCACTAGATGCCTTGATGTGTTCGTTAGTGATTTCAGATTTAGAAGGCTAGGAATGGACCAAAGGAGTGAAGAGGAAAGCATGAAAAGTGGAGAAATCATGAAAAGCCAAAGATTTGGGACAAGTCCATGGACGCGCACGCGCACTAGACGCATACGCGTGGATCGCGCAAAACCCCATGGGCACGTACACGTGCTGTATGCATACGTGTCGATGCTGGCACGTGATTTTTAAGTGAAATTCTGCCCAGCGAATTCACAGAGGCTGTGGGGCCCAGTTTGGAACCAACTTTGGTGCCAAAATGCTTAAAAGATCAAGGATTGAAGGGGAAGGCATCATTCATTCACACCATTCCATTCATGACAGACAATTAGGACTTTAGATCTAGTTTTAGGGTAATTTCTAGAGAGAGAAGCTCTCTCTTCTCTCTAGAATTAGGATTAGGATTAAGTTTAATTCTTCTCTAGATCTAGGTTTAATTCATGTTTTGATTTACTTTTTCTTTATCAATTCTTGCTCCTCTATTTCTCCTTTCTTTAGTTTTGTACTTTAATTCTCGCAATTCTTCACTTTTATATGGATGCACTCTTGTTCTTCTACTTTCCTTTTAATGCAATTCATGTTCTATGTTCCTTTGTTGTTGATTTGCCTTATTGTTGTTAATTCCTTGCAATTAGTAATTGTAGATCTATAATTCTTGCAATTTGATTTTACTTTCCTTTTATGCCTTCCAAGTGTTTGATTAAATGCTCGAAAGGATGCTAGAGTAAAATTTTCTCCTCTTGGCTTTAGTTGAGTAATTGGTGATTCTTGAGTTATCTAATTCCTTTGTTGATTGATAACTAGAGATTGCTAATTGACTTGAATGACACTAAGCTAGCCTTTCCTTAGGAGTAGGCTAGGACTTGTGGAATCAAATTGATTCATCCACTTGACTTTCCTCCATGGTTAGAGGTTAACAGAGTGGGAGTAATGAACAAATCTCATCACAATTGATAAGGATAACTAGGATAGGACTTCTAATCCTCATATCTTGCCAAGAGCTTTGTTAGTTGCTAGTTTAATTCCTTTGCCATTTATATTTCTTGTTCACTATCTCAAAAACCCCCAAACGTACCTCATAACCAATAATAAGAACACTTTATTGCAATTTCTAGGGAGAACGACCCGAGGTTTGAATACTTCGATTTATATTTTTAGGGATTTTTTATTTGTGACAACCAAATTTTTGTATGAAAGGATTATTGTTGGTTTAGAAACTATACTTGCAACAAAAATTTATTGTGAAATTCTAGACCACACATAAATTCCAATCATCAACCAGTATGCATTTTGTTTTTACAATTTTACATAATCTACTTCAACATGAAATCGTATTAAAGCAAAGCCATGTTTATGCTTCTGTTACTCTCTTGAAGAATGTTTGTTATTTAACTTTTCCTTGAGACTACGAAGTGATTTTCCGCAACTTTTCTATTCCTTTATGAACAATGTATTCGGAAGTATTTTTAATCGTGCTCTTGAGTTCTGTGAGCTTTGTTTTGGGTTTGAAATATTCTCTTCTGTAAATCTCATACTTCTTCGATACAACTTGAATTTGTTTCAAACTAATGCGCTGATTTTGTTTTAGTCCCGTTGGATTCCTCTGATCCAAGGGTTATCTTTGAAGTTTTCAATTGATTTATTTCTAGCAATTTTATTGCTTGAGCATCCTTGTTTACCTTGAGTTACATACATGATTTCAGATATATGAGTATCATTTTTGATAATTGTCTCTATTTTCTAAGATCTTGTATTCTTCTGAGTAGACTCGAGAATTGTTTTGATATCAAGTGCGACCTGTAAACGTAGTAATGTGATGCGTTAGTTCTTTAAAACATGATATGTGCATATGGAAGAGGAAGCGGTAGGTGTACGATGTTATGAGTTGTGGGTGTTTCATTTCTTGCAAACGAGCTTGCGGGTGTTAGGTTTATGATCGGCTATGAGGTTGTAAAGTGATTGGTGGAGTTGGGAAGTTCTGAAGTGGGTACGATATTTGTCAGTGGACGTTATAGCCGTTGTTTTAATACCAATGTGCCTTGTAACCTTTTTCCACATTAACTACTGCTTTGCTTTGTGGACGCCTATCTTGATTTGCACCCTATTTTGTTACCTCAAGTTTTTGTAAAGTCTTGAGATTGCGTGACCTTTTGCATTGAGCCTAGTTGGTATCTTCTGCATTACACTATGCTTTACCCCTATATTTAAATCTTATGAATATTCGGTATTTGAGCATTTATACAAATATGCTAAGATTTCTTATTTTTCTAAAAGTATTTGAAAGTACTAAGACTATGTATGATCTTATGTATTACTTTAATTTTCGAGGACAAAAATTTTTGTAAGGTAGGTAGAATGTAAGACCCAAAACTTTTGAAAAGTCTTATTATGATCAAGTCTCGAATCATATAGTTATTAATTGTTCCGAGGGTTACCTAAAACTGTAGGTCGATCTCGGTCGAGATCTTCTGTGTTGGTCGGAGCCGATGTATCCGACAGGTGTATAGCGGCCGGAGCTGGTGTGTCCGACTTGTTGGATCTGGTGATGGTGCTGATCTTTCGTTCCCGGAGGGTGGGGAGTACCTGCAAGGGACTCCGATGCTTAAGTTAGCAAGGGTATTAAGCAAGTATTGAGTAGAATCAGAGTATGAGTTATACCTGGGTGCTCCAGTGTATTTATAATGGTGTGGAGTGACCTTTTTGGATAGGATAAGTTAGTTATCTTATCTTATCATATCTTCTGAGTGAGGTCATCTTATCTTCAGGGGAACCACCCTTCTCTTGTAGACTTGGGCTGCCTTAGGATCTGGGGCGTGTTCCTCTATTTGGGCCCTTTGTTTGGGCTTTCTCGTGACTTGACCAAGCTCTTTGAGAAGAGGTCGGATTGTCCTGACCTGAAGAGGTCGGTCGCTTTGTCTGTAGAACATCCCGGGTCGGACAACTCGACCCAGGATATGAACAGTGCCCCTGCTTGAGCTCGGTCTTCTTTTTTGAGGTCCAGTCCTTGACTTCGGTCCTTCTTTGGTGAAGCCGAACTCAAGCATTTTGTTGATTCTTTTGTAGCAGCTTTGAATGTAGAACGTTTCCTCTAAAAGACGCGCGCTTTTATATCGGTGCTTTTTTGGGAACGTGCGAGGGTTTAATGCCTTCTTTAACTTGAGCATTAATTGCCCCGTTTCCCCTAGGCTCTTTACTTCTGATTTTGAAAACTCAGAAAACGGTTTCTCTCCTTTTATTTTCCTTGTAACCTCTTCGCAACTTTTTTCTCTTCTCTCTTCGCTCTCTGTCTTTCGCTTGCGCTTCTGCTTCCTGGCGTTTGTGGCGTCGCTTTGGTGGTTTCCTGGGCAACTTCCGTTCTTGTATTTTTTTGAACCTTCTTCCATCTCCAAGTTAGTCCATTTTGTGCCTTTCTCTTGACTTTGGCTTTGTGATGAGGTTTTGATCTTGATCCTCTTTTTGAAAAATTTTGGATCTTTCTGTATTCGTTGTGCCCTAGATTTGTTGAAATGTGCTTTCTGAGAGTTTTTCTATCTTCTGCATGATCATTTTTGCTTTTGCTGGGTGCCTTTAGGGCTTTGCATGTCTTTTGTTGTTTTCGTTCCTGATACCGCTTGTCCGCATCTGTTCCTCATTTATTTGAAGGTTGCTTTTGTCTGCTCTTAAAAAAGGTTGCATCTTTTAATAGTCTCTGTTTAGCGTGCCTAATGTTTGGGAATGCTTCTTGCATGGTAGACTGTAATGATTTTCTGTGTTTTTGATGAAAAGTGTTTGCTGTTTTGAATTCTTTCTGAGAAATGCTGGGATGCAAGCTGTAGATTTTTTCTGGAAACTTTGCTTTGTTACTGCCTCCAAAGGATGCCCCAGGACTTTGGTTTGAGTCTTGGGGGTTTTCCTTTTCTTTCTTTCATCGCCTGAGAAGTATTGACCAAGTTGTTTTCTCCCTTTGTCCGAGATGTTTATAGTAACCCTATCTTCTTTTCTTACTTGTAGGATTAGTTGGCCTCATGTCTTCTCGCAATAACATTGTAGAGATGTCTTCCAGAGTTCTCGAGGGGATGTCCGATTGGCTGGACTCCCTTGTTTTATTGTGTGTTTCTGTTGTGGATGCTGAGTTTTGCACAGAACTACGGAAGCGCCATAGGATTTGTGGTAACAATGCCCGTGAGGAGGATTACGAGCTTGTTGCTCCTGATTCTGACGAGAGAGTCTGCTTTTCGACTTCTGTCGAGGGAAAGCGTCCCTTCTTTTATGCTTATGAATACTTCTTCAGTCAGTTGAATGTTTTCTTTCCTTTTACTGCTTTTGAGACCGACCTATTGTGGTCGTGTAACATTGCTCCGTCCCAGCTTCACCCAAATTCTTGGGGTTCTATTAAAATTTTTTATCTTCTCTGCCGAGAATTAAATGTAACACCCTCTCAAACTCTTTTCATTTACTTATTTGTTTCCGCCAAGCCTGGCGGTTCTTCGAAAAAGAAAGCTTCCTGGGTTTCCTTCAGGTCTGCCCAGGGCCATAAGGTTTTTGCTATGTATGACGAGTCTTTTAAGGACTTCAAGAACTACTTTTTTAAGGTTCGTGTTGTTGAGGGGGCCCGCCCCTTTTTTCTTGATGAAAATGATGAGCCCTTTTTTCATCTAGAGTGGCAGAATGATGTAAGAGTGTCTCGCTATACTTGAGAGATGCTTGATGATGTCGAGCGCGCTTTTGTAGTTGTTCTTGAGGATCTCTGGGGGAAACCACCCCATCTTGATACAAAAAGATTTTTGAATGACCCGTCCTTGGTTCGGCTGTTTTGGGTATTTGTCTGACTTGTTTCCATACTTGTTTCCTTTTTCTTCCTCTTATCGGATTTGTAATTCTTTGTTGTGGCTGATTTTGTATTTGCAGAGATGTCAAAGAATAGTGACTCCATGAAGGCCTTCAAAAGGGCAAAGAAGGCAACTGCTGCTCTGAACATCTCGGTCAAGGTGGCTGGTGAGGGATCGTCACAGGTCCCAGTGAAGCCTCCTGTGCCGAGTTCCCTTGGGCCGAGGAAAGTGATTCCTACTCCTCAGTTTCATCAGGTTGATCCTCCTCAAACTTCTGCCGTTGCTTTTGGTGTCCCTCCCTTAAAAAAGCAAAAGACATTTGAGCCCTTCAACCTGGATGCCCCGGATTTTGATGCTATCGAGTTTGTTGACCAGCAAATTGCCCCCTATGGTGGGCTTTCTATGGACGACGTTTCTCTTCTTCGGCATCTGGATTTTATCACCAAAAGTAGTGTGAAGATGGCTCATATGGGTGCAGCTATATTCCGAACAGTTCAGGGGATTCTGATTCGTGCCACAAAATCCTTTATGGAAGAGGCCAAGTCAGAATTTGATCAAATCAAGGGTCTGAAGGAGGAGTTGGGGGTGAAGTTGGCGAAGGTGGAGAAGGAGCTTGAGGGTGAGAAGGCCAGTTCTATTGCCTTGGCTGCTTCTTTGAAGCTGGCCGAGGACATGGCACTGAAATATAAGGATAGCTATGTCTCGGCTTATAGGGAATTGATGCATCTTCCGGAGGATTTGGAAACTGCTCGGGTTAATTATGGTGAGCTCCAGGGTCACCTTGTGGGTAGCGTAACTGCCGCCTATGAGAACCTGATGGAGCAGTTCCGGGTTGTTGCTCCTGATGCCGACTTGACTCTCATCAGCCTGGACAATGTCGGGAAGGATGGTAAGATTGTCCCTGATGACCAGAGTGATGATGAGACTGATCCTCCACCAGTGCCTTCTCTTAAGGTGTCGACCTCCTCTGTTCCTCCCGTTACATTTGATCCAGATTGCCAGATTCTGAACTGGGATGATGGAACCGTAGATGCTGTGCCCCTTCAGACTTGCCTTCCTTCTCCCCGTACTGATGCTGCCGAGAAGGCTCCTGATCTTAGCTGATCTTTTTTCTGAATATTTGTGTAAATAGCCTGATTTGTGGGCTTTTAAACTTGTTTTTATGAAGGATGTTTTATTGACTGTTGATACTCTAGTTGCTGTTTTTAGCAACTTATTTTGAAAACAAAATGGTTTTTCTGAGGTTGATTTCGGTGGCCTCTTTGAAGCTTTATCATACTATGCTTCCATTGTGCTCTAGTAGGGTGTCTGTCGGAATCTTGCTGCTTGGCCTCTTTAGATTGCTTTTGTACTTTTTGTTTGTAGCTTGGATCCTTTTGAGGTCGTGGCTTGTGGGGGGTCCAACTTGTTTTTTGGTTTCCTTGCTTTTGTTTTGTATTTTAGCGCCTTATAACCGATTTCTTTTATGTTGGTCCCCTTCTAAGTTATTTTTGTAATCCTCTTTTCTGGGCCTTTACCAGGTCTCTTTAAGAGATTACTTTTATAACTTATCTTTGTAGGAGACCGACTTCGTTAGGTCGATCTCTTCTAAGTTGTTTTTGTAATCCCCTTTCTTGGACCTTTGTTAGGTCTCTTTCAGGGATTACTTTTACAACTTGTTTTGTAGGAAACCGACTTCGTTAGGTCGATCTCTTCTAAGTTGTTTTTGTAATCCTCTTTCTTGGACCTTTGTTAGGTCTCTTTCAGGGATTACTTTTACAACTTGTTTTGTAGGAAACCAACTTTGTTAGGTCGATCTCTTCTAAGTTGTTTTTGTAATCCTCTTTCTTGGACCTTTGTTAGGTCTCTTTCAGGGATTACTTTTACAACTTGTTTTGTAGGAAACCGACTTCGTTAGGTCGATCTCTTCTAAGTTATAGCAATTCCTCTTTAATAGGGTTGGCCAGACCTCTTTCCAGGGATTTGCTGATAACTTGGACTGGTTTCATCCAATTTTTAATATTCGGCCAGTCTTTTTTAAGTTATTATATAGCAATCTAGAAGACCTCGTCAGGTTCTTTTTCGGGATCACTTTCGATAACTTCTTGCATTATTCTGTGTTCATCTTTTGCCAATTTTTAGATTGTGGTTTCTGTCCTGGTTTAATTGACCTTTGGGTGAATCGCGTTTTCACCTTTGTCGGTCGATTATTCCTATCAAGATCGTATAGTGAATCTGTTCTTCACTTCTTGTTCGATCTGTTGCTTTATAATTGGACGATGAATGCTTCAGATTAATGCGTCTTGAGCATTTGTAGAATATCTGAAATGTATTTTTATTTAAAGAAAGTGCAAATATATACAGGCGGGAGTTTTTTCATACCCTTAAGTCGGATTAAATCTCAATCTTGATGCCTCATTAAAAAACCTTTTCAGGAAAAAGAGTGCGTTTTGTAATGAGACTTTTATCTAACTATAGTACCTTCTCAGGTTACAGGCATGCCATGATCTGGGGAGTTCTTGTCCCTCGAGTTCGGACAGTCTATAGTAGCCCTTCCCAAGTACTTCTGTGACTCGGTAGGGTCCTTTCCAATTAGCTGCCAGCTTTCCTTCTCCAGGTCGAGTTGTTCCAATATCATTTCGGATTAAGATGTGATCGTTCTCTGTGAAATCTCTTGGCACTACCCTCTGATTATACCTGGAAGCCATTCGTCGCTTTAATGCCTCTTCTCTGATCTGAGCTCTTTCTTGGATTTCTGGAAGTAGGTCGAGCTCTTCTCTTTGGAGTTGAGAATTTGTTTGCTCATTGTAGTGGACTACTCGGGGAGATCCTTCTTCGACCTCTATTGGAATCATTGCCTCCACCCTGTATGCTAGTCGGAATGGTGATTCGTTCGTGGTGGAATGGGGGGTCGTCCGATACGCCCATAGGACTTGTGGAAGTTCCTCGGCCCAAGCCCCCTTTGCTTCTTGCAGTCTACGCTTCAACCCGGCCAATATAACTTTGTTGGCCGCTTCGGCTTGTCCATTGGCTTGGGAATGTTCAACGGAGGTGAACTGGCGTTTTATATTCAAGTCGGCCACTAACTTTCTGAAGCCTGCATCTGTGAATTGGGTGCCGTTGTCTGTGGTGATGGAGTATGGGACCCCAAACCTTGTAACGATGTTCCTATATAGGAATTTCCGACTTCTTTGAGCACTAGCATGGGCTAGGGATTCTGCCTCGATCCATTTCGTGAAATAGTCTACTCCTACTATGAGGAATTTTACTTGTCCCGATCCCTGTGGGAAGGGTCCGAGAAGATCGAGTCACCATTTTGCAAATGGCCAGGGTGAGGACACGCTATTGAGTTTTTCTGGCAGGGCGATGTGAAAGTTGGCATGCTTTTGACATGGTGGACATGTCTTTACAAATTCTATAGCTTCCTTTCGTAGAGTTGGCCAATAGAATCCTGCCCGGAGTACTTTTTTGGTGAGAGCTTGTGCTCCGAGATTGTTGCCACAAATGCCGCTGTGTACTTCTTCCAAGACTTCCTTTGTATTGGATTTCGAGACGCATTTTAATAATGGTGTTGAGATCCCTCTTTTATATAGGATGTTGTTTATGATAGTGTAGTACTGTGCCTCCCTTTTTAACCTCTTTGCCTCCTTTTCATCTGTGGCAAGCGCTTCTGTTTTGAGGTAGTTAATTATGGGGGTCATCCATCCTTAATCCCGACCTATTATGGCTAGGATTTTTTCTTCTTCTGATATTGATGGGTTCTGTAGTATTTCCTGGATGAGAATTCTATTGTTGCCCCCTGGTTTGGTGCTGGCTAGGTTTGAGAGCGCGTCAGCTCGGGCATTTTGCTCGTGGGGTATGTGGCAGATCCTATATTCTCCAAGTTGTTCGAGTTGTTCTTTGGTTTTATCCAAATATTATTTCATGGTAGGATCTTTGGCTTGGTAGCTTCCCATTATTTGTGAGGTAATGACTTGTGAGTCACTGTAGATGTTGAGTTTCTGAGCTCCAACTTCCCTATCCAGCTTCAAACCAGCTAATAACGCTTCGTATTCTGCCTGGTTGTTTGAGGCCGGGAATCCGAATTTTAGGGAAAGCTCAAGTTGTGTTCCTTAGTTGCTTTCGATTATCACACCTGCACCGCTTTCGGCTTTATTTAAAGAACCGTCCACGTATATGTTCCACTCTATGGGGATTTCTGTGGTGTCTGTGAATTCTGCAATGAACTCGGCTAGGTATTGTGATTTGATGGCTGTCTGTGCCTCGTATTGGAGGTCGAACTCGGACAACTCGATTGCCCACTGTAGGATTCTTCCTGCTAGATCTGTTTTCTGCAATATCCCTTTTATGGGCTGGTTGGTCTGAACTTTGATGGTGTGCGCTTGGAAGTATGGGCGAAGTCGTCGGGATGTGAGTATCAAAGCATAGGCGAACTTCTCTATTTTCTGGTAGTTCAGCTCTGACCCCTGTAGTGCTTTACTAATGAAGTAGACGGGTTATTGCCCCCCTCATTTTCTCTAATTAGTGTTGAGGCTATTGCCCGACTTCCTACAGCGAGGTATAGTATGAGTGGTTCTCCCTTTCGTGGTCGAGATAGGATGGGGGGCTGTCCCAGGAATTCTTTAAAGTCTCGGAAGGCTTGTTCACAATCCGTTGTCCACTCGAAGATTTTTTCTCCCTTAAGGTAGTGTAGAAGGGGAGGGATCTTATTGCTGACCCTGCTAGGAATCTGGACAAGGCCGCCAGTCTCCCATTAAGTTGTTGGACTTCTTTGACGCAGGTCGGGCTTTTCATATTGAGTATGGTCTGGCATTTATCTGGATTTGCCTCGATTCCTCTTTGTGTAAGCATGAAGCCCAGGAATTTTCCTGCCTCCACTGCGAAGGTGCATTTAGCCGGGTTGAGTCGCATGTCGTGCTTCCGTATGGTGTTGAACACTTGAACCAAGTCGGTTAGTAATGTTTCTTCACTTTGTGTCTTTATCAACATGTCGTCCACATAGACCTCCATGATTTTTTCGATGTGGTCTGAAAAGTCTTTATTCATTAGCCTTGGCTCCCGCATTCTTAAGGCCGAAAGGCATTACGATATAGCAATAATTTGCTTTTGGTGTAAGAAACGAGGTCTTTTCTTGATCCGGTGGATACATTGGAATCTGGTTGTAGCCTGAGTATGCATCCATGAATGAGAGATACTTATATCCTGATGAGGCATTGACTAAAGCATCGATGCTTGGGAGTGGATAAGGGTCTTTTGGGCAGGCTTTGTTGAGGTCGGTGTAGTCGGTGCACATTCGCCACTTCCCATTTAACTTTTTTCACCAATACGACATTTGCTAGCCATAGTGGATATTTAACTTCTCTTATGAACCCTGCCTCTAGTAGTGCTTGTACTTGTTCTTCTACAGCTTGAGACCGGTTTGGCCCGAGTTTTCTTCGTCTTTGTTGTACCGGCCGGGATCCTGGGTAGACTGCCAGCTTGTGGCTCATTAGTTCGGGATCTATGCCCGGCATGTCGGCAACTTTCCATGCGAAGAGATCAACATTATCTCATAGAAACCGTATTAGCGATTCTTTTGCGTCTCCTTTCAGGATCATGCCAATATTAGTTGTTTTGTCCGAGGTATCTCCGATCTGGACTCTTTCTATTTCTCCTTCGGGTCGCGGGCAGAGTTCTTCTCATATCTGATTGTGTTGACCATGGGGTCGTCGTGTCCTGAGATGATTCCGGATGCATCTTCTTTGGTAAACGTAATTGCTGGGATGTCTGGCACCTTTTTCTTGCCTTCGACATGATACACTTCTTTGAGGTGTCGCTTGCGGGATGATTTGGAGATTCCTCCTCCAGTAAATCCACCGTGTATCACGTGGATATGTCTTTCTGGCGTGCGAGGTGATCGTTCAGATCGTCCGACATCTTCATCCCTTCTTTTTTTTCTTGGTTCTTCGTCCCGGTTGGCCAGGAACCGATCTAGTTTTCCTTCCCTAACTAATTTCTCTATGACGTTTTTCAAGTCAAAGCATTTGTTAGTGGAATATCCTCAGACTCGATGGTACACACAGTATTCGCTCCGATTTCCTCCTCCCCTTTTGCCTTTAAGTGGCCGAGCTGGGGGTATTTTTTCCGTATGGCAGACTTCTTTGTAAACATCTACCAGGGATACCCTAAGAGGGGTGTAGTTTTTGATTTTCTCTCCGGAGCGTTCTTCTTTTTACCTGGATTCTTTATCTTTATCTCGGTAGGCAGAACTGAACCTCGAGGCTTCCCCAAGTCAAAAATTCTCCTCCATGTTGATGTACTTCTGCACCCGTTCTTGTACTTCATCTAGGGATGTCGGGTACCTCTTTGATATAGATTGGCTAAATGGTCCTTCTCGTAGGCCATTTATGAGACCCATGATGGCAGCTTCTGTTGGTAGACTTTGTATATCCATGCATGTTTTGTTGAATCTTTCCATGTAGTTGCGAAGACTTTCCCGATCTCCTTGCTTGATCCCTAGTAGGCTGGGTGCGTGTTTAGCTTTGTCTTTTTGTATGGAAAATCGGGCCAGGAACTTTTTGGCCAGGTCGTCGAAACTTGAGATGGATTTTGGAGTTAGGTTGTCGAACCATCTAATGGCTGTCTTGGTAAGAGTTGTTGGAAAGGCTTTGCAGCGAACTGCATCTGAGGCATCAGTGAGGTACATTCTACTCCTGAAGTTGCTGAGATGGTGGTTGGGATCCGAGGTGCCGTCATATAGAGTCATATTCGGAAGTTTGAAATCTTTTGGGATTTTGGTCTTCATAATTTCCCTGGTAAATGGATCTTGATCTTTCTGAAAGCTATCCTCTGTGGAGGGTCGTATAGCTTTAGTTTTGAGATCGGCTTCGAGTTTCATAAGCTTATCTTCTAATTCTCGGCGCCGCCTTATCTCCCGACGTAGACCCTCTTCTTTTTTGCGTTGATGTTGGGCTTCTTTCTCAAGTTGCTTCAATTGATTTTGAAGTGCTTCTATCGCCCCGGGATTTGATGTATTTTTGTCTCCATTGGATTCTGGAGTATCTTTAAGTATAGCCTCCGTGTTTTTGTGTGGCGTTCTATCTTCAAAACCTGAGTCGTGGTCGTTGTCATGGTTGTCCGCCATGGTGTTGGGATGACTTCCAGGTTCCCCAGCAACGGCGCCAATGTTCCGAGGGTTACCTGAAACTGTAGGTCAATCTCGGTCGAGATCTTCTGTGTTGGTCGGAGCCGATGTATCCGGCAGTTGTATAGCGGCCGGAGCTGGTGTGTCCGACTTGTTGGACCTGGTGATGGTGCTGATCCTTCGTTCCCGGAGGGTGGGGGTACCTGCAAGGGACTCCGATGCTTAAGTTAGCAAGGGTATTAAGCAGGTATTGAGTAGAATCAGAGTATGAGTTATACCTGGGTGCTCCAGTGTATTTATAATGGTGTGGAGTGACCTTTTTGGATAGGATATGTTAGTTATCTTATCTTCTGAGTGAGGTCATCTTATCTTCAGGGGAACCACCCTTCTCTTGTAGGCTTGGGCTGCCTTAGGATCTAGGGCGTGTTCCTCTATTTAGGCCCTTTGTTTGGGCTTTCTCGTGACTTGACCGAGCTCTTTGAGAAGAGGTCGGATTGTCCTGACCTGAAGAGGTCGGTCGCTTTGTCTGTAGAACATCCCAGGTCGGACATGAGATCCAATAATGAGATCCTTTACCTTTTCTAACTGTAGTACCTTCTTAGGTTGCAGGCGTGCCATGATCTGGAAAGCTCTCATCCATCGAGTTCGGACAGTCTGTAGTAGCCTTTCCCAAGTACTTCTATAACTCGGTAGGGTCCTTTCCAGTTTATTGCCAGCTTTCCTTCTCCTGGTCGAGTTGTTCCAATATTATTTCAGATTAAGATAAGATCGTTCTCTGTAAAACTTCTCGGTACTACCCTTTGATTGTTTCTGGAAGCCATTCGGTGCTTTAGAGCTTCCTCCCTGATCCGAGCTCTATCTTGGATTTCTGGAAGTAGGTCGAGCTCTTCTCTTTGAAGTTGAGAGTTGGTTTGTTCATTGTAGTGGACTACTCGGGGAGATCCTTCCTCTACTTCTATTGGAATCATTGCCTCCACTCCGTATGCTAATCGAAATGGTGATTCATTCGTAGTAGAATCGGGGGTTGTTCGATACGCCCATAGGACTTGTGGAAGTTCCTCGGCCCAAGCTCCCTTTGCTTCCTGTAGTCTCTGTTTCAGCCCGGCCAATATGACTTTGTTGGCCGCTTCGGCTTGTCCATTGGCTTGGGGATGCTCGACGGAGGTGAACTGGTGTTTTATATTCAAGTCGGCCACTAGTTTTCTGAAGCCTGCATCTGTGAATTGGG
This sequence comes from Arachis duranensis, assembly GCF_000817695.3. Classification (NCBI taxonomy): domain Eukaryota; kingdom Viridiplantae; phylum Streptophyta; class Magnoliopsida; order Fabales; family Fabaceae; genus Arachis; species Arachis duranensis. The sequence continues at coordinate 71,229,318 of NC_029777.3, forward strand.
TGCCATTATCTGTGGTGATGGAGTATGGGACCCCGAACCTTGTAATGATGTTCCTATATAGGAATTTCCGACTTCTTTGACTCGTGGCGTTGGCTAGGGGTTCTGCCTCTATCCATTTTGTGAAATAGTCTACCCCCACTATGAGGAACTTGACTTGTCCCGATCCCTGGGGAAAGGGTCCGAGAAGATCGAGTCCCCACTTTGCAAATGGCAGGGTGAGGTCACGCTGATGAGCTTTTTCGGCGGGGCAATGTGAAAGTTGGCATGCTTCTGGCATGGTGGACATGTCTTTACAAATTTGGTAGCTTCCTTCCGTAGAGTGGGCCAATAGAATCCCGCCCGGAGTACCTTTTTGGTGAGAGCTTGCGCTCCGAGATGATTGCCACAAATTCCGCTGTGTACTTCCTCCAAGACTTCCTTTGTATTGGAGGTCGGTACGCATTTTAACAATGGTGCTGAGATCCCTCTTTTGTACAGTATGTTGTTTATGATGGTGTAGTACTGTGCCTTCCTTTTTAGCTTTTTTGCCTCCTTTTCTTCTGTCGGGAGTGTTCCTGTTTTGAGGTAGTTGATTATGGGGGTCATCCACCCTTGGTCCTGGTTTACTTTGGTTAGGACTTTTTCTTCTTCGGAAATTGACGGGTTCTGTAACATTTCCTGGATGAGACTTCTATTGTTGCCCCCTGGTTTGGTGCTGGCTAGTTTCGAGAGTGCGTCAGCTCGGACATTTTGTTTGCGGGGTATGTGGCAGATCTTATATTCCCTGATTTGTCCGAGCTATTCCTTGGTCTTATCCAAATACTTTTTCATGGTGGGATCTTTGGCTTGGTAGCTCCCTGTTATTTATGATGTGACCACTTGCGAATCACTATAAATGTTGAGTTTTTGAGCTCCCACCTCTTCAGCCAGCTTCAAACCAGCTAACAATGCTTCATATTCCGCCTGGTTGTTTGAGGCCGGGAATCTGAACTTGAGAGAGAGCTCGACTTGGGTTCCTTGGTTGCTTTCTATTATTACGCCTGCGCCGCTTCCAGTTTTATTTGAAGAATTGTCCACATAGAGGTTCCATTCTGTGATGATTTCTAGGACATCTGTGAATTCTGCGATAAAGTCGGCCAGATACTGTGATTTGATGGCCGTCTGAGCTTCATATTGGAGGTCGAATTCTGACAGCTCGACTGCCCATTGTAGAAATCTGCCTGCTAAATCTATTTTCTGCAATATTCCTTTCAGGGGCTGGTTAGTTTGAACCTTAATGGTGTGAGCCTGGAAGTAAGGGCGGAGTCGTCGGGATGTTAAAATGAGAGTATAGGCGAATTTTTCTATTTTATGGTAGTTCAGCTCGGATCCCTGTAGTGCTTTGCTGATGAAGTATACGGGTTGTTGTCCATTCTTGTCTTCTCTGACTAGTGCTGAGGCTATTGCCCGGCTTCCTACTACGAGATATAATATGAGTGGTTCTCCTTCTCGTGGTCGAGATAGGATAGGTGGCCGTCCTAAGAACTTCTTAAAGTCTTGGAAGGCTTGCTCACATTCTCTTGTCCATTCGAACTATTTTCCCTTTCTTAAAGTAGCATAGAAGGGGAGAGATCTTATCGCAGCTCCTGCTAGGAATTGGGATAGGGCGGCCAATCTCCCATTGAGTTGCTGTACTTCTTTGACATAGGTTGGGCTCTTCATGTTGAGTATGGCCTGACACTTGTCTGAATTTGCTTCAATTCCGCTTTGTGTGAGCATGAAACCTAAGAATTTGCTCGCCTCTACTGCAAAGGTGCATTTTGCGGGATTAAGTCGCATGTCATGCTTTCTTATAATGTCTCTTCGCTTTGTGTTTTTATTAGCATGTCATCCATACAGACTTCAATGACCTTTCCGATGTGATTCGAGAAGACTTTATTCATTAGCCTTTAATAAGTAGCTCCTGCGTTCTTGAGACCGAAAGGCATCACAATGTAGCAGTAATTTGCTTTTGGTGTTAAGAACGAGGTCTTTTCTTGATCTGGTGGTTACATGGGGATTTGGTTGTACCCCGAGTAAGCGTCCATAAACGAGAGATATCTATATCCGGAGGAAGCATCTACCAGAGTGTCAATACTTGGGAGTAGATATGGATCTTTTGGACAAGCTTTGTTGAGATCGGTGTAATCGATGCACATTCGCCACTTCTCGTTTGATTTTTTCACCAAGACGACGTTGGCTAGCCATAGTGGGTATTTGACTTCTCTTATGAATCCTGCTTCCAGTAGTGCTTGTGCTTGCTCTTCCACAGCCTGGGATCGCTCTGGCCCGAGTTTTCTTCGTCTCTGCTATACCGGCCGAGATCCTGGATAGACCGCCAACTTATGGCTCATTAGCTTAGGGTCTATTCCTGGCATGTCTGCGGCTTTCCACGCGAAGAGATCAACATTATCTCGTAAGAATTGTATTAGTAATTCTTTTGAATTTTCTCTTAGGATTGTGCTGATATTGGTTGTTTTTTCCGAAGTATCCTCGATCTGAATCTTCTCTATCGCACCTTCTGGTTGTGGACAAAGCTCTTCTCGTTGTTGGGCTCCACCCAGCTCGATTGTGTGGAACTCTTCTCCCCTGCCTCTGAGATTTAGGCTTTCGTTATAACAGTGACGTGCCATCTTTTTATCTGTTTTTATCGTGGCTATTCCTTTCGTAGTGAAGAATTTCATACATAGATGTGGGGTCGAGACTATCGCGCCAAGTTGGTTGAGTGTTGTCCGACCTA
>NC_029777.3:71237671-71238450 GCF_000817695.3 Arachis duranensis
TGAGGCTCCATGAGAGTCCTCTGTCAAGCTACTGACATTAAAGAAGCGCTTGTTGGGAGGCAACCCAATGTTTTATAATTAACTATTTTCTTTTGTTATTTTATGTCTTTTGTAGGTTGATGATCATGAGAAGTCACAAAATTACTGAAAAAAGCAAAAACAGAATGAAAAACAGGAAGAAAAACAGCACACTCTGGAGGACGCACCCACTGGCGTTTAAACGCCAGTGAGGTTAGCTGTTGGACGTTTAACGCCCAGTCTGGCACCATTCTGGGCGTTTAACGCCAGAAAGGGGCACCAGACTGGCGTTAAACGCCAGAAAGGGGCAAGAAGCTGGCGTTAAACGCCAGAAATGGGCACCAGCCCGGCGTTTAACGCCAGAAAAGGCACAAAATGTGTTTTTTCTTGCTATTTGGTGCAGGGATGACTTTTCCTTGACACCTCAGGATCTGTGGACCCCACAGGATCCCCACCTACCCTACCTCTCTCTCTCTTCTTCATCCATTCACCAATCACCTCAACACCTCTTCCCCAAAAACCCTTCACCTATCGAATCCCATCTTTCTCTTCACCACTCACATCCATCCTTCATAAAACCCCACCTACCTCACCATTCAAATTCAAACCACTTTCCTATATATACCCTCCTTCACTCCTTCATTTTCACACATCCTACACACCACTTCTCCCCTTCTTGGCCGAACACAAAAGCCATTCCCTTTCCCCTCATTTCTTCTTCTTCTACTCTCTTCTTTCTTCTTTTGCTCGAGGACGAGCAA
>NC_029777.3:71239279-71239647 GCF_000817695.3 Arachis duranensis
CCTCCACAAAACTATTGGGAGCAACTGAACACCTCCCTAGGAGAATTGAGTTCCAACATGGGACAACTAAGGGTGGAGCACTAAGAACACTCCATCCTCCTCCATGAAATTAGAGAAGACCAAAGAATCATGAGGGAGGAGCAACAAAGACAAGGAAGAGACATTGAGGAGCTCAAGCACTCCATAGGATCTTCAAGAGGAAGAAAGAGCCGCCATCACTAAGGTGGACCCATTCTTTGATTTCCTTGTTCTTTATTCTTCTGTTTTTTCGAATTTTATGCTTATGTTTATCCATGTTTGTGTCTTGTGATCATTAGTGTCTTAGTGTCTATGCCTTAAAGTTATGAATGTCCTATGAATCCATCACC
>NC_029777.3:71239797-71243859 GCF_000817695.3 Arachis duranensis
TTTTGTTCTCTGAATGTATGCTTAAACAGTGCATATGTCTTTTGAATTTGTGGTTCATGAATATTGGCTCTTGAAAGAATGATGAAAAAGGAGAAATGTTACTGAGGATCTGAAAAATCATTACAATGATTCTTGAAGCAAGAAAAAGCTATGAAAAAAATTTCGAAAAAAAAAGAGAGAAAACGAAAAAAGAAAAAAAAAGAGAGAGAAAAAGAAAACGAAAAAAAATATAGAGAAATAAGAGTTGTGATCCAAGGCAAATAAGAGTGTGCTTAAGAACCCTGGACACCTCTAATTGGGGACTTTAGCAAAGCTGAGTCACAATCTGAAAAGGTTCACCCAATTATGTGTCTGTGGCATGTATGTATCCGGTGGTAATACTGGAAGACAGAGTGCTTTGGGCCACAGCCAAGACTCAATAAGTAGCTATGTTGAAGAATCATCATACTTGTTCCGAGGGTTACCTGAAACGTGTAGCTCGGTCGTCTGGAGAGGCCCGAGGTGGGGGTTCAAGGACCCGAGCTTGATATGCAGAGTGGTTGGTGGTTGTACCTGCAATGACACTCCGATGCTTAAGTTAGCATGGGTCCAAGCAGATATGTGTAGAATGTGGAATGAATGTCATACCTGGGTGCTCCAGTGTATTTATAGTAGTTGGCCGTAATCTTCCCTGGATAAGATATTCTTATCTTATCTTATCTTTGGGAGTTTTATCTCTATCTTTGTGGAACCGCCTTTTCTAGGCCTCTTCGGCCTTTAGGTTTTGGGCTGTGTTCCTTTTGATGGGCCTTCCTTGCTTTATTGTCCGAGGTCCGACCTTTAGGCGTGAGCCTTAGGACGAGGTCGGACCTTTTATGAATTTGCCGAGTTGGAGGAGCCCGGTCAGGGTATGAACAGTGCCCCTGCCCGAGTTCGTCTTTTTTGGGAGGTCGAGCTCGGGCATAGTAGTTTTTCAAAATTCAAAAATGGCCGTTCCTGCATTTATTGCATTTTACCGTTTTTCCTCGATTTCCGTTCGGGCTCCGTGAAGGCTTTATTTATTTGCCCCTTTCCTCCTTTTTCTGCGTTTTTGTTTTTCTTTATCCTTTCCGAGCACTACTTCTTCTTTCTCTTTGCTCTGCTTCCCCGAATCTATGTGTGTGTCTTTCTGGGGTTTCCTCTGTGCCGTCGCTTCGTTCTCCTTGCTTCGGAGCTCGTCGTCTTCGTTTCTTTCTTCCAGGTTTGTTCCCATGTTTCTCTTTTCTTGTGATCATATGCTTCTGTTCTTTGTGCGGCTCTTGTTTGTTTCTTTTTCTTTATGCCCGGGTTGCCCCGAAAAGAGGCGCCGCCATTGCTTGTTGTTTGTATATGGGGGGGCTCTTTTTGTTCTCTGGTATTTTTTGTTCCGGGTTGCCGTATTTTCTTCGTGGGGTTTTTGTTTCTTGCTTGGCTAACTGGGTTTTCGCTGTCTTCTTTATGTGATTTTTGCTTGTTGCTGTATTCTTCTTTGTAGGTAAAAATTTTATGTCTCGAAAGGTTCTTCAAGCGATGTCGACTAAGATTCCATGTGGTCTTGGTTGGGTAGACCCTCTTCCTCTAAGAGTCCCTTCTGTGGTAGATTCTGAGTATTTAGCTAGGTTCCGTAGGCACTGTAGCATATGTGAAAATAGAGAGTCTGAGAGGGATTATGAACTAGTAGCCCCGGATTCCGAGGAGAGAGTGTGCTTCCCGCCCTTAGATAGTTCCGAGAAGCTCTTCTTTTATGCTTATGATTGTTTTTTCTCTAAGCTGAGTGTCCGACTTCCCTTTACCGATCTGGAGTCCGAGGTGTTATGGTCTTGTAACCTTGCCCCTACGCAACTCCATCCAAATTCCTGGGCATTTTTAAAGCTGTTCCAACTTTTGTGTCAGTTTTTGGGTGTTTCTCCCTCTATTTCTCTTTTTTCTTATTTGTTTGTGTTGACGAAGCCGGGGTCGGGTGGAGGGAAGGTATCTTGGGTCTCTTTTAGAGCTAACCAGGGGAGGAAGTTTTGTACCCTGTATGATGAGTCCTTTCATGATTTTAAGAACTTTTATTTCAAGGTCCGGGCTACTGGAGACGTCCGACCTTTCTTTCTAGATGAGAGTGGGGAGCCTTCATTTCCTCTTCGTTGGCAGGAGAATGTAGTGTCTGTTAAGTATACGTTTGAGAGTCTAGATGAGGTGGAGCAGGCCTTTGTGGGTGTGGTGAGCAGTTTATGGGGTCGGGCACCTCACTTGGACACGAAGAAAATGTTGGGAGATCCAAGCCTTCTCCGTTCCGAGTTAGGTAGTTCCCGACCTCTCAGAGATTCATCTTTTTTAGTATTTTGGCTTTGCTTGTTTTGGTGGAATTTCTGTCGTGGTAATCCTTTTTCTTTTATTTCTGCAGAGATGTCTTCTCAGGCGGATTCCATGAAGTTCCTTCGTCGGACAAAGAAGTCTGTGGCTGCTCGAAATATCGAGGCTGGGGAGGCTTCTGCCCGATCTTCTCCGAAGAAGACTACTGTGGGTGTCACTACTCGGTCGAAGACTATTCCGACTCCCCAGTTCCGACCTATAAATCAGGATCCTCCGACCTCTGGACCTGTTACCTCTTCTCCTCCTTCGTCCTCGGGTCCTCCTCCCAAGAAACAGAAGACCTCTCAAGAGCTTGCGGGTTTTAATGACAAGGATTTTGATGCTCTTGGTTGGATTGAACAACATATTCTCCCTCAGACCTTTATTTCTACTGATGATGTGTCTATGGCGCGGAGTTGTGTCCGGATGGCTAGTCTTCATGCCGCTATTGCCCGGGAGTTCAAGAAATCCCCCATTGGTGCGACCAGCTCCCGACTTGAGAAGGCTCAGTCTGAATTCGAGAGGATTAGTGAACTGAAGGCTGCTAGGATTACTGAGCTGGAGGCATCTTTGGAGAAAGAGAAAGCTAAGGCTACCGCAGCTGTGGCGGCAGCGAATGCATCTGAGGAGATGGCGAAGGCGGCTACAGAGAATTATACTCGGACATATGCTAAGCTTGTGGAGACAAAGGAGAGATTGCGATCCACTCAGGATGATTTTTACGAGCTAGAAGGTCATGTGGCTAAGGGTATGGATGCTATGTTTGAAAATTTGAAGGCTCAGGTCCGGGATCTTAGTACGGATAACGTTGTTGTGGAGGGAAAGATTATTCCTGCTCCCAACGAGGATGAGGTTCCGGTGTCCGACCCCAAAGTTCCGGTTGCGAACCCGACTTCACCTTTGGCCGGGGATGGATCTGGTGTGGAGATTTCAAACCGGGATGACGTTGCTGTTGATGCGGTCCCGATATCTATGTTTCCTCCACAGCCTTCTGTTGATGTGGAGTCTGGAAAGGACCTTGATCCTCTGTAATCTTTTATTTTTGGTGTTTTGCCCGACCTGTGGGCTCTTTTTTTTTTGGATGGTTTCTGTGAACGCTTTGGACACCTTTTTGCTTATTAGCTACTTGTAGTAACTTTTTAGCTTATTTATGCGGTGTTTTTGTTCGCGTTTTGACTTTTTGTTCCGCCTTTATGCTTTTTAGTTGTTTTTGGATAACAACCTTTTAGCTAGCACTTGAAACTTTTGTTTTACCCCTTCCTTTGATTTCGTTCTTTCGCTTGTACTTTTTAGTTGTTTTTGTATAGCAACTTTTTAGTAAGCGTTTTCGAAATCTTCGTTTTCGTTTTTTCGCTTGTACTTTTTAGTTGTATAGCAACTTTTTAGTAAGCATTTTCGAAATCTTTGTTTTCGTTTTTCGCTTGTACTTTTTAGTTGTATAGCAACTTTCTAGTAAGCGCTTCCGAAATCTTTGTTTTCGCCGTTTTAAGGCTTCTTTCTTTGGATCCGGGTTTTTTCTCGGACCTCGGACGTTTCGAGTACCTCCTTTTGTTGGGTCCGACCTTGTTGTTGGTCGGCCTTTTAAGTTATTTTTGTAATCTCTTTTTATTTGGCTTTTTGAGCCTTTTCAGAGTTACGTTATAACTTCTCACATTAATTTGAACCTCGTCGCTTTATCTTTGCCGACCTTGTGTGGCCTCTTGGCAAATGATTTTTTGCGTTTTG
>NC_029777.3:71245250-71246298 GCF_000817695.3 Arachis duranensis
CTTCTGTATAATATGTCGTGAATTAGTGTATAATTCTGGGCGTCTTTTGTGAGTCTTCTAGCTTCCTTCCTTTCGGCGGGGAGAGTTCCCGACTTCAGGTAGTTGAGTATGGGGGTCATCCATCCTTGCTGTTGGTTGGATATGTTTAGCATTTCTTCCTCTCTTAGCACGGAGGGGGATTGTAAGGTTTCCTGGAGGAGACTTCTGTTGTTGCCTCTGGGCTTGGTGCTGGCGAGCTTTGAGAGGGCGTTTGCCCGGGCGTTTTGTTCCCAAGGTATGTGCTGAATCTGTATCTCTGAAAGGTGGCATAGTTGTGCCTGTGTTTGGTCCAGGTATTTTTTCATGGTGGGGTCTTTGGCCTGGTAGCTTCCATTTACTTGTGATGTGACGACCTGGGAGTCGCTGAAGATTGTGATTTTCTGGGCTCCGACCTCTTCGGCTAGCTTTAGACCTGCTAGTAGGGCCTCGTATTCGGCTTGGTTGTTCGAAGCCTGGAACTCGAATTTTAGGGATAGTTCTATCCGCGTTCCTTGGTCGCTTTCGAGTATAACCCCGGCTCCGCTTCCAGTTTTGTTTGAGGACCCGTCGACATACAGGTTCCATGAGAGTGGGGTTCCAGGGGTCTCAGTGTATTCTGCGATGAAGTCGGCTAGATACTGGGATTTTATGGCAGTCCGAGCTTCATAGTGAAGGTCGAACTCGGACAGCTCCACCGCCCATTGTAGGATTCGTCCTGCCATGTCTGCTTTTTGTAGGATGTGTCTCATGGGTTGATTTGTCCGGACCTTGATGGTGTGGGCTTGAAAGTAGGGACGGAGCCTCCGGGCTGTGAACACTAGGGCGTAGGCGAATTTTTCTATTTTCTGATAGTTTAACTCGGCCCCTTGTAGTGCTTTGCTTACAAAGTATATGGGGTGTTGTCCTTGGTCATTTTCTCGTATTAATGCTGAAGCGACTGCTCGATGTCCAACTGAGAGGTATAGTACGAGCTCTTCCCCTTTTAGAGGTCGGGTTAGGATTGGTGGCTGCCCGAGGAATTCCTTGAATT
>NC_029777.3:71247750-71248106 GCF_000817695.3 Arachis duranensis
TTCCCTGGATAAGATATTCTTATCTTATCTTATCTTTGGGAGTTTTATCTCTATCTTTGTGGAACCGCCTTTTTTAGGCCTCTTCGGCCTTTAGGTTTTGGGCTGCGTTCCTTTTGATGGGCCTTCCTTGCTTTATTGTCCGAGGTCCGACCTTTAGGCGTGAGCCTTAGGACGAGGTCGGACCTTTTATGAATTTGCCGAGTTGGAGGAGCCCGGTCAGGGTATGAACAATACTCTACTAGGAGAATCATTAACACTATCTGGATTCTGAGTTCCTAAAGAAGCCAATCATTCTGAATTTCAAAGGATAGAGTGAGATGCCAAAACTGTTCAGAGGCAAAAAGCTAAAAGCCCCA
>NC_029777.3:71249098-71261745 GCF_000817695.3 Arachis duranensis
TCTTCATGGTATAGGCAAGAACTGATGGCGGCATTCAAGAGAATCCGGAAGGTCTAACCTTGTCTGTGGTATTCTGAGTAGGATTCAATGACTGAATGACTGTGACGTGCTTCAAACTCCTGAAGGCGGGGCGTTAGTGACAGATGCAAAAGAATCACTGGATTCTATTCCGGCTTGATTGAGAACCGACAGATGAATTCCGTTATGCTGTGACAGAGCATATGCAATTGTTTTCACTGAGAGGATGGGAGGTAGCCATTGACAACGGTGAAACCCTACACAAGCTTGCCATGGAAAGGAATAAGAAGGATTGGATGAAGACAGTAGGAAAGCAGAGAGACGGAAGGGAAGGCATCTTCATGCGCTTACTGAAGTTCCTACCAATGAATTACATAAGTATCTCTATCTTTACCTTTTTGTTATTTTCGTTCATCACCATTACCATTTGAGTTTGCCTGACTAAGATTTACAAGATGACCATAGCTTGCTTCAATACTAACAATCTCCGTGGGATCGACCCTTACTCGCGTAAGGTTTATTACTTGGACGACCCAGTGCACTTGCTGGTTAGTTGTGCGAAGTTGTGTAATGCCATGGTATTGAGCTACCAAGTTTTTGGGGGCTCATGACCGGGGATTATGAGAGTTGTGAAAAAGTATTGTTCACAATTTCGCGCACCATGGACGAAGCTCTTCTCGTTGTTGGGCTCCGCCAGCTCGATTCTGTGGAACTCTTCTCCCCTGCCTCTAAGATTTAGGCTTTCGTTATAATAGCGACGTGCCATCTTTTGATCTGCTTTTATGGTGGCTATTCCTTTCGTAGTGGGGAATTTCATACATAGATGTGGGGTCGAGACTATCGCGCCAAGTTGGTTGAGTGTTGTCCGACCTATGAGAGCATTGTAAGCTGAACTTACATCGACCACGATGTAGTCTATTCTGAGGTTCCTGGATTGGTTCCCTTTTCCGAAGGTTGTATGTAGTGGTATGTATCCCAGCGGTTGAACCGGGGTATCTCCTAGTCCGAACAGATTGTTTGGATATACTTTAAGTTCCTTCTCTTCTAAGCCGAGTTTATCGAAGGCTGTTTTGAATAAGATATCGGCGGAACTCCCTTGGTCTATTAAGGTGCGGTGTAGATTGGCATTTGCCAATATGATGGTGATGACCATGGGATCGTCGTGTCCTGAGATGATACCGGAGGCGTCCTCTTTAGTGAATGTTATTGCAGGGATGTTGAGCGCTTCCTCCTTTCCTTCGACATAATATACTTCTTTGAGATATCTTTTACGAGATGATTTGGAGATCCCACCTCCTGCAAATCCGCCATGTATCATGTGGACATGTCTCTCTGGTGTCCGAGGTGATCGTTCAGTTCGCTCGGTAATCATGTCCCACTCTTTCTTTGATCATCATCTCGGGTGGCCAGAAATCAATCTAATTTTCCTTCTCTCACTAATTTCTCTATGATATTTTTTAAGTCGAAGCATTTGTTTGTGGAGTGTCCACGGACTCGATGGTATTCACAATATTCCTTCCGGTTTCCTCCTCCCTTTTTTCCTTTGAGTGGCAGAGCTAGGGGAATTTTTTCTGTATGGCAGACTTCTTTGTATATCTCGACCAAGGATGCCCTGAGAGGAGTGTAATTATGGTATTTTTTTATTTTCTCCCCTTGCCGATCTTCTTTTCTCTTGGATTCCTTATCTTTGTCTCGGTAGGAGGTACCCGATTTTGAGGTCTCTCCTAACCGAGCATTTTCTTCCATGTTGATATATTTTTCTGCTCGTTCCTGAACTTCGTCTAAGGAGGTCGGGTACTTCTTTGATATAGATTGGCTAAAAGGTCCTTCTTGCAGGCCGTTGATGAGTCCCATGATGGCAGCTTCTGTTGGTAAACCTTTTATGTCCATGCACGTTTTGTTGAATCTTTCCATGTAGTTGCGGAGGCTCTCCCGATCTCCTTGTTTGATCCCTAGTAAGCTGGGGGCGTGCTTGGCCTTATCTTTCTGAATAGAGAATCTGGCTAGGAATTTTTTAGCTAGGTCATCAAAGCTTGAGATGGACTTTAGGGGTAGGTTGTCGAACCATCGGATTGCTGTCTTTGTGAGAGTTGTTGGAAAGGCTTTACAGCGAACAGCATCTGGGGCGTCGGTAAGGTACATTCTGCTTTTGAAGTTGCTGAGGTAGTGGTTGGGGTCCGTGGTGCCATCGTATAGGGTCATATCTGGGAGTTTGAAGTCTTTTGGAATTTTGGTTTTCATGATTTCCCTAGTGAACGGGTCTTGTTCTTTGCGTAAATTTTCTTTAGGATTGGCCCGGGGGACTTTTAATTTAAGATCGGCTTCCAATTGCTGTAGTTTTTCTTCCAATTCTCGACGTCACCACACCTCTCTTTGTAGATCTTTTCCGATTTATCGTCGTTGTTGGGTTTCATTTTCAAGTTGTTTTAGGCAATCTAGGAGCACTTCTATTGCCCCGGAATTTGGTGAGTCTTTGTCCTTGTTGGTTTTTGGGGTATCTTGTAGCGTGACATCCACATTTTTGTGCGGTGTTCTATCTTCCAGACCTGAATCGTGGTCGTTGTCATGGTCGTCTGCCATGGTGATGGGATGACTTCCAGGCTCCCCGGCAACGGCGCCAATGTTCCGAGGGTTACCTGAAACTGTAGGTCGATCTCGGACGAGATCTTCTGTGCTGGTCGGAGCCGACGTGTCCGGCAAGTGTATATCGGCCGGAGCTGGTGTGTCTGACTTGCTGGACTCGGTGATGGTGCTTATCCTTCGTCCTCGGAGGGTGGGGGTACCTGCAAGGGACTCCGATGCTTAAGTTAGCAAGAGTATTAAGCAGGTATTGAGTAGAATCAGAGTATGAGTTATACCTGGTAGGCTTGGGCTGCCCTTGGATTTGGGACGTGTTCCTCTATTTGGGCCCTTTGTTTAGGCTTTCCTGTGACTTGGCCGAGCTCTTTGAGAAGAGGTCGGGTTATCCTGACCTAAAGAGGTCGGTCGCTTTGTCTGTCGAACATCCCGGGTCGGACAGCTCGACCCAGGGCATGAATAATATCTAATCCTAATTAATGTAAAAATATATTTTCTAAAACTAAAATAATATCTTTTCCTATTTAAGAATAATATACACATTTAATCAAAATTAATTGATTATTCGTGCAACCATGCTGACGTATATGGGGACCACACTGATATTGAGGATCCACGCTGAACTTGGAAAAAGCCAAGTTCAGCATGGAGGAGGCAGCGCTTCCTTATAGTTTTCCTTTGAGTCCACGCTGAACTTGGCTTTTTTCAAGTTCAGCGTGGAGTGTTGCGCATGGTTTCCTGGGAGCTTTCAAGTTCCACGCTGAACTTGGCAGGTGGAGGAGGCAGAGGTTGCTGGAGAAGAAGTGTACACTATTATATATCGTTGGAAAGCCCTGAAAGTTAGCTTTCCAATGCCGCTGAAATCACATCAATTGAGCCTTTGTAGCTAAAATTATTTCTGTTTGAATGCAGGGAGGTCAGGATTGACAGCATCATTTGCTTTCCTCATTTTCTACTACAAAACTCTGTTAAATCCATTCGAATGCTACCTGAAATAAATAGAATCGTGCACAACTCAAAGTAACATCCATAGTGGCAAAAAGATATTTAAATTTTGATTAAACTTAGCAATTCAAGTGCAAATTCACAAGGAAAAGATAGATAAGATGCTCACGCATCACATATCCGAACAACTTATTTGGACTAGGAGACACTCCAATCTAACCACTCGGATACATCTCACTACGTGCAACCTTTGAAAAAGGAAACAGGTCAAGAACACTCAGTATAGACTACATCGTGGTCAATGTGAGTTCAGCCTACAATGCCCTTATAGGTCAGACAACCCTAAATCTGCTCGCCGCAGTAGTCTCGACTCCACATATATGCATGAAGTTTCCAACTACAGAAGGGATCGCTATGATAAAAGGAGACCAAAGGACAGCGCGTCGCTGCTACAATGAAAGTATGAACCTTAGAGGCGAAGGAGAAGAAATCCACACCATCAAACTCGGGGGAACTCGAGGTCGGGAAGAACATCGTCCACAACCTGAGGGTGAGATAGAAAAGTCCAGATCGGAGATGTCCCAGATAAAACAACCAATATTGGTGCAATCCTAAAAGGAGATGTAAAGGAGTCTCTCATACAGTTCTTAAAAGATAATGTAGACCTCTTTGCATGGAAGGCCGCAGACATGCCGGGCATTAACCCCAAACTAATATGCCACAAGCTGACAGTATACCCAGGATCTCGGCCAGTACGACAGAAGTGTCAGAAACTCAGACCTGAAAGATCCTAAGCTGTGGTAGAACAGGTACAAGCTCTACTAGAGGCAGGATTCATAAGAGAAGTCAAATATCCGCTATGGCTAGCCATTGTTGTCTTAGTAAAAAAATCAAATGGGAAGTGGCGGATGTGCACCGACTACACCGATCTCAACAAAGCTTGCCCAAAGGATCCCTATCCACTCCCAAGTATTGACGCTCTGGTGGATGCCTCCTTCGGATACAAATACCTCTCGTTTATGGACGCTTATTCGGGATACAATCAAATCCTGATGTATCAATACCCGATCAAGAAAAAACCTCCTTCCTAACCCCAAAAGCAAACTACTATTACGCCATCATGCCATTCGGACTCAAAAATGCAGAAGCCACCTATCAAAGATTATTGAACAAGGTCTTTGCAGATCATATCGTGAAACTTATGGAGGTATATGTGGACGACGTGCTAGTAAAAACACAAAGCGAAAGTGTCGGGCCATACTCGACATGAAAAGCCCGACCTGTGTCAGATAAGTGCAACAGCTCAATGGGTGACTGGCAGCCTTATCCAAATTTCTAGCCGGATTAGCCATAAAATCTCTCCCCTTCTACGCCACACTAAGGAAGGGAAAGAAGTTCAAATGGACACTGGAGTGTGAGCAAGCCTTCCAGGATTTCTAAAGATTCTTGGGACAACCACCCATTCTTACCCGATCACGGGAAGGAGAAGCACTCATATTATACCTTCTAGTAGGAAGTCGGGCAGTAGCCTTAGCACTAGTCAGAGAGGACAAAAGTGGACAACAACCTATATACTTCATCAGTAAAGCACTACAAGGGTCCGAGATGAACTATCAAAAGACAGAAAAGTTCACATACGCTCTCATATTAACCTCTCGATGACTTCGCCCATACTTCCAGGCTCACACCATCAAAGTTTGGACTAACCATCCCATAAAAGGCATTCTGCAGAAAATAGATTTAGCAGAAAGAATCCTACAGTGGGTAGTTGAGTTGTCCAAATTCGATCTTTAATATGAAGCTATGACAGCCATCAAATCACAGTATCTGGCTGACTTCATTGTAGAGTATACTAACACCCCAGAAATCCCCATAAATTGGAATCTCTATGTGGACGGCTCTTCAAATAAAACTGGAAGTGGAGCAGGTGTGATAATAGAAAGTAATCAGGAACCCAAATCGAGCTCTTCTTGAAGTTCGAGTTTCCTGCTTCTAATAATCAGGCTGAGTGTGAGGTGCTATTGGCTGGTTTAAAGCTGGCTAAAGAGGTCAGAGCCCAAAAACTGGTCATCTTCAATGATTCACATGTCGTCACCTCGCAAATAGTAGGGACCTACCAAGCCAAAGATCCCGCCATGAAAAAGTACCTGGACAAAACCAGGGAACAACTCAGACAATTCCAGGAATACGAGATCTGACATATACCTCGGGAACAGAATGCTCGAGCTGGTGCACTCTCGAAATTAGCCAGCACCAAACCAGGGGGCAATAATAGGAGTCTCATCCAGGAAATACTGCAGAACCCGTCAATCTTAGAAGACGAAAAAGTCCTAGCCATATCTGGTCAAGATCAAGGATGGATGACTCCCATAATCAGCTACCTCAAATCCGATATACTCTCTGCAGATAAGAAGGGGGCAAAGAGGTTAAAGCGGGAGGCACAGTATTACACCATCATAAACAATATCCTATACATGAAAGGGATTTCGACGCCTCTTCTAAAATATGTACTGACCTCTAATACAAAAGAGGTCTTGGAAGAAATGCACAGTGGCACATGTGGCAACCATCTCAGAGCACGAGCTCTTGCCAAGAAAGTACTCCGAGTCGAATTTTTTTGGCCGACTTTGCAAAAAGAAGTCATCGAGTTCGTTAAGACATGTCCATCATGTCAAAAACATGTCAACTTCCACATCGCCCCACCAGAGGAACTCATCAGCATAACATCCCCTTGGCCATTTGCAAAGTGGCGACTTGACCTCCTCGGGCCCTTCCCCTAAGGATCAGGACAAGTCAAGTTCCTCATCGTAGGGGTAGATTATTTTACAAAATGGATTGAGGTAGAGCCCATAGCCAATGCCACAGAGTAAAGAAGTCAAAAATTCCTATATAGAAACATTGTCACAAGGTTTGGGGTCCCTTACTCCATCACCACAGACAATGGCACTCAATTCACAGACGCAGGCTTTAGAAAGTTGGTAGCCGACTTGAAAATTAAGCACCAATTCACATCCGTAGAACACCCACAGGCTAATGGACAAGCAGAAGCTGCCAATAAAGTCATACTAGCCGGGTTAAAATGGAGGCTACAGGATGCAAAGGGAGCCTGGGCTGAAGAGCTCCCACAAGTCCTCTGGGCATATCGGACAACTCCATATTCCACCACAAAGGAATCACCCTTCCGATTGGCTTATGGAATGGAGGCAATGATACAGGTAGAAGTCGAAGAAGGATCTCCTAGAATGATCATCTACAGTGACGAAGCCAACTCCCAACTTTAAAAGGAAGAGCTCGACCTACTCTCGGAAGTCCGAGAAAGAGCTCGGATCAGAGAAGAAGCATTAAAATGTCACATGGCCTCAAGGTACAATCAAAAGGTAGTGCAACGAAGCTTCAAAAACGATGACCTCATCCTAATCTGAAATAACATTGGAACAAGTTGACCCGGAGAGGGAAAGCTAGCGGCTACCTGGAAAGGACCTTACCGAGTCACAGAGGTACTGGGAAAAAGGCTACTATAAAGTATCCGAACTCGAGGGGCGAGAGCTACTAAAGTCATGGCACGCCTACAACCTAAGAAGGTATTACAGTTAGAGGTTTTTTCTGAAAAGGTTTTTTAATGAGGCACCAAGACAAGATCTGCAAAATTACTTGACCTAAAAAAGGGTAAGCACTCACATGTATATATTTGCATATTTTCTATTTCAAATAAAGTTTTTTAATTTTTCTACAAATTCTCTTTATCAAGACGCATTAATCTGAAAACGCAAAATTCATCGCCTGATTATAAAGCTACAGATCGGCTAAATAAAAACCAAAATTCACTGCTCGATAAGGTCGACAAAATGAAGACTGAATTCATCCAAAGTCGGCCAAGCGAAACGCACAACCCAATTTCTACAAAATTAGCAAGATGAAAAGCGATGAAAATAGAATAATGCAAGAAGTTATCAAAAGTGATCCATAGGAAAAGACCTAACGAGGTGATGTGTGGAAAACGATCCAACACAAAACTCACCGGCAAGTGTACCGGGTCGCATCAAGTAATAATAACTCACATGAGTGAGGTCGATCCCACAGGGATTGAAGGATTGAGCAATTTTAGTTTAGTGGGTGATTTAGTCAAGCGAATCAAGTATTGGTTGAGTGATTTGTGTTTAACAGGAAGTAAATGACAGTAAATGTAAAGGGGGAAGGGAATTTGCAGTAAATTAAAGAACAGGAAAGTAAAATTTGCAGAATCTTAAAGAACAAGAAAGTAAATGACTGAAACTTAAAGTGCAAGAAACTTAGATTGCAGTAACTTAAATGGCAAGAAAGTTAAATTGCTAGAAAGTAAAAGGGACTTGAGGAATGGGATTTCAGGATCTAAACAAAGAAGAAGTAAATTGCAACAATTAAGAGAGCAAAAATTAAATCAGAAGCAATAAGCATTCAAACAGAATTGAAATAAAATGTAGCAGAGGTTCACAGAAGAACCAAAAGTAAAATTGGGTCTCAGGTCTCAAGAGACTAGGTAGCAGAGCCTAGATCTCTATTTGCCTTCCTAGATCCAAGTTAACAAAGCAATTGGCAAGAAAATTAAAGAGAAAGCAGTAGAAGAATAGAAATCAGATTCAATTATGCAGAAAACAAATTGAAAAGAGTTTGAATGGGAATTGAGACAGAATTTCCTCAATTTCACACACCCAAAACTCAAAAACAGAAGAGTAGAATTGCCCAAGTAAGAATGAGGAAGGAGATCAATCAATTCTCCCTTGATCCTCTTGGTGCTCGGACAAGTCTCTCAAGAACAATTGCAAAAGTTCAAAAGGAAGGTGAAAGTAAAATTCAAGAGTAAAGGTAAAAATCAAAGTGGTCAAAAGGTCCTAATTACATCAAACTAGCTTCTATTTATACACTTTCTATTCTTGGATTTTGGGATTTGGATGGGCTTTTGATTTGGTGAAGAAATGAATTCAAATGGATTTTTAATTTGAATTTTTGGCCCATTAAAAGTCACTCCCAGGAGGCTGCCCTGCCCTTGTGGAGGGCAGGGCAGAAAATTGGTACTTGGTGCATGAGATTGGTGCGGCCTTGGTGCGGCTGGTGCGAGTCTGGCGCGTCCTGGTGCGACGAGATGCTGCCCTGCCCGCGCCAAGGGCAGGGCAGGAAAAGTTGGTGCTGCCAGGGATGGTGCGTGGTGCTCGTTGGTGCTGCCAGGAAGAAAATTGGTGCGCCAGAATTGAGCTTGGTGCGCCAGGATCGTAAAACGCTGCCCTGCCCGCGCCAAGGGCAGGGCAGAAAATTATGGTGCTGCCAGGAGAGGATCGTGGTGCGCCAGATGCTGCCAGGAACGTCCCATGGTGCGCCAGATGCTGCCAGGAACGTCCCATGGTGCGCCAGATTTGCTTCTTGGTGCGCCACACACAAAATGCTGCCCTGCCCGCGCCAAGGGCAGGGCAGAGTTCCCTCTTCCACGTCCCGTGTTCGAAACACGGCTTGGTCACAAATTCAATTAATTTCCTTGGCTTCTTGGCACGGCAATCAACTTTAGTTCTTGGCTTCCTCATGGTTCCTTGTTCGATCCTTGTGGCATGCATGGGTGACATTTTTCTCTTGAATTTCTTCCTTAGAGAGCCCGATTCTGCCCTCCACAAGGGCAGGGCAAAGTTCTCTTTCTCTTGGTCCCAAGGCACATTTTGTGCTCTGCCCTTGTAGTGGGCAGGGCAGATTTGCCTTCCTTGTTTGGTTCTCTTGTGTTGCCCTCCTAGAGGGCAGTCTGCCCTTGTGGAGGGCAATGTTGCCTCCCCCTTTGCCTGCGGCATGCTTCTTCTCTCCTTGGCCACGCTTTCCTTTCCTTGGGCTACGCTTTCCTTTCCTGAGGCTACACTTCTTTGGCCACGCTTTTCCTTTTCTTTTCTTTTCTTCACCTATAATAAACCAAAACAACCACTCAAAGTATCACTAAATTCAAGAGGCTTATAAATCAATTAAAATTCAATTAAAATTAGCTTAAACCTCATGATTTAACATTAATTTCATGGTGGTTGCTTGATTTAAAGAAGTTATGCATTTTCACTCCAAATCACTTACTTAGGATGCAAGAAAGTGCATAAATGCTAACAAAACAAGTGAAATTAGCTTGAAAAATGGGTATATGATGACTTGTCATCAATTATCTCAATTAAATTTTAATTACCATGTCTTCTTTCTACTCCCTTTACATGTATGCGAAAATGGCATCCATGTCAATGGAGTAGGCTCTCAACTTGACTTTGAAGTTGATTAATAGGAGACCCTTGAGTTGGAATACTCAAGAGTTAATTTGTAATTGGAAGTTGTTGGCTTGCTCTCTAGTCACTAACGCTAATCCTTCCTAAGGGAGATGATTAGGACTTGTGAATCAGAGTTGGCTCAATTACTTGTCTTTCCTTTATTCGGTAAGGGTTAACTAAGTAAAACCAACAACCTCTTACTATTACTCATGGGAAAATCCAACAAGGATAGAACTTCCAATCAATCTTCTTCTATTCAAGGCTTTTTATTTTAATCATATAAAAATCTTTCGTTAATTTCCATTGCTTTAATTTATAATCATTTATTTTTCCACTCTCCAACTCTAAAACTTCTGAGAAAACTTCTAACCAATAAATTGCACTCTTTTGTTGTCAACTTGTTGGAAGAAGACCTGGGAATTCTACTCCCAGTATTTTATTCTTAAATTGTGACAACCCTTTTTAAATTGATAAGCAGAATTTTTGTCGGTTAAGAACTGTACTCGCAACCTTATTTCTATATTGAATTCTTAATCGGCAATTTTTCGCCCGTTAATACTACTAATACCTCTTCTATTGATCTAGGTAGCGAAACTATGGCCGCTCCAAGGAGAGTCACTCTTAAGGAAGCCGATGGTCCAGACTTTCTTTTTCAACCACTTCAAGTGCGTCACCCTGAGTTAAATGCTAATTTTAAACTCAAGACCGCCTTGATTAATCTTCTACCCAAGTTTCATGGACTCTTCGCCCAAGATCCGATTAGACACCTTAGGGACTTACAAGATGTATATTCTACTACTAGGCAGGAAGGTTCCGACGAATTTGCTATATGATTGTATGCTTTTCCTTTCTCTCTTGAAGGGAGAGCTAAAAAGTGGTTCTACACATTGCGCAATGAGATTGTTAGCAATTGGGATTTACTTAGAAAGGAGTTCTTAGACAAATTCTTTCCTCTGGATTTGACGGATAGATTGAGAAAAGAGATTTTATGCATTGTCCAAGGTGAAATGGAAAGTCTATAGGAGTATTGGGAACGGTTTCGAAGGCTTCTTGACTCATGCCTTCACCATATAATTGACACTCTAGTGTTGATTAGCTATTTTTGCCAAGAAATGAAACCACAAGACAAGATCCTCTTGGATGCTTCAAGTAATGGTTCCGTGACAAAGTATAGGACGGCGGAGGAAGCATGGCAATTAATCACCAATTTGGCCGAGTCCACCCAACATGCTAAACAAAGAAACAATCATCCGAAAGCCATCAATTAAGTTTCTTCTAGTGGTGGGACCACCGTCCTTACTCAAGCCTTGGGAGAGATGACTAGCATTCTAAAGCAACTCCAACTTAATCCACAACAAGCTCCACTTCCTCAACAACAACAAAGTCAACAATTGGTTCCCCAACGTGTGTGCATAATTTGCTCTTGTTACTCTCATTACAGGGATGGGTGTCCAAACCTCCAAGAAGACAATACCCTTGCGGCGGCCAATTCCTACTATAACTGCCCAAACCAAGGGTATCACCAACAAGGAGGCAACTATAACTAAGAGGGTAATTACACCCAAAGTTGGCAAGAGAATTCCAACAAGGTTGGAGGGATAACTATAATCAATGAGGAAGGGATAATGGAGGGAACTAAAGATGGAACAACAACCATCGACAACAACGGTGCCAATAAAACCAATCATACCAACAAAACCAACCATGCCCTCAACAAAACCAATGCAAACCATACCAAACCTACCAACCACCACACCAAAGGCAAGCACCCCAACCCAATCAACCAAAAAGCCCTCAAATCACTTATCTTCCTCCCTCTTCCAACCAAGATGAGACACTCTATTCTATCCTTCAAGGACAAAAAGAAATGCAAACCACACTTGCCTCCAATCTCACTAGTCTTACATCCACTCCCCAAGCCCTTCTAGCCCGCATGGAACCACCCTCTACCTCCACTCCTCAAGCTTTACCCAACCCCAAGAGTGAGTAAGATTTATCCTCCTTATGTGACTTGGAACTCCCTTTGAATCTCTTTCCCAATCTGTGTTTTCCATGCATAACCCCTGCAGGATCTCATCAGGATTATTTTTCATTTGCATTCTAGCCTCATAACTAGGCTCTGGATAGGTTATGGTTCTCAACTTGAGGGCTCTTGTGATAGCAGCTGGGCTAAAACTCACTTCAACCCCTCTGACATAGCTTGTGTAAGGAGCACTATTTTTGTTTTCTTTGGCAGCATTTGCATAGAACTCCCTGATCATTACTGCACTGATGTCAGTCAGAGGAGCACACAAGAGTTCCCACCTCCTTTCTCTAGTAATTTGGCTCATAATGGGGTATTCTCCTTCCCTCAAATCAAGGCCTTTCTCATAGATAACATTCTTTGCCTCTATGAACCTATGATATCTCCCTTCATGGAATTGGGATCTAAACTTACGTGCATCAAATGATGGGGGTTCGGTTACCATAGGTTCTTTTCCTGGCCTTCTTTTTGAGCTTGAGGAGGCCATTGAAATTAAAGTGAAAAGAAAGAGGAAGTGAGAGTAGAAGAAATATGTGTTGTGTTTGGGAAGTAGGTAAGGGAATTATGTTGGTTTTGGAAGTGGAATAGAGTGTGGTTTCATATGAAAGTGGCTTGAATAGGAATGTGTATGCTGTGTTGGTGCAACGGCTATTAATAGGCCTTGTTTCCAAGCTTTTCAACAAAACCACAATGAATGAATGAAGAAGGAACCGTTAGTGTTCATGAAGGGCTGAGATTGAGTTGGTCATCTCAAGAACTCATGGAATGGACGGTCTGCATGCATGGTTGAGGCTTGACGAGGATCCTCCTCCCATTGGCTGCATGCA
>NC_029777.3:71264299-71266450 GCF_000817695.3 Arachis duranensis
ATCTGAGGTTGGGATGGTTCTTCCAAGATGGATTGTAAGTATCACCATAGACTTCATTTGTTCCAGGATTTTGGTTGTGCATGTATTGGACTTGCTCTTGTTGTTGCTCTTCTTGAGTTTCTTCACTTTGTATCCAAGTGGTTGGAGGTTGGCTTGTGGTGCTCACTGCCGCCACTTGCAAGCCATCAATTCTCTTAGCCATTTGCTCAAATTGTTGTTGAATCTGCTGCTGCATCATCTTGTTCTGAGCTAGGATTGAATCAACTCCTTCCAACTCCATTACTCATCTTCTCTGTGATGGTTGGCGTTGTCTTTGATGAGCAAAGAAATATTGGTTGTTGGCCACCATATCAATGAGGTTTTGAGCTTCCTCTGTGGTTTTCATGAGTTGTAATGAGCCTCCGGTAGAGTGATCAAGGGCTTCTTGAGCTTTAAGAGTGAGTCCCTCATAGAAGTTTTGCAACTTGTCCCACTCAGTGAACATCTCTGGTGGACATTTCCTCAATAGAGCCTTATATCTTTCCCATGCTTCATATAAGTTCTCAGCCTCTAATTGAGTGAACGTTTGAACCTCAGTCTTCAACCTTAGGATTCTTTGAGGTGGATAGAATTTGGCAAGAAACTTGCTCACCAAGTCATCCCAAGTGTTGATGCTTTCTTTTGGAAAGGTCTCTAACCATTGAGTAGCTTTATCTCTGAGAGAAAATGGGAAGAGCAGCAGCTTGTAGCTATCAGGGGATACACCATTGGTTTTCACCATGCCACAGATTCTCAAGAATGTGGACAAATGTTGATTTGGATCCTCCAAAGGCCCTCCTCCAAAAGAACAATTGTTTTGAACCAGAGTGATGAGTTGTGGCTTGAGTTCAAAATTGTTTGCATTGACATTGGGAGGAAGAATGCTACTTCCACAATGCCTAGCATTTGCAAATGTGTATGAAGCCAAGACTCTTCTCTGTTGTTGATTATTGTTGGCTCCTTCTCCTGGTTGATTGATATCTCCTTCCATGTCTTGGAATTCCTCCTCAGATTCTTCTTCTCCAATAATGTTCTTCCCTCTTTCGGCTCTTCTTAGTCTCCGAAGAGTCCTTTGATCAATTTCAGAGATGATAGGGGAAGATCTTCCTTTGGTTCCTTTTGAATCCCTTTTTCTTCTTGCATCTGTTTGTTTTTCTGTTCTACTTCCTTGTCAGTTGATTGCTTTAGAAAGAGATCATCATTCATTTTGCTTGTTTCTTCATCCCTTTGTACTTCTGGAAAGACTTTCAGGATGATGCTCTCCTCATGCATCCTGAGGGTTAACTCTCCTTGCTCTATGTCCACAATGGCTCTAGCAGTGGCCAAAAATGGTCGACCAAGTATTATGGAGTCATTTCCATGCTCTGAAGAATCCAGGATCACAAAATCTGCTGGGTATATAAACTTGTCAACCTTAACTAAAAGGTTCTCAATCAGCCCTTTAGGATATACTATTGATTGGTCCACCAATTCCAAGGACATCTGTGTTGGTTTCACCTCCTCTATGCCAAGCTTTTTCACTAGAGAATATGGGATTAGATTTATGCTTGCTCCTAGATCGCACATCCCCTTGTTAATGAACAGGTTTCCAATAGTGCATGGTAAGAAGAAACCTCCAGGGTCCTCAAGCTTGGGAGGGAGTCCTTTTTTAATGAGTGCACTACATTCCTCACTAAGCATCACTGTTTCCTTCTCATTCCAATCCCTTTTCTTGTTGATGAGATCTTTTAGAAACTTAGCATACAGGGGCATTTGCTCCAAAGCCTCTGCCAAAGGTATGTTGATTTCCAACTTCTTAAAAGTCTCAAGAAATTTGTGGAAATGCTGATCCTTTGTTTCCTTATGAAATCTCTGTGGATAAGGCAGTGGTGATGTTGAGCTCTTCTCCACTTGATGCTGTTTTGGAATTGGCTCTCCCATGATTTGCTTTCCTTTCTTCAGATTCTGTGGTTTGTTGTCTTCCTCTGTGAGTTTTCCTGGAGCATTCTTGGTTGTTATGTCCTTGTTGATGGATTCATCATTCTTTGTTGGCTCAGTGTCATTCTGCTTGGTTGCTCCTTGGTTGCCATCCACTAACACTTTTCCACTTCTTAGTTGCACGACCTTGCATTCTTCCTTTGGGTTGGGAATGGT
>NC_029777.3:71266464-71268872 GCF_000817695.3 Arachis duranensis
TCTGCCTTTCTAGGTTCTTCATGGAGGCTTCTTGATTTTTGTTTGTTAATTCTTGGCTCTTCATTAGTTTCTCCATGAGTATCTCTAGATTGGTGATTCTCTGTGAGTCTTGTGTGATGGGTTGATTTTGGGGTGTTGATGGATGATGATAAGTGTTTTGGTTAGTTGGTTGGTTATTAGGTGGGTATTGGTTAGAATTTGGGTAGTTGTTTTGTGGTTTTCTGTATGAGTTTTGGTTAGTGTTTGGCTGGGGGTTGTGGTTTGTGTTTTTCCAATTATTCTGGCCTGTGTTTCTTTGCCATGGTTGTTGGTTTTGATTATGGTTGTCTCCCCATCTGAGGTTGGGATGGTTCTTCCAAGATGGATTGTAAGTATCACCATAAACTTCATTTGTTCCAGGATTTTGGTTGTGCATGTATTGGACTTGCTCTTGTTGTTGCTCTTCTTGAGTTTCTTCACTTTGCACCCAAGTGGTTGGAGGTTGGCTTGTGGTGTTCACTGAGCAATGGAAAGCAAATTCTCAAAGAGTTAATGAAATTCAAAATTACAACATTAAATTCTAGATCTATGAGAGTTGATCAATTACAACTACTTGAATTTGGAGAAGAAAAATCTATGACATGAATAAAATGGAATGAGAATTGTAATGGATCTCACCAAAGATGATTGAAAATTCAGAAATTGGGTGAAGATGAACCCTAGTGAAAAGCTTGGAATCTTTTCCTCTTCTTCTCTCCCCAAAAATGAAAACTAACTCTCCTCCCAAAATATCTAATATCTAGCAAAATGAACTAAGTCCCTTTTACCCTTGCTCCCTTAGTCTTTTAAGGCTTTTCCCGCCAAGGCATTTCCCCAAAAGTGGGATTCTTAACTACCTCCACGCCTAAGTCACGTGACTTCTTAAAAAAACACATTTGCAAATCGACGCGCACGCGCAAGGTACGCGTACGCGCTGTTGAGGCGTCTTGTAATGTGCGCGGAGGCGTGATGTACGCGTGTGCGTCCATGAGGATCCTGGCTTAGCCGCTACTCAAGCCGGCTCGTGGCTTGGCTCTTAGTCTCGGCTTCACGTTGCTCTTATCCGCGCGGGCGCGCCAGGTGCGCGCACACGCCCATGCGGAAATTTCCAAAGCTCAATTCTCATGCTTCCTTCCTTTGCACCCGTCTTCCTTTTCTTTTCCTGTCCATTCCTACTCTATATCCTGAAACCACTTAATACACAAGTCACGGCATCGAATGGCATCAAGAGAAGATTAGAAATGTATCTATTTTAGTGCAAAATAAGCATGTTTTCATTCATGAGGCTAAACTAGGAAAGGAATGCAAACTCTTGTATTCTTATATAGAAAGTGTGTGGAATCATTGATAAAACCCCTGAAATCAGCACAAGATAAACCTCAAAATGGGGTTTGTCAAAGTGCCATGGTTTGCAGATGATGTGTGGAAAACGATCCAACACAAAACTCACCGGCAAGTGTACCGGGTCGCATCAAGTAATAATAACTCACATGAGTGAGGTCGATCCCACAGGGATTGAAGGATTGAGCAATTTTAGTTTAGTGGGTGATTTAGTCAAGCGAATCAAGTATTGGTTGAGTGATTTGTGTTTAACAGGAAGTAAATGATAGTAAATGTAAAGGGGGAAGGGAATTTGCAGTAAATTAAAGAACAGGAAAGTAAAATTTGCAGAATCTTAAAGAACAAGAAAGTAAATGACTGAAACTTAAAGTGCAAGAAACATAAACTGCAGTAACTTAAATGGCAAGAAAGTTAAATTGCTAGAAAATAAAAGGGAATTGAGGAATGGGATTGCAGGATCTAAACAAGGAAGAAGTAAATTGCAGCAATTGATTGAGCAGAAATTGAATCAGAAGCAATAAGCATTCAAACAGAAAGGAAATAGAATGCAGCAAGGGTTCACAGAAGAACCAAAAGTAAATTGTGGTCTCAGGTCTCAAGAAACTAGGTAGCAGAGCCTAGATCTCTATTTGCCTTCCTAGATCCAAGTTAACAAAGCAATTGGCAAGAAATAGAAGAGAAAGCAGTAGAAGAACAGAAATCAGATTCAATTCTGCAGAAAACAAATTGAAAAGAGTTTGAATGGGAATTGAGACAGAATTTCCTCAATTTCACACACCCAAAACTCAAAAACAGAACAGTAGAATTGCCCAAGTAAGAATGAGGAAGGAGATCAATCAATTCTCCCTTGATCCTCTTGGTGCTCGGACAAGTCTCTCAAGAACAATTGCAAAAGTTCAAAAAGAAGGTGAAAGTAAAATTCAAGAGTAAAGGTAAAAATCAAAGTGGTAAAAAGGTCCTAATTACATCAAACTAGCTTCTATTTATACACTTTCTATTCTTGGATTTTGGGATTTGGATGGGCTTTTGATTTGGTGAAGAAATGAATT
>NC_029777.3:71268941-71282086 GCF_000817695.3 Arachis duranensis
TCCTTGTGGAGGGCAGGGCAGAAAATTGCTGCTTGGTGCATGAGATTGGTGCGGCCTTGGTGCAGCTGGTGCGAGTCTGGCGCGTCCTGGTGCGGCGAGATGCTGCCCTGCCCGCGCCAAGGGCAGGGCAGGAAAAGTTGGTGCTGCCAGGGATGGTGCGTGGTGCTCGTTGGTGCTGCCAGGAAGAAAATTGGTGCGCCAGAATTGAGCTTGGTGCGCCAGGATCATAAAACGCTGCCCTGCCCGCGCCAAGGGCAGGGCAGAAAATTGTGGTGCTGCCAGGAGAGGATCGTGGTGCGCCAGATGCTGCCAGGAACGTCCCATGGTGCGCCAGATTTGCTTCTTGGTGCGCCACACACAAAATGCTGCCCTGCCCGCGCCAAGGGCAGGGCAGAGTTCCCTCTTCCACGTCCCGTGTTCGAAACACGGAGGAAGCACAAATTCAATAAATTTCCTTGGCTTCTTGGCACGGCAATCAACTTTAGTTCTTGGCTTCCTCATGGTTCCTTGTTCGATCCTTGTGGCATGCATGGGTGACATTTTTCTCTTGAATTTCTTCCTTAGAGAGCCCGATTCTGCCCTCCACAAGGGCAGGGCAAGGTTCTCTTTCTCTTGGTCCCAAGGCACATTTTGTGCTCTGCCCTTGTAGTGGGCAGGGCAGAGTTGTCTTCCTTGGTTGGTTCTCTTATGTTGCCCTCCTAGAGGGCAATGTTGCCTCCCCCTTTGCCTGCGGCACGCTTCTTCTCTCCTTGGCCATGCTTTCCTTTCCTTGGGCTACACTTTTCTTTCCTTAGGCTACACTTCTTAGGCCACGCTTTTCCTTTTCTTTTCTTTTCTTCACCTATAATAAACCAAAACAACCACTCAAAGTATCACTAAATTCAAGAGGCTTATAAATCAATTAAAATTCAATTAAAATTAGCTTAAACCTCATGATTTAACATTAATTTCATGGTGGTTGCTTGATTTAAAGAAGTTATGCATTTTCACTCCAAATCACTTACTTAGGATGCAAGAAAGTGCATAAATGCTAACAAAACAAGTGAAATTAGCTTGAAAAATGGGTATATGATGACTTGTCATCACGAGGTCTTAACAAAAACGGGTTGCTAGAAATAACTTAAAGATGGACCAACATAAAGAAGTCGGACCAGTCAAACAGCAAGAGTTATAAAAAGTAAATCCATAAAAAAGAGGCATGGCCAGCCTTGAAAATGGATTACTAGAAATAACTTAGACGTGATGAAGTCGGCCTAAAAAGCTACAAAAGTTATTAAAAGTAAATCCATAAAAAGACACCTGACAAGGTAAAAAAATGGATTACTAGAAATAACTTAGACGGGACCGACATGACGAAGTCGGCCTAAATAGCTACAAAAGTTATAAAAAGTAAATCCATAAAAAGATACCTGACAAGGTTAAAAAAATGGATTACTATAAATAACTCCCACGAGACTGACGTGAAGAAGTTGGCCCCAGCCGATCAAAATCGATAGAGTTATAAAAAGTAAGTCCATAAAAGAGACCCGGCGAGGTCCAGTTAAAGATGGATTACTAAGAATAACTCGAAAGGACTCAAACAAAAGAAGTCAGCACAATAGAAGGCGTGCGCTAGAAGGGACGCAGCTCGACACGACCTCACCAACTCACAGGTATTCTACGAGAATACTAAAAAGAATAGTCGAACAAAGTTGGCCTCAAAAAGTCACTTCGACCAAAGCAGGAAAATAAAACCAACTCACAGGCAATCAAAAAGAGGTCAGATAGCCGAAAGCTCCAACACTCTTAAGATTCCTGGAAAGCACCAAAAGCTACAGACAAGCATATCACAAAGAAATAAAGCTACTACAATAAAAGACTCAAGAGGCCACCCGAAAGTCAACCTCAAGAGCTTAGGAAACTACTTTATTTTTCTAAAAGCAACTAAAATATCCAAAAGTCAAACAAACTATCAAAGTTACAAAACTCAGAAGTCAAAAGACCCACCAAACCGGGCCGCTGAGATACAAAAACAAAATCAACAAACTACAAGGGATGTAAAGACTCCTCAATAGCAGCATCTCGAGGTGAATGAGGATGAGTCACAAGAGGGATGGCATCAACTGTCCCATCTGGCCGAGTCAGGATCTGAACATCGGGATCAGACTCGGGACGACCAACCTCAGTAGCTGGAGTAGAAGAAGTCGGGGTAGCAGGAGCTTTGGCAGAGAGCATAGGAAGAGGATCTACATCTTCATCATCATCATCTGGGACAGGGACGATCTTTCCATCTTCTACAACAATGTCCAAACTGAAGAGAGTCAGGTTGAGCTCGGGCGCGAGAACTCGAACCTGAGCCTTCAAATTTTCATAGGTAGTGGTCACACTGCCCACGAGATGGCCCTAGAGCTCGACATAATCAGATCGAGTAGATTCTAACCTCTCCCTGAGCTCTATCATCTCACTATAAGTCTAAACATAGCTATCCTTATGCTTCTGCGCCATCTCCTCATCCAGATTCGCAGAAGCCACCGTAGCAGTAGCTCGAGTCTTCTCACCTTCCAATTCTTGCTTCAACTTAGCCACCTTTTTCTCAAGCTCCTCCTTCAACCCTTTCATCCTATCATATTCTGACTTGGCCTCCTCCATAAAAGCCTTTGTTGCATGAACTGGAACGTCCTGAGCAGTCCAGAACAAGGCCATTCCCATATGCGCCATCTTAATGCTATTTTGGGTGATAAAATCCAAATGACGAAGAATGAAAACATCATCCGTATGCACAACACGATAAGGAGCAATTTGATGATCAACAAACCCACAGCATCAAAGTTGGGGGCATCAAGGTTAAAGGGCTCAACAGTCTTTTGCTTTTCGGTGGAGGACCAGAAGTATGCGAGGAAATAGCAGCAGAACTTCGAGGAGGATCAACTAAATGAACCGAAGGATTAGGGACTGATGTCAGGGCATCTAGGCCAGTTTCACTGACCTTTTTTTTACTATTTTAGGGTAGTTTCGTGCATTTTCCTAGTAAACAAGGCAAGTTTTGGGTGAAAATACACTTACACCTTCATTCAAGCAACTATTGTGAATTTTGCATGATTTCATGAGATTTTTTGCCAGAATTACATGATATTTTAATGATGCATAATCTCATGATTTTGGCTAGAGCTTTGATGCACTTTAATTGCTTGATTTCAGGACAAATGAAGCATGAAAGAATCACGTTAGCATTCATGTTAACTTAGTTAACGTGACTACTAACGTGGGATGGCAATTAGCTTGCAATGTTAAGGAGAAAAGTGATCACCAATAATGCCTGCGAAGCCACTTCATAGCCTACGTTAAGAGCCACGTTAACTAAGTTAACGTGGTACTTAACGTAGAAGGAAAGGAGGACTCCACGTTAATGAGAAACGTGAACTCCAATAACGTTTCTCCTCAATGCTAGTGGTAAAAGTGAACATCACTAACGTTGGGAAACTAGGCAATGCCCCACGTTAAAAGTTACGTTAACTAAGTTAACGTGAACTCTAACGTGGACAAGGATCAACACTGCCAACATTAGTGACACTCACTTTTGCCACTAACGTTGGATCATTTTCATTACCTACGTTAACTCTCACGTTAATATTGTTAACGTGAAAGTTAACGTGGAGTGGGGTTCAAAGAACCAACGTTAGTGACACTCACTTTTGTCACTAACGTTGGAAGATGGCTTCATTACTACGTTAAAAGCCACGTTAACTTAGTTAACATGGGTTCTAACGTAGGGGATTAAGGCAATTAGAGCGTTAGTGACAAAGGTGAGTGTCACTAACGCTCTCGAAGGTGATAGGTGCCCATGTTAAGAGCTATGTTAGCTAAGCTAACGTAAGACCTAACGTAGGAGGCAAAAGGCAAGCAACGTTAATGGGAAAAGTGATTCCCATTAATGTTTGCGAAAAGGGGCACAAGCCAACGTTAATGGGAAAAGTGAGTCCCATTAACATTGGCCAAGAATTGAGAAGGAACGTTAGAAGTCACGTTAAGACTTCTAACGTTGAGAATAACGTGGGCATATAAGGGTGAAACGTTAGTGGAAAAGGTGAATGCCACTAACGTTCTCGCACCCAAAAATGTATTCCACGATTAATCTCACTAAATGCCCAAGCCTAATTCATATTTCTCTACAAGCTGGGCCCACTAAAAATGAGGATTGCTTCAACTCAAGGTCCAAAGCTCACATCCAAGACTTGAAGAACTCACTAGAAAATCATGAAGAGTAGTATATATAGGAGTAGTTTTGAACTAGAGAAAGAAAACTTTTTGGCACCTTGGAGAACTACTCTCTGCATATTTACTTTTCTGTATTTCTAGCATGGATTATTCTTTTCTGCCATTTTTGATTCCTAGAGCTATGAACAACTAAACCCTTTTCATTGGGTTAGGGAGCTCTGCTGTAATTTGATGGATCAATATTAGTTTTCATTCTTCTTCTTCTATCTTTTCTCTTGATTTTACTAGAAAGCTTTCAATCTTAATTCAATTGGTTAGTTATCTTGGAAAAGAAACTCTCCATAATTGGATCTCTTCGGAACCTTGGAAGAGGAATGAAGAGATCATGCTAGGGGATTCAATCACTTAAGATTGACAAGGAGATCAATGAATGCATTGATTGAGGAAGAGATGAGAATGAACTTGATCCGGAGAATTGCAACATCTCCTAAACCCAATGATCCCCCCATTTCTGATCTTACCCATTCTCTTTAATTTCTGCCATTTACTTTTATGAGCATTACCCAAATTCCCCATTTAAGATTCTGCACTTTAATTTCTACTATTTACTTTCTAGTCATTTAAATTTCTGCATCTCAATCTAAATTTTGTTTAGCTCAACTAGCATATTCTTCTAACTAAAGTTGCTTGACCAATCAATCCCTGTGGGATTCGACCTCACTCTATAGTGAGTTTTACTTGACGATAATTCGGTATATATGCCGAAGGAAAATTTGTTGAGAGACAAGTTTTCATGCATCAGGGACAATCTTTCTCGGCCCAGACATGTCTGAAGTGGGCTTCTTAGGAGGGACCTGAGAAGATCCTTCCCCCATAGCTTTGGCCGAGATGTTCAGAGCGGCCGTAGCTTTCCTCACCTTTTTAAATGCCTTCATAGAGTCATTATTCTTCACCATCTCTGAAAAACGTAGAAAAAAAAGAAGTTACAAAATTGGAAAGAAAAGAAACAAAATCAACAAAAACAAAACAAAGCAAAATAAGTCGGTCACTACTCAGTTCAGCTCAGAGAAGGGATCCCCTAAAACCTCTTAGTATCAAGATGCGGAGGCTCCCCCGAGTTCTCCTCTAACACATGTACTAGAACCTGCTCAACCTCATCTAACATCTCCCAAGTATATCCATAAACAACTACATTCTTTTGCCAATCTAAAGGAAAGGCAGGCTTGCCATTTTCATCCAGAAAAAAGGGCCGAGCTCCTTCAACAGCTCGGACCTTGAAAAAATAAATCTTGAAATCCCTAAAAGATTCATCATACATGGAAAAAACTTTCTTCCCCTGGGCAGCTCGAAAAGATACCCAAGAAGCCTTCTTTTTAGCCACCCCAGGTTTAGTCAAAACAAAGAGGTAAAGAAAGAGGGTTTGAGACGGTGTAACATCCAATTCTTGACACAGTAATTGAAAGATTTTAATGAAGCCCCACAAATTTGGGTGAAGCTGGGATGGAGATACATTGCATGACCACAACAAGTTGGTCTTAAAAGGAGTAAAGGGAAAGGTAATACTCATTTGGCTAAAGAAATAGTCATAGGCATAAAAGAAGGGACGTTCCCCCTTAACCGAGGTAGGAAAATAAACCCTATCGTCGGAATCAGGCGCTACTAACTCATAATCTTTTTCTTGCTCCTGATTACTACAAATACTATGATGTTTCCTCAGCTCCACACAATACTCAGAATTTACCACAGAAACACACATTAAGACAAGGGAGTCTAGCCAGTCCGACATGCCCTCAAGGACCTTGGAGGATGTCTCAACAATATTTTTGCGAGAAGACATGGGTCAACTAGTCCTACAGTAAGAAAAAGGAAAATGGTTACTAATTAAACAGCTCGGGTAAATCAAGAAATTAGCTCGGACAAAGTGCGGATATAACTCGATCTAAGGCACACATGACAGAAATAGCAGCAAAAGGAAACCCCAGGACTCACACCAAGGTCCAGGGGAATCCTTTGGAGGTAGTAACAGAGCAAGGATTCAGGAAAAATTTAAAAGTCTACATCTTAAAAGGCTTCAAACAAACTTAACCACAAAATGTCATCAAAGTTACCATCTTTTTACAGCCTATCAGCAAAGGGAACTATCAACATCAAACATGTCAAGTGGAAATCATCAAAAGACGCAATCTTTTTCCAGAATCAAACAGTTTGTTATTCTAAAAGCTCCAAAATCAAAGAATACAGAAACGGTAACAACATGCAAAGCCCTAAAAGCACCAGCTATCAGGAAAGGTGAAAAGGTTCATACAAAAGTCGAAGAAACTCCCAGAACACACATTACAGCAATAATCAGACATAGCAAAAGCAGAAAGATCCAAACTTTTTCCAAGGCAAAGATCAAAACTTTCTCAAAATCAAACATGAAAAAGAAACGACATAGAAAAGAAAAGAGAGAGGAAGATGACCATCCTTTAACAGGGAGGAGACAATAAACGCTGAAAGATTAAAGCAATGACAAAGCCGTGCCAGATGATTGCCTTCTAAGAAGAACGGAGCATTAGCAGTCAATGAAGAGGGAAGTAAAAAAAGAAATGGCGAAGGAGTTAATGAGTATTTAAACCTTGCACGTTCCCAAGGAAAATGCAAAACGCGCGTTCTAATTAAAAGGAGTGAGAAAAAACGCTCCGCATTCAAGCAGCTCTACAAAGAAGATCAAAATGCTCGAGCTCGGCTTCTCCAAAAGGATCGAAGTCCTAAAAAAGGGACTCGACCTCAAAAGGAAAGACCGTGCTCAAGCAGGGGCACTGTTCATGTCTTGGGTTGAGCTGTACGACCCGGGCTGACCGAAGACGAGTCAACCGACCTATTCAGGCCAAGATTACCCGACCTCTTTATAAAAAAGGTCAGCTAAACCGCTACAGAAGCCCAAAAAGGGCCCAAACAGAGGAACACGACCCAATTCCAAAGGCAGCCTAAGCCTAGAGAGATAAGGGCGATTCCCTGAAAGATAGGATGATTTCACTCAGAAGATAAGATAAGATAACTATCTTATCTTATAGGAAGATCACCCCCACACCATTATAAATACACTGGAGCACCCAGGTATAACTCATACTCTGATTCTACTAAAAACCTTCTTAATACCCTTGCAGACTTAAGCATCGGAGTCCCTTGCAGGTACCACCACCAAGTCCAACAAGTCGGGCCTGGTGGCTCCGGCCACCATCATCAAGTCGTACTCAACAGCTCTGTCCAATACAGAAGATCTCGTCTGAGATCGACCTACAGTTTCAGGTAACCCTCAGAACAGTTACTGATGTGAGACAATGTATATTTGGTGATTGTATCAGTCTTATGTATTGTTTGGATGTCTTGAATGTTTGTTTGACTGGATTGTTGTGTGGCTTTGTGAAACGGAATGTTTTTCAAGTTGATTCTTTTAAAAATTTGAGATCGAGTTTAATTCGTTGAGAATTGATTTCAGTTGAGTTAATTTTCTTGATAATGTGAAAAATAGAATACACCTTTGGATTCAGCCTGGTTTACTTTAATTGATTTGGTTTTGGTAAATGAATTGTGACTGAACCGTTTCTTTAAAGTTTTGAAAATAAGTTTAATCGATTGATAATGATTTGATTTTGAAACGGTTTCCTTGAAATATGAAAATGAGGTGACTGTTGGATTTAGCTTGCTTTTGAATTGATTTTGGATCTGGACTGCTGAAAAGGATCGTGGAACGGTTTAGTTGGGACCCGAACCGGGTGGCAAAGTCCAAGTTTTAGGGGAGGTACTGCCGAAATTCCGATAGAATCTGGGACTTTATTGAAATATTATCTGGAAAATTATGAGTTAAAGACCCCTATATTTTATTTGAATTATCAAGAAAGGGATGATTCATGCTTTTGAAATGAATTATTAAAGAGGAAATTGTGATTTAGTCTTGTTTCTTAAGAAAAGCATTGTAACTCTTTGGGAGAAGGTTATTTAGATGAAACTTATGTTTTAAAGCTGTTTTAAATGTGAAAAGGGCTAAGTCTTTGAATTTGACTTGAGGGTTTCAATTAGAGGAGTTTTAGTGACTTTGAAAGAACTTGAACGTCTATTGACAAGTTATATTTTTTTTAAATGTTTTGGGAAAAGTTTTAAGTAGTCTTTGGATTCTGAATTTTGACAAGACTAAAACAATTTTGAGCAGTTTGAAACGCTTTAGAATTTATCATGGGGTTGAAGTTGGGTTTTGCTTAAGTAAAGGAAATGATTTAGAAATGAGTAATTGATTACATGACTCGGTTTGGCTTAGATCCTATTTTATTATTCATATCAAGAAGCCAAGGTTTTAAGGATTTTAAGTGAATTTGACGAAATGAGTTATGTTATTCTCCCCTAAAGACTTGAGACTCTGCCGAGGAACTTTTGATATAAACTCCCGTCGCTAGACGGATGATTTTGAACATTTCAAAATAAATCTTTAATTTCCATGGTTTTGGATGTTTTGGAAAGAGGATGCCGATAGTGGCTTTGTTTTAAAAAGGGAACTTACCTTGAGGAAAAGGTGCTTATGAGCCTGAGATGATTTGAGAAAAAGTGATTTATGGCTTAAATGCCGATTTTATGAATTTGATGATGTTGAATGGTGGAAGTGCTATTTTGTTATGAGCCGGAATGGCTGTGTATGAAAATAAATCATAGCTGATTGCGAAATATGTTATGAGTCGGATGGCTGACTATGAATTATGAATTTAAGCCGGATGACTGAGATGAATGTTGATTTATGGCTGAGAATAAATACATATATGCTAAGATATTGATATTGTGATTTTGCGCTTCCACTTATCTGAGATACGGGTTTTTCTAGGTGAAAGCAGTCGCTAGCCACCACGTGCTCCAGGTGGAGATTCGATACTCTGCTGACCCTATGTCATAAGTGTGGCCAGGCACTGTGAAAGTCCCGGATGAGCTCGCCCCCATGAATATACACCAGTGAGGGTGTTGGATATAAATTATAAATTATGAATTTTATTGAGTATAACTCGAGTTGGGGATGCACGACAGAGGGACAGTCCAATGGTTAGCTACTAGTACACGAAATCGTGAGTTCACACTTCTCTCACAACTCTACGCAGCTGACCAGCAAGTGCACTGGGTCGTCCAAGTAATACCGTACGTGAGTAAGGGTCGATCCCACGGAGATTGTTGGCTTGAAGCAAGCTATGGTCATCTTGTAAATCTCAGTCAGGTGGATTCAAATGGTTATAAGGTTTTGATAATAAAACGAGAAATAAAACATAGAATAGGATAGATATACTTATGCAATTCATTGGTGAGAATTTCAGATAAGCGTATGGAGATGCTTTGTTCCCTCTGAGCCTCTGCTTTCCTATTGTCCTTATCCAATCATGCGTACTCCCTTCCATGGCAAGCTGTATGTTGGTGGATCACCGTTGTCAATAGCTACCATCCATTCTCTCAGTGAAAACATGTCCGCTACGGTTTCCCGCATGGCTAATCAGCTATTGGTTCTCGATCATGTCGGAATAAGATCTATTGATCCTTTTGCATACTGTCACTGTGCCCAACAGTCACGAGTTTGAAGCTCGTCATAGTCATCCCATCCTAGATCCTACTCGGAATACCACATACAAGGTTTAGACTTTTTGGATCTCAAGAATGCTGCCAATTGATTCTAGCTTATACCACGAAGACTCTGATCTCACAGAATGGAAGACTCTGTTGTCAGGAGAGGCAACCATGCGTTGTGAACCAGGAGGCCAAGAGATACACACTCAAGCTCTTGCAAATAGAACGGAGGTGGTTGTCAGGCACGCGTTCATAAGGGAGGATGATGATGAGTGTCACGGATCATCACATCCATCAGGTTGAAGTATGATTGAATATCTTAGAACAAGAAAAAGCGTGAATTAAATAGAGAAACAATAGTACTTTGCATTAATTCATGAGGAACAGTAGAGCTCAACACCTTAATCTATGAGGTGTAGAAACTTCACCGTTGAAAATACATAAGTGATGAAGGTCCAGGCATGGCCGAATAGCCAGCCCCCAAAACGTGATCAGGAGATCAAAAGTGATCCAAAGATAGTCTCAAAAATAATCTAAAGATATGAATACAATAGTAAAAAGTGCTATTTATACTAAACTAGTAAACTAGGTTTACAGAAAATGGGTAACTAAGTGTAGATAGTGCAGAAATCCACTTCTGGGGCCGACTTGGTGTGTGTTTGGGCTGAGCATTGAAGCTTTCACGTGCATAGGCTCTTCCTAGTAAAGTCTAGAAATGTGAATTTTGCATAAAAACTAATAAAAATATACTAAAAAGTAACTAAAACATACTAAAAACTATATAAAAACAATGCCAAAAAGGGTATAAATTATCCGCTCATCACAACACCAAACTTAAATTGTTGCTTGTCCCCAAGCAACTGAAAACAAAATAGGATAAAAAGAAGAGAATATACAATAAATTTCAAAATATCAATGAAACTTAGTCCCAATTAGATGAGCGGGGCTAGTAGCTTTTTGCCTCTGAACAGTTTTGGCATCTCACTTTATCCTTTGAAGTTCAGAATGATTGGCATCCATTAGGAACTCAGAATTTAGATAGTGTTATTGATTCTCCTAGTTCAGTATGTTGATTCTTAAACACAGCTACTTTATGAATCTTGGCCGTGATCCTAAGCATCTTGTTTTCCAGTATTACCACCGGATACATAAATGCCACAGACACATAACTGGGTGAACCTTTTCAGATTGTGACTCAGTTTTGCTAAAGTCCCCAGTTAGAGGTGTCCAGAGTTCTTGAGCACACTCTTTTTGCTTTAGATCACGACTTTAACCACTCAGTCTCAAGCTTTTCACTAGGACCTTCATGACACAAGCACATGGTTAGGGACATCTTGATTTAGCCACTTAGGCCAGGATTTTATTCCTTTGGGCCCTCCTATCCACTGATGCTAAAAGCCTTGGATCCTCTTTAGCCTTGTCTTTTGGTTTAAAGGGCTATTGGCTTTTTCTGCTTGCTTTTTCTTTTTCTTTATTATTTTTTCGCCATTTTTTTCTCAAGCTTGTGTTTTTCACTGCTTTTTCTTACTTCAAGAATCAATTTTATGATTTTTCAGATTATGAATAACATTTCTCTTTGTTTATCATTCTTTCAAGAGCCAACAATTTTAACATTCATAAACTTCACTATCAAAAATATGCACTGTTCAAGCATTCATTCAGAAAACAAAAAGTATTGCCACCACATCAAAATAATTAAACTAATTTCGAGATAAAAGTCGAAATCCATGTACTTCTTGTTCTTTTGTAATTAGGAACATTTTTCATTTAAGAAAGGTGAAAGATTTATGGGACATTCATAGCTTCAAGGCATAGACACTAGACACTAATGATCATGTAATAAAGACACAAACATAGACAAACATAAAGCATAAAAAAATCAAAAAACAAAAAAAACAAATAACAAGGAAATCAAAGAACGGGTCCACCTTAGTGATGGCGGCTAGTTCTCCTTCTTGAAGATCCTATGGAGTGCTTGAGCTCCTCAATGTCTCTTCCTTGCCTTTGTTGCTCCTCCCTCATGGCTCTTTGGTCTTCTCTAATTTCACAGAGGATGATGGAATGCTCTTGGTGCTCCATCCTTAGTTGCTCCATATTGGAACTCAAATCTCCTAGAGAAGTGTTAAATTGTTCCCAATAGTTGTATGGAGGAAAGTGCATCCCGTGAGGTATCTCAGGGATTTCTTGATGAGGGACTTCCTCATGCGTTTGTTGAGATCCATGAGTGGGCTCTCTTGTTTGCTCCATCCTCTTTTTAGTGATGGACTTGTCTTCTTTAATGAGGATGTCTTCCTCTATGACAATTCCAGCTAAACTACATAGGTGACAAATGAGATGAGGAAAGGCTAACCTTGCCAAAGTGGAGGGCTTGTCAGCCACTTTGTACAGTTCTAGAGGTATGATCTCATGAACTTCCACTTCCTCTTTAATCATAATGCTATGGATCATGATAGCTTGATCCACAGTTACTTCGGATCGGTTGCTAGTAGGAATGATAGAGTGTTGGATGAACTCCAACCATCCTCTAGTCACAGGCTTAAGGTCAAGCCTTTTTAGTTGAATCGGCTTGCCTTTGGAGTTTCTCTTCAATTGAGCTCCTTCTACACATATGTCCATGAGGACTTGGTCCAACCTTTGATCAAAGTTGACCCTTCTAGTGTAGGTGGTGCACGAAATTATGATCAATACTTTTCACAACTCAAATAATCCCCGGTGATGAAACCAAAAACTTGGTGTTCAATACCATGGCATAAACACAACTTCGCACAACTAACCAGCAAGTGTACTGGGTCGTCCAAGTAATAAACCTTACGCGAGTAAAGGTCGATCCCACAGAGATTGTTGGTATGAAGCAAGCTATGGTCACCTTGTAAATCTTAGTCAGGAAAACTCAAATGGGTATGGTGATATACGAATAAAACATAAAGATAAAGATAGAAATACTTATGTAATTCATTGGTAGGAATTTCAGATAAGAGTATGAAGATGCTGGTCCCTTCCGTCTCTCTCTGCTTTCCTACTGTCTTCATCCAATCCTTCTTACTCCTTTCCATGGCAAGCTTAAGCAAGGGTTTCACCGTTGTCAGTGGCTACCTCCCATCCTCTCAGTGGAAATGTTCAACGTACCCTGTCACGGCACAGCTATCCATCTGTCGGTTCTCGAT
Source organism: Arachis duranensis (assembly GCF_000817695.3). Lineage (NCBI taxonomy): Eukaryota > Viridiplantae > Streptophyta > Magnoliopsida > Fabales > Fabaceae > Arachis > Arachis duranensis. The sequence goes on from NC_029777.3 coordinate 71,281,874, forward strand.
CAGGCCGGAATAGAATCCAGTGATTCTTTTGCGTCTGTCACTAACGCCCCACAATCGCGAGTTTGAAGCTCGTCACAGTCATTCAATCATTGAATCCTACTCAGAATACCACAGACAAGGTTAGACCTTCCGAATTCTCTTGAATGCCGCCATCAGTTCTAGCCTATACCACGAAGACTCTGATCTCACGGAATGGCTGGCTCGGTTGTCAGG
>NC_029777.3:71282215-71282486 GCF_000817695.3 Arachis duranensis
GCCAGTTTGGGCCATCAAATCTCGGGCAAAGTATGGACTATCATATATTGCTGGAAAGCCCAGGATGTCTACTTTCCAATGCCGTTGAGAGCGCTCCAATTGAGCTTCTGTAGCTCCAAAAAATCCACTTCGAGTTCAGGGAGGTCAGAATCCAACAGCATCTGCAGTCCTTTTTAGTCTCTAAATCAAATTTTTTCTCAGGTCCCTCAATTTCAGCCAGAAAATACCTGAAATCACAGAAAAACACACAAACTCATAGTAAAGTCCAGAA
>NC_029777.3:71282664-71283569 GCF_000817695.3 Arachis duranensis
AATTAGATGAGCGGGACTAGTAGCTTTTTGCCTCTGAACAGTTTTGGCATCTCACTTTATCCTTTGAAATTCAGAATGATTGGCTTCTTTAGGAACTCAGAATCCAGATAGTGTTATTGATTCTCCTAGTTAAGTGTGATGATTCTTGAACATAGCTACTTATTGAGTCTTGGCCGTGGCCCAAAGTACTCTGTCTTCCAGTATTACCACCGGATACATACATGCCACAGACACATAATTGGGTGAACCTTTTCAGATTGTGACTCAGCTTTGCTAGAGTCCCTAATTAGAGGTGTCCAAGGTTCTTAAGCACACTCTTTTTGCCTTGGATCACAACTTTATTTCTTTTCTTTTTCTTTCTCTTTTTTTTCGTTTTCTTTTGTCCTTTTTTTTCGCTTTTTTTTTCCTTCTCTCTTTTTTTTTTGTATTCACTGCTTTTTCTTGCTTCCAGAATCATTTTTATGATTTTTCAGATCCTCAGTAACATGTCTCCTTTTTCATCATTCTTTCAAGAGCCAACATTCTTGAACCACAAATTCAAAAGACATATGCACTGTTCAAGCATACATTCAGAAAAAAAAAGTATTGTCACCACATCAAAATAATTAAGCTAGTTTTAAAGATGAATTTGAAATCCTGTACTTCTTGTTCTTTTGTAATAAAAACATTTTTCATTTAAGAGAGGTGATGGTTTCATAGGACATTCATAACTTTAAGGCATAGACACTAAGACACTAATGATCACAAGACACAAACATAGACAAACATAAGCACTAAAATTCGAAAAACATGAAAATAAAGAACAAGGAAATTAAGGAACGGGTCCACCTTAGTGATGGCGGCTCTTTCTTCCTCTTGAAGATCCTATGGAGTGCTTGAGCTCCTCAATGTCTCTTCCTTGTCTT
>NC_029777.3:71283640-71283987 GCF_000817695.3 Arachis duranensis
GGAATGTTCTTGGTGCTCCACCCTTAGTTGTCCCATGTTGGAACTCAATTCTCCTAGGGAGGTGTTGATTTGCTCCCAATAGTTTTGTGGAGGAAACTCCATCCCTTGGGCATCTCAGGGATTTCATGATGAGTGGGATCTCTTGTGTGCTCCATCCTCTTCTTAGTGATGGGCTTGTCCTCATCAATGGGGATGTCTCCCTCAATGTCAACCCCAACCGAATAACAGAGGTGACAAATGAGATGAGGGAAGGCTAACCTTGCCAAGGTAGAAGACTTGTCCGCCACCTTATAAAGTTCTTGAGATATAACCTCATGAACTTCTATTTCTTCTCCAATCATGATGCT
>NC_029777.3:71284139-71284441 GCF_000817695.3 Arachis duranensis
TTGAACCGGCTTTCCTCTTGAATCTCTCTTCCATTGGGCGGCCTCTTCACATATGACTGTGAGAACTTGGTCCAACCTTTGATCAAAGTTGACCCTTCTAGTGTAAGGATGTTCATCTCCTTGCATCATGGGCAAGTTGAATGCCAACCTTACATCTTCCGGACTAAAATCCAAGTATTTCCCCCGAACCATAGTAAGATAATTCTTTGGATCTGGGTTCACACTTTGATCATGGTTCTTGGTGATCCATGCATTGGCATAGAACTCTTGAACCATCAAGATTCCGACTTGTTGAATGGGGT
>NC_029777.3:71284574-71284981 GCF_000817695.3 Arachis duranensis
CTCGGGGATCACCTTCTTCAAGGCCACAACTTCATAGAAGTGGTCTTGATGCACCCTTGAGATGAATCTCTCCATCTCCCATGACTCGGAGGTAGAAGCTTTTGCCTTCCCTTTCCTCTTTCTAGAGGTTTCTTCGGCCTTGGATGCCATAAATGTTTATGGAAAAACAAAAAGCAATGCTTTTACCACACCAAACTTAAAGGGTTTGCTCGTCCTCGAGCAAAATAAGAAAGAAGAGAGTAGAAGAAGAAGAAATGAAGAAGAAGGGAATGGCTTTGTGTTCGGCCAAAAAGGGGGAGAAGTGGTGGTTTGGTTGTGTGAAAAGGAAGGAGTGAAGATGGGTTTATATAGGAGTGGGGGGCTCATGGTTCGGTCATGTATGGGTGGGTTTGGGAGGGAAAGTGGTT
>NC_029777.3:71285062-71285835 GCF_000817695.3 Arachis duranensis
GATGGATGTGAGTGGTGAAGAGAAAGATGGGATTTGATAGGTTTTTTGGGGAAGAGGTGTTGAGGTGATTGGTGAATGGGTGAAGAAGAGAGAGAGTTGTGGGGTAGGTGGGGATCCTGTGGGGTCCACAGATCCTGAGGTGTCAAGGAAAAGTCATCCCTGCACCAAGTGACAAGCAAAAATGCGTTTTTAGCCATTTCTGGCGTTAAACGCCGGGCTGGTGCCCATTTCTGGCGTTTAACGCCAGCTTCTTGCCCTTTTCTGGTGTTTAACGCCAGTCTGGTGCCCCTTTCTGGCGTTAAACGCCCCGAATGGTGCCAGACTGGGCGTTAAACGCCCAACAGCTAACCTTACTGGCGTTTAAACACCAGCACGCTCTCCTCCAGGGTGTGCTATTTTTCTTTCTGCTTTTCATTCTGTTTTTGCTTTTTTCATTGATTTTGTGACTTCTTATGATCATCAACCTACAAAAAATATAAAATAACAAAGAAGAATAGATAAAAACATAACATTGGGTTGCCTCCCAACAAGCGCTTCTTTAATGTCAGTAGCTTGACAGAGGATTCTCATGGAGCCTCACAGATACTCAGAGCAATGTTGGAACCTCCCAACACCAAACTTAGAGTTTGAATGTGGGGGTTCAACACCAAACTTAGAATTTGGTTGTGGCCTCCCAACACCAAACTTAGAGTTTGACTGTAGGGGCTCTGTTTGGCTCTGTTTTGAGAGAAGCTCTTCATGCTTCCTCTCCATGGTGACAGAGGGATATCCTT
>NC_029777.3:71287053-71287308 GCF_000817695.3 Arachis duranensis
CTCAGATGAAGCTTCCTTAGTACTGCTTGGTGCATTTTGCATTCCAGACAGACTTTGAGAAATCATATTGACTTGTTGAGTCAATATTTTGTTCTGAGCCAATATGGCATTCAGAGTGTCAATCTCAAGAACTCCTTTCTTCTGACTAGTCCCATTGTTCACAGGATTCCTTTAAGAAGTGTACATGAATTAGTTATTTGCAACCATTTCAATCAGCTCTTGAGCTTCTGTAGGCGTCTTCTTCAGATGAAGAGA
>NC_029777.3:71290675-71313059 GCF_000817695.3 Arachis duranensis
GACTATCATATATTGCTGGAAAGCCCAGGATGTCTACTTTCCAACGCCGTTGAGAGCGCGCCAATTGGGCTTCTGTAGCTCCAGAAAATTCACTTCGAGTGCAGGGAGGTCAGAATCCAACAGCATCTGCAGTCCTTTTTAGTCTCTAAATCAGATTTTTGCTCAGGTCCCTCAATTTCAGCCAGAAAATACCTGAAATCACAGAAAAACACACAAACTCATAGTAAAGTCTAGAAAAGTGAATTTTAACTAAAAACTAATAAAAATATACTAAAAACTAACTAGATCATACTAAAAACATACTAAAAACAATGCCAAAAAGCGTACAAATTATCCGCTCATCAGTAGGGCATGCATCTCCTTGCTTCATTGGCAAGTTAAATGCCAGCCTTACATTTTCTGGACTAAAATCTAAGTATTTCCCCCAAACCATTGTGAGCCAATTCTTTGGGTTCGGGTTCATACTTTGATCATGGTTCTTTGTGATCCATGCATTAGCATAGAACTCTTGAACCATTAAGATTCCGACTTGTTGAATGGGATTGGTGAGAGCTTCCCATCCTCTTTTCCTAATCTCATGTCGGATCTCCAGATATTCATTCCTTTTGAACTTGAAGGAGACCTCGGGGATCACCTTTTTCTTGGCCACAACTTCATAGAAGTGGTCTTTATGGACTTTTGAGATGAATCTCTCCATCTCCCATGACTCAGAGGTGGAAGCGATTGCCTTTCCTTTCCTCTTTTTTGAGGTTTCTCTGGCCCTAGGTGCCATTAGTGGTTATGGAAAATTAAAAAGCAAGGCTTTTTTCACACCAAACTTAAGAAGTTTGCTCGTCCTCGAGCAAAAGAAGAAAGAAGAGAGTAGAAGAAGAATAGAAGTGGGAGATGTAGGCTTGAGAGGGTTTGGCCAATGGTGGTTTTGAGTGTATGTGATGTGTGAAAATGAAGGAGTGAGGAGGGGTATTTATAGGGTAAGAGAGGGAGTTGGTTCGTGTGAGAAGGGTTGGGTTTGAGAGGGAAATGGTTTGAATTTGAGTGGGTGGGGGTAGGTGGGTTGTATGATGGTTTATAGGAATTAGGGAATGGATGTGAATGGTGAAGAGAATATGGGGAAGAGGGTAAGATTTGATATGTGAGTGGTGTTTTGGGTAGAATGTTATGGAGAAGTGTAAAGAGGAGAGAGAGTGAGGTGGGGTCGGTGGGGATCCTGTGGGGTCCACAGATCCTGAGGTGTCAAGGATTTTTTTCATCCCTACACCTTGCTGGCGTTAAACGCCCTCTATGTGCCATTCCTGGCGTTTAAATGACGGACAGATGCCCTTTTCTGGCGTTTAAATGCCAGTCTGCTGCCCTTTTCTAACGTTTAAACGCCCAGAAAGGTGTCAGACTAGGCATTTAAACGCCCATTTTTATACCTTTACTGGCGTTTAAATGCCAGACTGCTTCCCATTTCTAGCATTTAAACGCCCAGAATGATGCCAGACTGGGCTTTAAACGCCCATTTTGGTATCCTTACTGGCGTTTAAACGCCAATAAGCTCTTCCTCCAAGGTGTGCTATTTTTGATACTGTTTTTTATTTCGATTTAATTTTTGCAATTGTTTTTGTGACTCCACATGATCATCATCCTAAAGAAATCATATAATAACAATGGAAAATAAAATGAAAGAGTAAATAATATAGATAAATAAAATTGGGTTGCCTCCCAATAAGCGCTTCTTTAATGTCAATAGCTTGATAGTAAGCTCTTACAGAGCTTCACATGTGTTCAGAGCAAGATTGTAGCCTCCCATCACCAAACTTAGAGGTTGAATGTATCACCAAACTTAGAGGTTGAATGTGGGGGCTTTGCTTGACTCTGCATGGAGAGAATTAAATGAAGTTTTTCATGCTCCTTCCCCATGTTTACAGAAGAAGATCCTTGTACCTTAAACACAAGGTAGTCCTTATTCACTTGAAGGACTAGCTCTCCTCTGTCTACATCAATCACAACCTTTGTTGTGGCTAGGAAGGTTCTTCCAAGGATGATGGATTCATCCTCATCCTTCTCAATTTCTAGGATTATGAAGTCAGCAAGGATGTAAAGGCCTTCAACCTTCACTAAGACATCCTCTACAAGTCCATAAGCCTGTTTCATTAATTTGTCTGCCATCTCTAGTGAGATTCTTGCAGCTTGTACCTCAAAGATCCCTAGTTTCTCCATTACAGAGAGTGGAATGAGGTTGATACTTGATCCTAGGTCACACAGAGCCTTTTCAAAGGTCATGGTGCCTATGGTGCAAGGTATCAAGAAACTTCTGAGATCCTCTTTCTTTTGAGGTAACTTCAGTGGAATCTTTATGGTCTCTAGATGAGCCACAGATTCCTGTGGTTCCTCAATAGGGGACTCCTTGTAGTCCAGTGGACGTCCCATGAGGTCTTCCTTACTGTGAATCACGTTCTCCTCCTCTTCTATAGGTTCAGCCATTTTGGTTGTATTAATGGCCTTGCACTCTCTTTTGGACTCTCTTCTGTATTGCTTAGGAGAGTACTAGGAGGAGTTTCACTAACTCTTTTACTCAGCTGACCCACTTGTCCCTCCAAATTTCTAATGGAGGACCTCGTTTCATTCATGAAACTAAGAATGGCCTTAGATAGATCAGAGACTATGTTTGCTAAGCCAGAGAGGCTCTGCTCATAATTCTCTGTCTGCTGCTAAGAAGATGATGGAAAAGGCTTGCTATTGCCAAACCTGTTTCTCCCACCATTATTGTTATTGAAGCCGTGTTGAGGCTTCTGTTGATCCTTCCATGAGAAATTTGGGTGATTCCTCCACAAAGGATTATAGGTGTTTCCATAGGATTCTCCCATGTAATTCACCTCTTCCATTGCAGGATTCTCAGGGTCATAAGCTTCTCCTTCAGAGGAGGCATCTTTAGCTTGCAATCCAGTCAGACTCTGAGAAATCATATTGACATTCTGAGTCAATATTTTGTTCTAAGCCAATATGGCATTCAGAGTATCAATCTCAATAACTCCTTTCTTCTGAGTCACCCTATTATTTACAGGATTCCTTTCAGAAGTGTACATGAACTGGTTATTTGCAACCATCTCAATGAGTTGGGCTTCTACAGGTGTTTTCAGATGAAGAGATCCACCAGCAGAGTGGTCCAATGACATCTTGGATAACTCAGACAGACCATCATAGAATATACATATGATGCTCTGACATTAGGATTTTTGCCAGTAAAGAATTTCATAAAAACAGTCGCGTTGTAGATATAGTCTCTAAACTGACAGAAATCCCTTCGTACAAACATTTTGGTTGTCACAAGTAACAAACCCCTTTAAAATTGATAACCGAGTATTTAAACATCGGGTCGTCTTCTCAAGGAATTGCAGGGAGGTATGTTCTTATTATTGGCTATGAAAAAAATAAAATTGGGGTTTTGGAAGTAAGGTGGGACTATATTATATGACAAGTAAAATAAAATAACAGTAAAATAACCTTTTGGCAAGGTATAAAGACTGGAAGTCTTATCCTAATTATCCTTATCAATTATAAAGAGAATTGGATTCTTCTCCCACTTTGTTAACCTCTAACTATGAAGGTAAGTTAAGTGGATAAATTAATTCGAATCCTCAAGTCCTAGTCTTTCCTTGGGAAAGGCTAGAGTTATGGGAATATGAATTAATGAGATGAAGAAATCCAATTTTCAATCAATAATGAGTTTGATAACTCCAGGGTCACCAATTATTTAACCAAAGCCAAAAGTGGAACAGAAAAATCCAAATTATTTATATAAATAAAAGACAGCAGTCATCAATCTGAAATATCTCAAATAACATTAATCAATAAAATCAATCTAAACATGGAACATTGAAAAATAAATAAAAATAAAGAACCTGGGATTGAGAGTCACTCCTAAAACTAAGAGAAGTCCTAAATCCTAATCCTAAGAGAGAGGAGAGAACCTCTCTCTCTGAAAACTACATCTAAAAATATGAAAAGTAAATTATGAGAGCATGATTATGAATGGATGCATTCCCCCACTTTATAGCCTCTAATCTGTGTTCTCTCGACGAAAACTGGGTCAAAAACAGCCCAGAAGTCACTTCCAGTGCTTTCTGGTCCGTACAGGTCGTGGAAAAGTGATACGGCCGCATGGCTCACGCGGCCGCGCGGGTTGCGTTCCTGCCAGGTCACGCGTCCGTGTGACTCACGCGTTCCCGTCACATGGCGTCGGGGCAGCTATGACAAATTATATATTAAATCGAAGCCCCGAATGTTAGCTTTCCAACACAACTGGAACCGCATCGTTTGAACTTTTGTAGCTAAAGTTATAGCCGTTTGAGTGTGAAGATGTCAGGCTGGACAGCTTAGCAATTTCTCCAACTTATTGTATTCCTTCCACTTTTGCATGCTTCCTTTCCATCCTCTGAGCCATTCCTGCCTTGTAATCTCTAAAAACACTTAACACACATATCAAGGCATCTAATGGTAATAAGAAAGGATTAATAATAAGCAAATATAAGTCCAAAGAAGCATGTTTTCAATCAAAGCACAAAATCAGGAAGGAAAATATAAAACATGCAAATAGTATGAATAAGTGGGTAAAGAGTTGATAAAAACTACTCAATTGAGCATAAGATAAACCATAAAATAGTGGTTTATCAACATCCCCACACTTAAACAATAGCATGTCCTCATGCTAAGCTCAAGAAAAATAGCTCATGAAAGCCGGGAACAAGGGATTGAGCATCGAACCCTCACTGGTAGTGTATACTCTCAAGTGTTTAAGGTTCGATACTCATGTGTTTAAGGTTCGATACTCTCAATTCTCTACTAACCTTGCTTTCTAAGGCTTATTTTTCTTCTACCAATCAACAAAAATTTAATGCATAAATGCACATATCAAGAGGTCTTTTAAGGGTTGTAATGGGGTTAGGGTCAAGATAGGATTGTATTTGGCCAAGTGGACTAAAATCTGAATCCTTAATTAACTGAAACTTTCCCACCTAACTTAAACAATCCATGTAATCATAATACAACATCTAACCATCCATTAACCATGTTTTCCACATATTCATGCATTCTAATTTCAAGTACAGTACATATGCATTGCATTTACTACTTACTTTGGGGCATTTTGTCCCCTTTTTCTTATTTGATCCTTTTCTCTTCTTTTTTTTTCAATGCATATGATTAAATTATTGGATGCATGAATCATGTCCTAAACATTTCTTTCACATTTTCAGAAAATTCTAACATACTCAATTCTCAAACCAAATGTTTCCAAATTCACTTCCCCACACATAATTCATGAGCACTCTCACTAGTTTAAGCTAACCAAGGATTCAAATTAAGGATATTATTGTTTTCTACTTAGAGTTAATGATGTGCTAAAGTAAAGAATAAAGGGGTATAATAGGCTCAACATTGGTTTGCAAGGGATAATGAAAGGTAAAGCCATATGGGTATGTAAGCTCAGTGAAACAAATACCTCAATCATGTAAGTGCATGCATACATCAAATAATGGAAATATAGAATTAAGCAAGACAAAGATCACAATTTAGAGAGAAAAATACACACTAAAACAAAATTTTGGTTGATAAAATGCAACCAATTCAAATAGGCTCAAAATCTCACAGGTTTTTGTGTGTTCAAGCTTTAAACCATGTTCCAAAATAAAATTTCTTCATACAAGTTATTCAAAAAGTTTTTTAATTTAAATTAGTGAAATACTATAAAAAGTTTCTTAAAAAAGAAAATATTACTTCAACCAAGTGGTAAAATATGCAAAAATCAAATAAACATGCAAATGCAACAACTAATCTACAACGAAAATTTAAACATTGGTGTTGAGACAAGAAAGTACTAACCCATGGAGATCGGTATCGACCTCCCCACACTAAAAGATTGCACCGTCCTCGGTGCATGCTGAGATGTGCAGGTGGACGGGTTGTTCCAACTGATGCCTTTCTTCAAGGATTGTGCAGATGGACTTGTTTGTCTCCCCATGTAAACGTCTTCCGGTTTCCCTCCGGGTGGCCATCCTGAAAGAAAAAGGGAAGAAAAGTAACCCAGAAATAAAGAGAAGAAAATAAATAAAGTATGGGTGTTCTAATGCCAAATGATAAGGGTCTCATTTACATGGAAGCTTCAACATGTACGTGAGAAAACAATAGAAGCCACGGCATGCCAGTGGTACAAAATGTACAACAATGGGGAAGAGAGTGTAAGACAATATAAATTCATATCAATGCAAAATTAATACAAATAACATAAAAGATTAACATTGACTTAAATAGTATTGCCCAACAGTGTAAAACAAGTTACCAAAATAAATTCAAGAAAAGATGCAACGGTTAAATAAGAAAAATTTTTTAACACCAATAAAAAATTCAGAAAAGGAAAGAAAAATATGCACAATTTTAAAATGCAATGAATGAAATATGCAAATAAATGAAGTAAAATAGGATGAAGGTGAAAAAGAATGAGAAGTGAAAGAAATAAAGTAAGAAAGAAAGAAGAAAGAAGAAAAGATAGAAGAAATTAGGATTGGGGAAGAAAAGATAAGATATTTGGCAAATCAGGATAAGCTGTGCGACGCAATCGGCGCGCCCGCGTGGGGCACGCGGTCGCGCAACTTGCGCTGATACTGATTGACGCGATCGCGTCGGTCACGCGGTCACGTGACACAAATTCATGCTACTGGCGCGAGGGCAGCCTCGCGCTCGCACAACTCTCTGTTCAAATTATTATTAGTGCCAAATTTTAAGTGAGGCGATCGCATGGGGCATGCGATCGCGTGAGTGGGCTCTAGAAGAATGTGACACGGTCGCGTGGCTCACGCGGCCGCGTGGGAAGGATTATGCGTTCAGCACCAATCCCGCACCACTCTCGCACAACTTTCACGTGTGCACCACTTTGACGTCGAAATCTTGGTCACGCGGCCGCGTGGGTTAAGCGGTCGCGTGGGAGGCCATGATTCCCATATGACGCGGTCGCATCAGCGACGCGGTTGCATCAGCGATGCGGTCGCGTGGGACGATTTGTGCCATTGGCACGCCTCCAGCCACACTCCCGCGCGACTCTCTGTTCGTTTTTATTTTCTCCCCTCTCCTTGCGACGCGGACGCGTCAGCGACGCTGCCGCGTCGCGTGCGTGCTTTTTTTTTATGCAGATATGTGATTATGCAGTATGCAGAATGCAAAATGATATGAATGTTATGAGTAATTCCAGGTTCAATGAAAAATAAAATAAAACTTGAAAACAATTAAAACTAAATAAAAATGAAAATGGAACGATCATACCATGGTGGGTTGTCTCCCACCTAGCACTTTTAGTTAAAGTCCTTAAGTTGGACATTTGATGAGCTTCCTGTCATGGTGGCTTATGCTTGTACTGATCCAGGAATCCCCACCAATGTTTGTATCTCCAGTAACCTCTGGGGTCCCAGACTAAGCATGTAAAGCCTTTACTAAGCTTCAAACAGATTCTTAGTTTCCCGGGGTGACAAATGTCAGAACAGATTCAAGGATCTCAAACCTTACCTTTACACCCGTTTTTGTCTTGATCTGCATTTTTCCAGCCGGGTGAAAGGTGATCTGAATTCTCACTGCAGCGACTGAACAGCTTCCTAGACCCATTCAGTTGAGCTCTATACCAACCTTTGCGTTTAAACATAAAGCTTCCAACCATAATGAACCTTGCAGGACAATTCTTACCACTGGCCATCTTCCGCTTACTCTTAATGTCACAAAGAGCTCTAAGTTGACCATCCGTCTCCAGTAGCCCGTATTCATGTGGAATTAGAAAGCTAAGGGATATGAATTTCACCCACTTGAATGTTGTGAAGGATGATGGTAACTTAGGGGGAGGTGTTTCTAATGAACGTGCAAGCTCCACTCCTTTGTGCTCTTCTTCGACATCTTCCACCTCTTGGCAATCTTCTTCAATATCAACCTCTTCCTCTTAGTGGATTTCTTCCAATTCAATCTTTTCTTCTGTGTTCACCAAGGGCAAGGGAGGTTGTGCTTCTTCTTCTGTAATCTCCATGTCAAGTCCAATGGGAGAGGATTCAAATGTAGATAAGAATTCATTAATGATTGAATCCATCTCTTGATCGTCTCCTTCAAAGTCTTCAACCATGATATGCTTTGGAGGTTGTACACCCTCCTCAACATCAGCTTCAATTATCTTTGAAGGATGCTCTATAACTTGACTTTCCCATGGAGGTTCAGCATCTCCTAAGTCTTCAACCAATTCTTCTTCTTTGATAATTACAGCTTCCTCCATTTGTTCCAGTACAAAGTCATGTTCCGTACTGTCCACCGGAGTTTCTCGTGTCTCATTCATGCTACGTTCATCATTAGATTGCCCACATGAAGTCATGGGGGTTCCTTGAGTGTCCGAACGTCGGGAAGCTAATTGACTCATTATTGCTTGCTCGAATTGACGAATGGTTGCTTGAAGTTTTGCACATGTTTCTGTGAGACTATCCGTTGAATCTTGCTGCGCTTGTCTATCATAAGTAGGATCATAGTGCTCTTGGATTGATGGATATGGAGATGGCAAATATTGAGGTAGTGGTTCGTGGGAGTAATTGGTTTGGAATTAGGGTGGTTCTATATATGGTTCATATGGCTCATAAGGTGGTTGGTATGGTGGTTGAGGGTTAGGGTCATATGGAGGTGAATGGTGGAAAGGGACTTGTGAGTGTGGTGGTTCAAAGTTATGTTGAGAGGATGGTCTATAGGCATGGGGTGGGACTTGTTCGTAGTTACAAGGTTGTCCACCATATCTTTCAGCTGGGTTTGCATTGTAGAATGGTCGTTGTCCATGATATCTTGGAGGGTGTTGTTGCCTAAAGGGTTGATTAGATCCTCTTGGCTCCATCCATCCTTGATTGGTCTGACCCTGCTGTGGTTTCTATTTCTTTCAACAAAGTTAGAACCAAACTCAAAGCGAGAGGTGTGAGAATTCATAGTAGTTATCAAAAATAAGGAGGAAAAAGGAGAAACAAATAAACAAGAAAATTTTAAAATATTTTTTTAAGAAAAATATTTACAATAACCAATACTAAGGCACACGTTTGCAATTCCCCGGCAACGGCGCCATTTTGACGTTAGGATTTTTGCCAGTAAAGAATTTCATAAAAACAGTCGCGTTGTAGATATAGTCTCTAAACCGACAGAAATCCCTTCGTATAAACATTTTGGTTGTCACAAGTAACAAACCCCTTTAAAATTGATAACCGAGTATTTAAACCTCGGGTCGTCTTCTCAAGGAATTGCAGGGAGGTATGTTCTTATTATTGGCTATGAAAAAAGTAAAATTGGGGTTTTGGAAGTAAGGTGGGAATATATTATATGACAAGTAAAATAAAATAACAGTAAAATAAACTTTTGGCAAGGTATAAAGACTAGAAGTCTTATCCTAGTTATCCTTATCAATTATAAAGAGAATTAGATTCTTCTCCCACTTTGTTAACCTTTAACTATGAAGGTAAGTTAAGTGGATAAATTAATTCGAATCCTCAAGTCCTAGTCTTTCCTTGGGAAAGGCTAGAGTTATTGGAATATGAATTAATGAAATGAAGAAATCCAATTTTCAATCAATAATGAGTTCGATAACTCCAGGGTCACCAATTATTTAACCAAAGCCAAAAAGGGAACAGAAAAATCCAAATTATTTATATAAATAAAAGACAACAGTCATCAATCTGAAATATCTCAAATAACATTAATCAAGAACATCAATCTAAACATGGAACATTGAAAAATAAATAAAAATAAAGAACCTGGGATTTAGAGTCACTCCTAAAACTAAGAGAAGTCCTAAATCCTAATCCTAAGAGAGAGGAGAGAACCTCTCTCTCTGAAAACTACATCTAAAAATATGAAAAGTGAATTATGAGAGCATGATTATGAATGGATGCATTTCCCCACTTTATAGCCTCTAATCTATGTTCTTTGGGCCGAAATCTGGGTCAGAAACAGCCCAGAAGTCACTTCTAGCGCTTTCTGGTCCGTATAGGTCGCGGAAAAGTGACGTGTCCGCATGGCTCACGCGGCCGCACGGGTTGCGTTCCTACCAGGTCATGCGTCCGCGTGACTCACGCGTTCACGTCGCCTGGCTTCAAGGCAGCTATGGCAAATTATATATCAAATCGAAGCCCCGGACGTTAGCTTTCCAACGCAATTGGAACAGCGTTGTTTGGACCTCTGTAGCTAAAGTTATAGTCGTTTGAGTGCGAAGAGGTCAGGCTGGACAGCTTAGCAATTTCTCCAACTTATTGTATTCCTTCTACTTTTGCATGCTTCCTTTCCATCCTCTGAGCCATTCCTGCCTTGTAATCTCTAAAAACACTTAACACACATATCAAGGCATCTAATGGTAATAAGAGAGGATTAATAATAAGCAAATATAAGTCCAAAGAAGCATGTTTTCAATCAAAGCACAAAATCAGGAAGGAAAATATAAAACATGCAAATAGTATGAATAAGTGGGTAAAGAGTTGATAAAAACTACTCAATTGAGCATAAGATAAACCATAAAATAGTGGTTTATCATGCTCCATTCTGGAAACATGTCAGAAAGACACCTTTTGGTTAATTGCTTGTATCTTTCCGAAGCTTCATAGAGGGATTCACCTTCCTTTTGTTTGAAGGTTTGGACATCCACTCTGAGCTTACTCATCTTTTGAGGTGGAAGGAATTTGGTCAAGAAGGCATTGACCAGCTTTTCCCAAGAGTTCAAGCTTTCTCTAGGCTGTGAGTCCAACTATGTCTTAGCTCTGTCTCTCACAGCAAAGGGGAAAAGCATAAGTCTGTAGACCTCGGGATCAACCCCATTGGTCTTAACAGTATCACAAATCTGCAAAAATTCAGATAAGAACTGATGAGGATCTTTTGATGGAAGTCCATGAAACTTGCAGTTCTGCTGCATTAGAGAAACTAATTAAGGCTTAAGCTCAAAGTTGTTTGCTCTAATGGCAGGAATTGAAATGCTTCTTCCATAGAAGTTGGAAGTTGGTGCAGCATAGTCACAAGCATCTTTTTTGCATTGTTGATGGGTTCAGTCATGTCTACTTCTTTTTCGAATTCTTCTGTAAGGTCCTTTCCGGAGTGTTTTGCTTTAGCTTCTCTTAGCTTCCTCTTTAAAGTCCTTTCAGGTTCAAGATCGGCTTCAACAAGAATATCTTTATCCTTGTTCCTGCTCATGTGAAAAAGAAGAGAACAGAAAAGAAAAGGAATCGTCTATGTCACAGTATAGAGATTCCTTTATGTGAGTAGAATGAGAAAAAAAAAGAGAAGAATAAGGTAGAGAGAAAATAAAGAGAATTTGAACACAGAGAGCGAAAGATGGTTCGAATTTTAAGAAGAAGACATATGTAAGTAATTAAATGTATAAATAGAAAGAGATGAGAGAGAAGAGAAATTCGAAAATTAATTAAAAGAAAAGAAAAATATTTTTGTTTTTATTTTATTTATTGGTTAGTATTCAAAAATTAAGAAAAGGAATAAAATAAAATTAGAGTTTAAAACAATTAGTTAATTAAAAATATTTTTGAAAAGAGGAAGGTGATTTTCGAAAATGAGAAGTGAAAAAGTAGTTAGGTGGTTTTGAAAAAGATAAGAAATAGTAAGTTTTGAAAAGATAAGAAGTTAGAAAAAGATTTTGAAATTAGAATTTGAAAAAAATATGATTTGAAAAAGATTTGATTGAAAAAGATATGTTTGAAAAGATATGATTGAAAAAGAGATTAAAAAGATTTGATTTTTAAAATTAAAATTGATGACTTGACTAACAAGAGACTAAAAGATATGATTCTAGAATTTAAAGATTGATCTTTTCTTAACAAGAAAGTAACAAACTTGAAATTTTTTGAATCAAATCCTTAATTGTTAGCAAGGTTTTTGAAAATATGAAATAAAAATAAAAAAAAGATTTTTGAAAATCAATTTTTAAAATTTTCGAAAATATTAAGAAGAAAAATGAAAAAGCTTTGATTTTTGAAAAAGATTTGAAAAGATAGAATTTTTAAATTGAAATTTTGACTTGACTAACATGAAACAACTAAATTTTAAAAATTTTTGACTAAGTCAATCTAAAATTTCGAAATTTTATGAGTGAAATAAGAAAAAGATATTTTTTATTTTTGAATTTTAATGAAGAAAGAGAAAAACAACAAAATGACTCAATACATGAAAATTTAAGATCAAAACAAATAAAATATGCAAGAACACTTTGAATGTCAAGATGAACACCAAGAACACTTTGAAGATCATGTTGAACATCAAGAACTTATTTTTTTGAAAAATTTTTAAGAAAAGAAACACATGCAAGATACCAAACTTAGAAATTTTTAAACTTTTGACTCTAAAAATTCGAAAATACATATGAAAAACAAGAAAAGACACAAAACAAGAAAATCACAAGATCAAACAAAGACAGTCATCAAGAACAACTTGAAGATCAAGAAGAACAGAATGCATGAGTTTTTGAAAAATGCTAGAAAAATACAAACATGCAATTGACACCAAACTTAAATTTGACTCTAGACTCAAACAAGAAATACAAAATATTTTTTATTTTATGATTTTATAAAAAAAAATTTATTCAAAAAAATTTTGGAAAAATGAAAAAGAAGAAAAAATTTTGAAAGATTTTTGAAAACTTTTTGAAAATAGAACAAGAAGAAAATTACCTAATCTAAGCAACAAGATGAACCGTTAGTTGTCCAAACTCAAACAATTCCCGGCAACGGCACCAAAAACTCGGTACACGAAATCATGAGTTCACACTTCTCTCACAACTCCGCGCAGCTGACCAGCAAGTGCACTGCGTCGTCCAAGTAGTACCTTACGTGAGTAAGGGTTGATCCCACGGAGATTGTCAGCTTGAAGCAAGCTATGGTCATCTTGTAAATCTCAGTCAGATGGATTCAAATGGTTATAAGGTTTTAATAATAAAAAGAGAAATAAAACATAAAATAGGATAGAGATACTTATGCAATTCATTGGTGGGAATTTCAGATAAGCATGTGGAGATGCTTTGTTCCCTCTGAGCCTCTGCTTTCTTATTGTTCTTATCCAATCATGCGTACTCCCTTCCATGGCAAGCTGTATGTTGGCTACCATCCGTCCTCTCAGTGAAAACATGTCTGCTACGGTTTCCCGCATGGCTAATCAGCTGTCGGTTCTCGATCGTGTTGGAATAAGATCCATTGATCCTTTTGCACACTGTCATTGTGCCCAATAGTCACGAATTTAAAGCTCGTCACAGTCATCCGATCCCAGATCCTACTCGGAATACCACAGATAAGGTTTAGACTTTTTGGATCTCAAGAATGCTGCCAATTGATTCTAGCTTATACCACGAAGACTCTGATCTCACGGAATGGAAGGCTCTGTTGTCAGCAGAGGCAACCATATGTCATGAACCAGGAGGCCAAGAGATACACACTCAAGCTCTCGCTGATAGAACAGAGGTGGTTGTCAGGCACGCATTCATAAGGGAGGATGATGATGAGTGTCACGGATCATCACATCCATCAGGTTGAAGTACGAGTGAATATCTTAGAACAAGAATAAGCATAAATTGAATAGAAGAACAATAGTACTTTGCATTAATTCATGAGGAATAGCAGAGCTCCACACCTTAATCTTTGAGGTGTAGAAACTCCACCGTTGAAAATACATAAGTGATAAAGGTCCAGGAATGGCCGAATGGCCAGCCCCCAAAACGTGATCAAGAGATCAAAAGTGATCCAAATATAGTCTCAAAATGATCTAAAGATATGAATACAATAGTAAAAAGTGCTATTTATACTAAACTAGTAAACTAGGTTTACAAAAAATGGGTAACTAAGTGTAGATAGTGCAGAAATCCACTTCCGGGGCCCACTTGGTGTGTGTTTAGGCTGAGCATTGAAGCTTTCACGTGCATAGGCTCTTCTTGGAGTTTAAACGCCATTTTTGGTGCTAGGTTGGGCATTTAACTCCAGTTTTGGTGCCAGTTCTGGCGTTTTACGCCAGAAAAGGGTCTCTCGTGGGCGTTTGGATGCCAATTTGGGCCCTCAAATATCAGGCAAAGTATAAACTATTATACATTGCAGGAAAGCCCAAGATGTCTACTTTCCAATGAAATTGAGAGCGCACCAATTGTGCCTCTGTAGCTCCAGAAAATTCACTTCAAGTGCAAGGAGGTCAGAATCCAACAACATCTTCAGTCCTTTCTCAGCCTCTGAATCAGATTTTTGCTCAGGTCCCTCAATTTCAGCCAAAAAATACCTGAAATCACAAAAAAATACACAAACTCATAGTAAAGTCCAGAAATGTGAATTTTGCATAAAAACTAATAAAAATATACTAAAAAGTAACTAAAACATACTAAAAACTATGTAAAAACAATGCCAAAAAGCGTATAAATTATCCGCTCATCAGCTACCAGGACTTGTCGGGTTGGCTATATAACCAACAGATGATAACATCAGCCACTAAGACAGGCATGCATCATATGCATCTATGTGACATTGTTTGGGTGTGTATATTGTACTTGGTTTTCTTTTGTGACTACTTCTGATTAATTGCTAATTGTTCTACTTGCAATAACTGTTTGTTTGTGCTTGAACCTTCCTATTTGTGATTGCGACTGAGACTCTGTTGGACTGTGGTGATTGGTTGTTGGTTGGATTGTTTGGGCCTAGGGCTGTGGTTAAAATGAGATGGACCGATGGTTGGTTTTGGTTTTGTGTTTTGGGTTTGGAAAAGTATGAAAGGCTAATTGGTTCAGCATAGATAAACATTTTTGAAAGGCTTTTGAGTTTTTAAGGATTGAACAGCTCCTCTTTCAGAAAAGATTTTAGACTTTACTTTTATTGTAAATCGTTGTGTTTGAAAAGAGGCACAAGACAATTATTAATCACTGATACGATTTACCTTCACGTATCCTATTAAAGTAATTTCTAAAAACCCTCTACTAAGAACCCTTTCGAGGATGATGTTCTCACCCCCTACAATTTTCCCCTTTCAGGACATGGACGCAGAAGTCACAAAGAGCTTATTTAATTGTTGATGAGATGCTCTGTATTGCTTTAGTTATTGTTTATTATTCCCTCACCTCTATCTTTGTACATTCTGTAAGAGGGATAGGAATTGTATTGGTTAATGCTTGTAATATTATTTAATATATATGTACATATGTATGTACTCCTTGTGATTTTTTGTAAGTTGTATTGTATGTATGGATGTGCGTTACATAGCAATAGCATTTTGGGAGCGGTATTGCGGTTTAAAGTTTTAAACAGGCTCATATTTTAGTATTAAGTTGTATAAGAGTCATCGTAATGTCCGAGCTATTAGAGTCGTGCAAATGAAAGCGTGAGCTTTGATAGTTAGGGTGTTACATTATGGTATCAGAGCGGTCTTTTCCTGTAGAGCCTGGGGAATGGACCGACTATGCTTCAATTGCATACTCTGAGCATTTGTCATGTATTAGGTCTTGTCAAATGACGAGAATTAGAACTTTATACACATGACGGTCTATTGATTAACGATGTTAGTCTTGTATTGCATAATTCCTGATATTAAGTTTAGTTGGCTTAGTACTAGTGAATTATGTATATACAAGCACTAATGGGTTATCATAGATGATATACGAGTTTTGGATAAAGTGAATCGCGGGTTTTGGGAACGTTGGAAGCTAATTCTCAAGGCTATTCAGTTGTGTGTCCTGAATTATGTTCGAGTCGACCCGTTCATTCATATCCTGACTTGAAAGTTAGGGTGTTACACGGCGCCCTCCAGTAGCTCTGCCTCAAGACACATTGCGGCTGGACTCTTCTGGCCTCCTAGAGACATTAGCATCCTCGCAACTCGTTTGTCATTGCATCGCCCTCCCAGTATCGATCCTTGTCTCGAGTTCAGCCCCCATTGCAGTGTCTCTTCCCTCCGACACCAGCGCAACAACAATAGGTAGGTGGGTCTTCAAGGTTTTCACTAATTGTTGTTTCTTGGGTTCATTTGTGAACATTATATTGGAGTTGAGATTTAGTCAACAATGGTGTTGTGTCTATTGCATGTTCCATTTAGAAGAATAGAAATATATCGATTAATAGGCTTATTATTGATATGGTTCCCTATGTTAATAGGGTTTACGATGTTGTGCCTAACTATATGAAAAAAATTATATTGTCATGATAGTTACGCTGATATGGGTTTTTTTTTTGGACGGATTTTGACAGTGATGTGGAATTTGGAACATATTTGTGGTCCCCTGCTATATAATATTGTTGACGTTCGTAGCCTTTTTGTTCCCCTTCTCCTATGTTTTGGTCTTAATTTTTTTTAATAATTGAGTGATTTTTTTAATTCAGTATATATGTCGATGAACTTGGTCAATAGTTTAATTTGTTGAACTTATCCTTGTTAAATTACTCACCACCCATTAAAAATAACAATTTAAATCTGTGTGGATGAGCCTTATGACAGCTCCCATGTAATATGATACATTTGATTTTTGTATATGTAACTATGTATGTACTATCTTTGATGAATTATCTTGCCATTTTGAGTCTCATTACCTTAATTTATGGGGAGTTTACCTCAGACATGTCTTTTCATTCCTCTTGACATTTACAAATTAACTTGAACTTTTGCCTCAGATGTGTCTTCTCATTTGTCTAAAGCTTAAAGTTTTGTAGTCATAAATTTGTAACTATTTAAAATTTGTTTTGAACTAGAGTGAGTTTAACTACAGATGAAAAGTATTGAAATATTTTAACAACAAAATAACATGTATAATAAAATAATGTAAAGCATCAATCACGATGTTGTATGTATTAATAGATTACTAGCTTGTATCATATGTATTGTTCTCTATTAATGGAATGGCATTTATTCTCAAAGGTGATAGGATACAATTTCATTTGCTTATTATTTTTTTTTCTTCTAGTATTGAAAGCATTTATTCATGCAAGTGTATGAACAAGTGAAAGATTGGTCAATAGTTAGTAAAGATACTTGTTGGAGATTCTGGACTCGTTCAAGCCAACCACCGATTTGATGTCTTCTATGTCTCTCTCCATGGATCTTATTGAACTCAATTTCTATCATCACGTATCTGAAAATGTTTTCAAGATGTTCCATAATTGAAGATGTTTCATTAAGAAAGTCAGAAATGGTGAATTAAGAGGTTTCTTGTTGACATGGTTCCCTGCACTAAGATTATTTGTTATGCTTTTTTCACTTGTGACTGGTTCATGGAATTTGTAACCTATTTATAATTCTGGAAATATTGATGTGTTTGCATATGTTACCGGTGTCTTTAGCGGTACAGGAATCGTCTTATTAATAAATGTGGTTACTGTGTGTCTTCTTGTCATTGTATTTGAGTCTACTTTAATCTAGATAATAAAAAACTGAAGCATTATTTTCTTTGGGGCTGAGTTGTGTTTTGTTTAATTATCTAGTGCTTATCTATATTTCATCTTGTTCTTGTACCACTTACTTAGTTGAGTTTGGGGAAGAAAACACAAGCTGGAACGTGGATAGAATTTTCAAACCGTTGCAAGAAATCAATGTCAAGACATGGGAAAGCCGGTATTATATCATTCAGAAACTTGTGTTTCCTTCTATTTTAGCATTGGTTTGTTTTTGAAAGTCTTGGTTTATGTTGACAGAAATTGTTAGAGACACGGTGTTTACTATGCTATATCGCAGATTTGTTCCACAATCTAGAAACAAACCAAGCCCAAGCAAATGAAAATGTTGGCCAAGGCTTACGACACTGAAACAAGCACCTTGAAAGTAGGTGATGGAGTCATCCGCATTGGGGCTGAGCTGTTCCAACGTCTTTTCGAAATTCCGCCCGGTGGTGAGTATACCTTTATCTGTTAAACAACATTTTATTGGTTAAAATGGTTTCGGTCTCCCTGGTTTTACCTTTATTATTCCTATTCAGCTGGTCATTTTACTCTATTTAATACACATGTATGTTGCAGTTGATGACTTCCCACTGTTTGACGCTGGTAATGCTGACCATGAAAAAGAAGATTTCACCGGTTAAAAACTATACAGCTGAGGCGTTTTGTTAACCAGTGTGCTATGGATACTAGAGATGACAGGATGGAGTTTATGAGGCATTTCATCCTGCTCATGCTGAAGATGTTTCTGTGTCCGACTGTGCAACACGTCATCTCGCCATGGCACATCGATACAATGCTTGATGTATCTGATCCCGAGAGATTTCGTTGGCCGTTGCATATTTTCAAATCATTAGAACAAGCAATTAGGAAGTACCAGTGTAAACATAACAAGTCTTGTGAGGGCTGCATGTTTGCCTTGCTGGTAACCTTTTTAATTCAAAATGCATTTTAATCTGACTAACCCTTGCATCCGAAAAAATAAGTTCTGTATGCAATATCCGCAGGTGTTGTACTTCCAGAAGCTAAAGCATGGTGACCTCGATAATTGTCAAGAACCTCAGTCGTGACTTTCTGCATAGGCTGCCAAGGAGCTTAGCGCCATGGCTGCAACTATTCAACCTGAGGTATTTACTCTTCGAAGCTCTCTTTCTCTTGTATTTAACTGCAAGTACCCTTTTGAAGACCTAACATCTATGGTTGTGCATTGAATTATTAATGACTTTGATTTGGCGATTATGGCTGTGTTTTTTCATATAACCATATTTTGATGTGTTAGTGCTGGATGTGGCTTTAGTTGTATGTGCCTTCTGACTAGTTGATGGCCCTAAATAGGCTTTTAGCAAATTCGGAGGAAACGATGGTGTGGTCCTAAAAGGTGCTACAAGGGAGGACACAATCGGCGCAGGTCTTAACAAAGAAGACGCGAACCATACAACGAGTCCTGATGGGTACAAAAAAGTGAGTTAAGATGGCTATGTAATGAATCTTTTATTCAGATTTGTAAAATAAAAATAAAGAGAATGTTATAGCTTCTTTTTTTACCTTTGGCTGCTAAGACCCTCTTTAATATTCCTTAAAGAGAAGTTCTATACATTTAATTTGTGTTATTAGTGTGAATTCTAGGCACTATGTACTTGTTGGAAATGAATAGCTTGGTGTTGTAAATTTAGGGATCTGATCGTAGAGAGAGTGATGAAGATGACGATGACGATGAGCCCATTGTGAAGAGACTACGTCGTAAACATGATTTGAAAAGGACACCTCAATCATGTATGACAAAAGGGGATACCAGCACAACGAGCAAGACAGATAGAATAAAGAACCCAAAAGTGAGTAAGATGTGGCAGTTGAAGAATTTGTCTGTTGCATGTTTCAAACTTAGCACACAAGCATGGGTCTAACATATGTTTAAACAAATAACTGTTGTTGCCATGTCTCGATAAAAGATATATGTTATGCTGTATTTAGTTTATATTGCGTTGATTGAGTGACGTGAAATCACTTTGATATTTTTTGTGTACCATTTTTTTGATGCTGCGATTTCAGGGATCCGACATGAAGGTAGCAGTTATTAGCGCCTCAGTGATAAGAAATAATCACCCAGTTACTTTCGACGAGGATGACGATAATAACCAACCCATTAGCAAGAGAATCCGCATCAAAGCTCAAAAAAGAAAAAAACAACAGCAAAAAAGGACAGAAGGGGAGAACATTGCAACAAGCCTCCCGAAAACATCAAAGCAACCAACCGAGATGGATGATACTGAACCAAAAACTTCGTCAACTACATTGATTAACTATTTATGAATTCAGGAATATTCTAGTGAATTTTTTTACAGGCAAGTGAATAGTAAATAACTTTGTTTCCATCAATAGTATGTATTGTTTTTCACTTCTTCTCTTTAAAATTCATATAGGTTGACCGCTTCACACGGTTAATTTTGAAATAGGCATCCTGACATCTTATCAAAGCAAAATCCGGAGTGCAAAAGGCTATGGGCAGAAATCGAGTGATGTTACCCATTGAGAGCCATTAGCATTGACCCAATACAAACACTTCTATATGAAGAATATAAGTAGATTAAACCTTTTGAACAACCGAATATTCGTCTTTGGACAGGAAATGGTGTTGGTCCAAAAAAATGTAATGCAGTGTCAGGACGGCCCAAATCTGGTGTATGTGGGATTGGGGGAAAAAATTTTGGTGTTGATACAAGGTATTTTGACAAGGTAACAGCTTTAAAGAGAAAATGAGTAAGTCTGTTTGTCATATGAGAAATTACTATTTTCATTTGCACCCGAACAATGGATATGTGTTTTCCTTTATAAGTCCACGTAAAATGCCAATTACAGTTGCATAATGTTGCAGTGGTTTTTCCCTGTATTTATCACCCGTCACTGGTGGGCGTATGTATTCGATATATCCGGGAAAAGACTGTTTGTACTAAATAGCATACCCAAAAGACAAAATGATACATTCTGGAGCAGGCTAGATGCATATGCGGTACCACAACATCTCGTCACCCTTAGGCTTTATTTAATCCTTATTATTGTATTCTGTTTAAGTGCTTTCAATGTGGTTTAGGCGAGGTTCATTAAAGACATAACACAAGTGGCCATCCCCACTTATAAGCCCACTCAATAAGGGTTGTCTTGCACATATGTCTCTGTTCCAGTACAACCAAATAGGTGAGTCCCCCTCAAAATCTTCAAATGTTTTAATCATTAAGTTTCATTTAGATATTTTTTGATTCTATTAATACAATCTGTTGTTTCAATTCACATAGTTTTGATTGTGGAGTGTATGCAATAAAGTTTATGGAGTATTGAATTGAAAGTGGGAATCTAAATGACTGGGATTATGTGAGATTCCAACTTCTAGCTCTAGTTAACTGATATTTTAAACACATGTCATTGTCTGTACCTAGATGCAGTTACTTAACTTTGATTTTCACATGCAAGACACTATCAAGTTATATAGATTAGAAATAATGCTTGACATCATCCTATGTCACAAAAATTCAGTCATTGGAAACGCTCTGAATGTCGTTGACAGTCGTGATCAATCTCGTGTGCGCCACACCAACCAAGGAACAAACATAAGGAGGTTAGGACAACGTTCATAGCACCTGGGACAAAGAACATTCTTCGGCGAGCTGCAGGGATGCAAAAGAAACAGACGAACAAAAGAAGATACATATGGAAAGAAAAAGGCTATATATTACATTATTGTTTACTTAGGGTAGAGTTATCCTCACATTGTGAGATATATTTTGTTGCGTCTAAATATTTTCTTTGTTTTACATAAAGAGGCATTTTATTTTGGATTCTTGTCCTCTACATGTTGGTCTGGAATAATTTTATGCACAAGCTGAACAACTGATACACTTTGGAATATTTTTGTTTCCAATTGTTAAGCATGTTCCAGTTTGAATGTCTTCTATTTTGGATGTCTCCATTTATGTTAGCAGTATATTGTTAGTCAAGTGATGTTCGCAGGTGCTGGAAAATGGAACTGTTTGCTTATAGAACGGCCTTGTGATGGACGTGCTAGTCACGTGTTGTTCGTGTTCTTTTGATAGGTGTGTCCTTTTGGCGGATGTGTCTTCTGAATGGATGTGTCTTGCTAACCATAGATGTGTCTTCCATATTTTTCTCGAATGTGTCTAGGTCTACATGGATGTGTCTTCTGCCACATGTGTCTTAAGAATGTGTCTTTTTTGTTGCATATAATTGCATATGTGTCTTCCATGTTCCTGCTGGTGGACGAAATTGTGATCTACGTTCTTTGGATTTTGAATGAAAACTTTATTATGGCACTGGTTGAATTCACAACTCCGTTCAACTAACCATCAAGTGTACTGGGTCGTCCAAGTAATAAACCTTACGTGAGTAAGGGTCGATCCCACAGAGATTGTTGGTATGAAGCAAGCTATGGTCACCTTGTAAATCTCAGTCAGGCAGATTAAAATGGTTTATGGGTTTCGAAAATAAAGATAAAAGAATAGATTGAATAAAAGGATAGAAGACTTATGTAGATTCATTGGTGAGAATTTCAGATAAGCGAATGGAGATGCTGTATGGCTCAAGGACGCCTGCTCTCCTACTGCTTCTACTCAATCCTTCTTACTCCTTTCCATGGCAAGCTTTGTATAGGGGTTCACCATCAACTGTGGCTACTTTCATCCTCTCGGGAAAATGATCCTATGCGGCTGTCACTCGCACGGCTAATCGTCTGGAGGCATCACCCATGGTTGATGGCTACATCCCATCCTCGCAGTGAAAACTAATGCTCACGCACTCTGTCACAGTACGGCTAATCACTGGTTGGTTCCCGCTCCTACTGGAATAGAATCCCTTGATTCTTTTGCGTCTGTCACTAACGCCCAGCAGGTTACAAGTTTGAAGCACGTCACAGTCATTCATTACCAGAATCCTACTCGGAATACCACAGACAAGGTGAAACTTTC
>NC_029777.3:71313156-71313670 GCF_000817695.3 Arachis duranensis
TCATCATGTTCTTGGGTACGAATGAATATCTTGGAATACGAATAAGAGAGATTTGAATAAAAGATAATAGAATTTCATTAATACTTGAGGTACAGCAGAGCTCCACACCCTTAATCTATGGTGTGCAGAAACTCCACCGTTGAAAATACATAAGCAAAAGAGGTTCAGGCATGGCCGAATGGCCAGCCTCCCCATGATCAAATGACCGAATGATAAAAGGCTTAAAGTGGTCAAAAGATGTCTAATACAATAGATAAATATCATATATATACCAGACTAGCTACTAGGGTTTACATGAGTAAGTAATTGATGCATAAATCCACTTCCGGGGCCCACTTGGTTTATGCTTGGGCTGAGCTTGATTAATCCACGAGCTGAGGCTTCTCTTGGAGTTGAACTCTGAGTTTTGACGTGTTTTGGGCGTTCAACTCCGGATCATGACGTTTTTCTGGCGTTTAACTTCAGACAGCAGCATGAACTTGGCGTTTAACGCCAAGTTACGTCGTCATTCTTC
>NC_029777.3:71313770-71315628 GCF_000817695.3 Arachis duranensis
TAGGATAAAAAGAAGAGAATATACTATAAAGTCCAAAATGTCAATGAATATTAATTTAATTAGATGAGCGGGACTTGTAGCTTTTTGCTTCTGAACAGTTTTGGCATCTCACTTTTTCCTTTGTAGTTTAGAGTGATTGGCGTCTCTGGGAACTTTAGAATTTTGGATAGTGTTATTGACTTTCCTAGTTAGGCATGTTGATTCTTGAACACAGCTATTTTATGAGTCTTGGCTGTGGCCCTAAGCACTTTGTCTTCCAGTATTACCACCGGATACACAAATGCCACAGACACATAACTGGGTGAACCTTTTCAGATTGTGACTCAGCTTTGCTAGAGTCCCCAGTTAGTGGTGTCCAGATCTCTTAAGCACACTCTTTTGCTTTGGATCACGACTTTAACCATTCAGTCTCAAGCTTTTCACTTGGACCTTCATGACACAAGTACATGGTTAGGGACAACTTGATTTAGCCGCTTAGGCCAGGATTTTATTCCTTTGGGCCCTCCTATCCATTAATGCTCACAACTTGATTTAGCCGCTTAGGCCTGGATTTTATTTCCTTGGGCCCTCCTATCCATTGATGCTCAAAGCCTTGGATCCTTTTTACCCTTGCCTTTTGGTTTTAAGGGCTATTGGCTTTTTCTACTGCTCCTTCTTTTTCTTTCTCTATTTTTTTTTCGCCATTTTTTTTCAAGCTTCCTTTTTCACTGCTTTCTCTTGCTTCAAGAATCAATTCATGATTTTTCAGATCACCAATAACATTTCTCTTTGTTCATCATTCTTTCAAGAGCCAACAATTTTAACACTCATAAACAACAATATCAAAAGACATATGCACTGTTCAAGCATTCATTCAGAAAACAAAAAGTATTGTCACCACATCAATATAATTAAATTAAATTCAATAATAATTTCGAAAATTCATGTACTTCTTGTTCTTTTGAATTAAAACATTTTTCTTTTAAGAGAGGTGAAGGATTCATGGAATTATTCATAATCTTTAAGGCATGGTTACATACTAATGATCATGAAGTAAAGACACAAAACATAAATAAACATAGTATTAAAAACCAAAAACAGAAAGAAAATAGAGAACAAGGAATGAATCCACCTGAGTGAGGGTGGCGCCTTTTTGAGGGTCCAATGGTGCTTTTTGAGCTCCTCTATGTCTTTTCCTTGTTTCTGTTGAATGATTCATAATAATTTTGGTGTTTCTACCCTTAGTTGCTTCCAATATTTTGTGTGGAGGACAACTTATCCCCTGAGGTATCTCAGGGATCTCTTGATTTGCAGCCACATGTTATGCCACTGAGCTACGACGGCTTATATTTTTCCATCTCCCAAGACTCAGAGGTGGAAGCTTTTGTCTTCCCTTTGAGGTTTCTCTGGCCTTAGGTGCCATTAATGGTAATGGAAAAAGCAAAAAAGCTATGCTTTTATCACACCAAACTTAAAATATTGCTCGCCCTCGAGCAAGAAAAGAAATAAGAGAAGAAGAAGAAGAAGATGGAGGTGAGTGAGGGGAGATGGATTCAGCTATATGGGTGGGATTGGGTGGGAAAGAGAAGTTGAATTGGAAAGGTAGGCGGGGTGTATGGGGAAGAGTGGATAGATGTAGGTGGTGAATGAAAAATAGAAGGGATGATCATGAATGGAAAGAGAGAGGGCGAGGTAGGTGGGGATCCTGTGAGGTCCACAGATCCTGAGGTGAAAAGAAATACCATTCCTTCACCATATAGGCATGTAAATTGCCTTGGCACACCATTCTGGCGTTCAAACGCCCATTGGTGCATGTTCTGGGCGTTCAACGCCCATGTGATGCATGTTTCTGGCGTTGAACGCCAGTTTCATGCTTGTT
>NC_029777.3:71316126-71316628 GCF_000817695.3 Arachis duranensis
ATCATCTTCCTTCCTAGTGTCTAGGATTATGAAATCAGTAGGGATGTAAAGGCCTTCAACCTTTACTAACACGTCCTCTACTATTCCATAAGCTTGTCTCACTGACTTGTCTGCCAATTGCAATGAGAACAAGGCAGGTTGTACCTCAATGATCCCTAGCTTCTCCATTACATAGAGTGGCATCAGATTTATCCCTGACCCAAGATCACATAGAGCTTTTTCAAAGCTCATGGTGCCAATGGTGCAAGGTATTAAGAACTTGCCAGGATCTTGTTTCTTTTGAGGTAGAGTTCTCTGAATCCAAGTATCCAGTTCACTAATGAGCAAGGGAGGTTCACTTTCCCAAGTCTCATTACCAAATAGCTTGGTATTCAGCTTCATGATAGCTCCTAAATATTGAGCAACTTGCTCTCCAGTCACATCTTCATCTTCTTCAGAGGAAGAATAGTTTTCAGAGCTCATGAATGGCAGAAGGAGATTTAATGGAATCTCTATGGTCTCT
>NC_029777.3:71319985-71323449 GCF_000817695.3 Arachis duranensis
TCCTACTCGGAATACCACAGACAAGGTGAGACTTTCCGGATCCTCATAAATGCCGCCATCTATCTAGCTTATACCACGAAGATTCTGTTGGGGAATCTAAGAGATACGCATTCAAGCTCTGTTGCATGTAGAACGGAAGTGGTTGTCAATCACGTGCGTTCATAAGTGAGAATGATAATGAGGGTTACTTATCCTCACATTCATCATGTTCTTGGGTACGAATAGATATCTTGGAATAAGAATAAGAGAGATTTGAATAAAAGATAATAGAATTTCATTAATACTTGAGGTACAGCAGAGCTCCACACCCTTAATCTATGGTGTGCAGAAACTCCACCGTTGAAAATACATAAGCAAAAGAGGTTCAGGCATGGCCGAATAGCCAGCCTCCCCATGATCAAATGACCGAATGATAAAAGGCTTAAAGTGGTCAAAAGATGTCTAATACAATAGATAAATGTTCTATATATACCAGACTAGCTACTAGGGTTTACATGAGTAAGTAATTGATGCATAAATCCACTTCCGGGGCCCACTTGGTGTATGCTTGGGCTGAGCTTGATTAATCCACGAGCTGAGGCTTCTCTTGGAGTTGAACTCTGAGTTTTGACGTGTTTTGGGCGTTCAACTCCGGATCATGACGTTTTTCTGGCGTTTAACTCCAGACAGTAGCGTGTACTTGGCGTTCAACGCCACGTTACGTCGTCATTCTTCGAATAAAGTATGGACTATTATATGTTGCTGGAAAGCCCTGGATGTCTACTTTCCAACGCCGTTGAGAGCGCGCCAATTGGAGTTCTGTAGCTCCAGAAAATCCATTTCGAGTGCAGGGAGGTCAGATTCCAACAGCATCAGCAGTCCTTTTGTCAGCCTTCTTCAGAGTTTTGCTCAAATCCCTCAATTTCAGTCAGAATTTACCTGAAATCACAGAAAAACACACAAACTCATAGTAAAGTCCAGAAATGTGAATTTAACATAAAAACTAATGAAAACATCCCTAAAAGTAGCTTAAACTTACTAAAAACTATATAAAAACAATGCCAAAAAGCGTATAAATTATCCGCTCATCACCTGCCTAATTTCATCGTGACATCTTCGGAATTGTCTCAACATGGATGTGTCTTACACTGGAGGTGGCTATCATAGTCATGTGATGTTAACAGGTTTTTCTTTTCACGGATGTGTCTTCTGTTTGGATGTGGCTTGTTAACCACAGATGTGTCTTCCATAGTTTCCTCGGATGTGTCTAGGTACATATGGATGTGTCTAATACCGTACGTGTATTATAAAAATGTGT
Source organism: Arachis duranensis (assembly GCF_000817695.3). NCBI lineage: Eukaryota > Viridiplantae > Streptophyta > Magnoliopsida > Fabales > Fabaceae > Arachis > Arachis duranensis. The sequence continues at coordinate 71,321,283 of NC_029777.3, forward strand.
TTTTTTTGTGTTTGTATGTAATCGTAGATGTATCTTCCATGTTACTGCCTAATTTCATCGTGACTTCTCCGAAGTTATCTCAATATAGATGTGTCTTATACACGTCGATATTTTTTTAAGTTACGAAAGCATGAAGGTTTCAATGAAGTCTTAATTGATTCGTTATGAGGCATAACTCACACCTTTTGGGATAGTAACCGTAATATTAAGAAACGCAGCCTAATATCAAAAGACTCATTAAGTAATGATATATTCTCAGTTTAAAAATGTCAGTTAAATAAAAAACCTGAATACTTTGTCAAAAGATAAGTGGAAAAAGTTAAAACTAGAGAAGGCTAGTGTCCATACAAATCCATAACCAAAAGTAATCTAAGTATGTCGAAATGAGTGTAACAAAGATAAGAACCCGCCATGTCCCTGTGATTCATTCGTACTCACAGCAGAAACCGCCACTATGTTTAGGTTGATTGCTCCATTATTTTCCTAAAAAGCACAAACATGCATAAACAAGAAGTGAATAACAGTTTCAACTTTATCCATCAAGGCATTTTAACATGTGGTTAGAAACTATGAACTGGTAGACACATACCGGAGGTGGATTATTCTTCTTTCTTCGCATAGATCTCTTAATGGAGGTGTCCAGTTTAGATCTAAGCCTCTTCAATCTCGGTCGACCCTTCGTTGCGAACTACAGACTTAGTGAACTAAGTATTTTCAAGACAGAGCTTCCATAAAAAACCTACTATAAAAGAAGAATATAAGAGCACAATACAGAACGAACCTGATAGCCATCTGTTTCGCTCTAAGTTAAAGTCAACAATGAATGCAAACCAATCCTTCTCGAAAGATTCCACAAACCTGGAATTCCAAACAGTGCCATGCATTCTATCATCTATTTCTCTGTACCGAGCATATCCTCCGAGCTTATGCGGTATCTTTTTCATTATCTGCCATATTCACCATCGGTGGCAAGTATTTGGAAGGACATTCCTAATAACACCAAACATGGATTTGCATTGGTCCATGATGATGGCCTGTGGAGGAGATCCCATGCACCTCAACCATTGCTTAAAGACCTACTCGAAGCTACGAATTTCCTCATTTCCCAGCAAAGTACATCTGAGTAGAGTGGACTTGCTGTGATGGTTGACACCAACAAAAGATGCAAATGGAAGTCCGTGCCTGTAATAAATCCAGCCAAAATTAACAAAAGCATGCTAAATGTGAAAATCATTAAACTTTTGAATGGAGGCAAAACACACAAGCATACTTGTTTTTACTATATGTTATATCAAACGATACCATGTCACCATAATATTCATAGGAAGCCCTGCATCCTGTATCTACCCAGAGTGCACTTTTAAACTTGTTAGCTTCGTCTACATCCACTGCATAAAACAAATTCGGGTTGATATCTTTCATTCGCATGAAATAGCTAATCATTTCCTTCACATCTGTGTTTCCGTCAGCACAGCGCAGATTGCTCATAATGTAATTCCTCACATCCTTTTCTGAGTAACCCAAATTCGACGAGCCACCAACCTCATTTGCCAGTGCGAGATAAGTCTTGTTGGGCCGTATGACAGCCTCATCGTTGTTCTGAATCACACACTTGGCATGCATGGTCAGTTCCCTGTACTCAGTGTAATACACAGCTTGCTTGGCAGAACACGGGTGGGTGTGCTTCAGTTCTAGTTTGGAGACCATCCAATTATCATTCTGCCTATCAAGCATCACGTACATCCTTACTTCGCATCCGACTATTGTTATTCTCTTTACCCGAGTTGCTACCTTCACTCGAGACTCCCGATAACCTTCACGACTACAGTGTAATGATTGGTTAATGGGTATCTTTGAATCCTCCCTGGTATTGTCAAAGTTGGTATTCCTAATCCTAGTCACGAAGCCAACTTTATTTTTGTAATTATAATAAAACTCTTGTGCCCGCTGCAAGGAAATAAATCTCAATCCTACATACGAAATTTCATCTATTGAAATTCCAGTGTGATCGGGTAACTGCAAAGCCATTCAGAAAAAAATATCATTCAACACAAAAAGTACTCAACTAATTAAAATAAAAAATACCTCGCTTCTTTATTCAGCAAAATAAAGAATATTTCACACCTCATGATTCACTGTTATTGCATCGTCCTCTACTTGAATAACG
>NC_029777.3:71323497-71330166 GCF_000817695.3 Arachis duranensis
CCTTGAAATTGAAAACCGAGGATATATCAACAAAAGACATATCCATCCACCATTCGACACTCACAAGAACTCATCCACCAACTACTTATCCATTGATATCACCAACTAATAAACAATCGAAACTAAACTGGTATAGAACAAACATTAATCAAAGTTGGAAATATCACTTAAACATGGTGACCAAATAGAATAATAAACCATATGAAAATGTAGCACCATTCTAGCATAGTTGAAAGAAAGATTATCCACACAATTCCTAATTAAACAAATGAAATCACAATTCTTCCAACAAAGCTTATCTCTGTTAATAACTCAACAACAAACTACAAAACAAGTTACAAATAAACATAACCAAATATAAAAACAATGCCAAAAAGCGTATAAATTATCCGCTCATCACCTGCCTAATTTCATCGTGACATCTTCGGAATTGTCTCAACATGGATGTGTCTTACACTGGAGGTGGCTATCATAGTCATGTGATGTTAACAGGTTTTTCTTTTCACGGATGTGTCTTCTGTTTGGATGTGGCTTGTTAACCACGGATGTGTCTTCCATAGTTTCCTCGGATGTGTCTAGGTACATATGGATGTGTCTAATACCGTACGTGTATTATAAGAATGTGTTTTTTTTGTGTTTGTATGTAATCGTAGATGTATCTTTCATGTTACTGCCTAATTTCATCGTGACTTCTCTGAAGTTATCTCAATATAGATGTGTCTTATACACGTCGATATTTTTTTAAGTTACGAAAGCATGAAGGTTTCAATGAAGTCTTAATTGATTCGTTATGAGGCATAACTCACACCTTTTGGGATAGTAACCGTAATATTAAGAAACGTAGCCTAATATCAAAAGACTCATTAAGTAATGATATATTCTCAGTTTAAAAATGTCAGTTAAATAAAAAACCTGAATACTTTGTCAAAAGATAAGTGGAAAAAGTTAAAACTAGAGAAGGCTAGTGTCCATACAAATCCATAACCAAAAGTAATCTAAGTATGTCGAAATGAGTGTAACAAAGATAAGAACCCGCCATGTCCCTGTGATTCATTCGTACTCACAGCAGAAACCGCCACTATGTTTAGGTTGATTGCTCCATTATTTTCCTAAAAAGCACAAACATGCATAAACAAGAAGTGAATAACAGTTTCAACTTTATCCATCAAGGCATTTTAACATGTGGTTAGAAACTATGAACTGGTAGACACATACCGGAGGTGGATTATTCTTCTTTCTTCGCATAGATCTCTTAATGGAGGTGTCCAGTTTAGATCTAAGCCTCTTCAATCTCGGTCGACCCTTCGTTGCGAACTACAGACTTAGTGAACTAAGTATTTTCAAGACAGAGCTTCCATAAAAAACCTACTATAAAAGAAGAATATAAGAGCACAATACAGAACGAACCTGATAGCCATCTGTTTCGCTCTAAGTTAAAGTCAACAATGAATGCAAACCAATCCTTCTCGAAAGATTCCACAAACCTGGAATTCCAAACAGTGCCATGCATTCTATCATCTATTTCTCTGTACCGAGCATATCCTCCGAGCTTATGCGGTATCTTTTTCATTATCTGCCATATTCACCATCGGTGGCAAGTATTTGGAAGGACATTCCTAATAACACCAAACATGGATTTGCATTGGTCCATGATGATGGCCTGTGGAGGAGATCCCATGCACCTCAACCATTGCTTAAAGACCTACTCGAAGCTACGAATTTCCTCATTTCCCAGCAAAGTACATCTGAGTAGAGTGGACTTGCTGTGATGGTTGACACCAACAAAAGATGCAAATGGAAGTCCGTGCCTGTAATAAATCCAGCCAAAATTAACAAAAGCATGCTAAATGTGAAAATCATTAAACTTTTGAATGGAGGCAAAACACACAAGCATACTTGTTTTTACTATACGTTATATCAAACGATACCACGTCACCATAATATTCATAGGAAGCCCTGCATCCTGTATCTACCCAGAGTGCACTTTTAAACTTGTTAGCTTCGTCTACATCCACTGCATAAAACAAATTCGGGTTGATATCTTTCATTCGCATGAAATAGCTAATCATTTCCTTCACATCTGTGTTTCCGTCAGCACAGCGCAGATTGCTCATAATGTAATTCCTCACATCCTTTTCTGAGTAACCCAAATTCGACGAGCCACCAACCTCATTTGCCAGTGCGAGATAAGTCTTGTTGGGCCGTATGACAGCCTCATCGTTGTTCTGAATCACACACTTGGCATGCATGGTCAGTTCCCTGTACTCAGTGTAATACACAGCTTGCTTGGCAGAACACGGGTGGGTGTGCTTCAGTTCTAGTTTGGAGACCATCCAATTATCATTCTGCCTATCAAGCATCACGTACATCCTTACTTCGCATCCGACTATTGTTATTCTCTTTACCCGAGTTGCTACTTTCACTCGAGACTCCCGATAACCTTCACGACTACAGTGTAATGATTGGTTAATGGGTATCTTTGAATCCTCCCTGGTATTGTCAAAGTTGGTATTCCTAATCCTAGTCACGAAGCCAACTTTCTTTTTGTAATTATAATAAAACTCTTGTGCCCGCTGCAAGGAAATAAATCTCAATCCTACATACGAAATTTCATCTATTGAAATTCCAGTGTGATCGGGTAACTGCAAAGCCATTCAGAAAAAAATATCCCCTTGAAATTGAAAACCGAGGATATATCAACAAAAGACATATCCATCCACCATTCGACACTCACAAGAACTCATCCACCAACTACTTATCCATTGATATCACCAACTAATAAACAATCGAAACTAAACTGGTATAGAACAAACATTAATCAAAGTTGGAAATATCACTTAAACATGGTGACCAAATAGAATAATAAACCATATGAAAATGTAGCACCATTCTAGCATAGTTGAAAGAAAGATTATCCACACAATTCCTAATTAAACAAATGAAATCACAATTCTTCCAACAAAGCTTATCTCTGTTAATAACTCAACAACAAACTACAAAACAAGTTACAAATAAACATAACCAAATATATTTCTACCACACAAATTTCTTTATCCACATGTTGTGTGTCATCTTCACTAAGTGATGGAACAGTAACGTCGCAAGAATTATACTGATCATGATCATCATATGCAGTGTTGTACGATGCTTCTTCACAAATTGCTTTGTCCATCGACATTATGTGGTCCTCGAGCATTCAATAATGACACATGTACCTTACCGAAGATGGTTGAGGAAAAGAGGGTTGCATGACACCTTCAAAGACTCACGTCGCATTTCTCTTCCACGGAAATGGTCGTTGGTCCACTTGACTTCAATGGAGACACATATACCTTACCGGATATGGTTGAGGAAAAGATGGTTGCGTGACACCTTGTACCACTAACGTCACACTTCTATTCAAGGAGTCTGGTGGTGCAACAAGGTAGGATCAGAGTGACGGAACAATCACTGTATAAGGGTAATGATGGCGTGTCAGTGACCTGAACAGTTCCACGAAGGAAAAGTTGGATCTGGGTATAGGCGCAGTCACCATTGAAGGGTAATGTCGGCGTCTCAATGACTTGAAAAGTTCCATGAAGGAGAAGTGGCCTTCGGGTGAAGGCGCGGTCACCATCGATGTCCCGGTGAGATGAAAAACAACTCGACGGAGATGCAACCAACGAAAAGAATGAGGATTAGGTTTGCATGATGGTGTGCCCTGCTACGTTCGTAATTGGTGTGAAAGTCTCATGTTACATTAGTAAGTTACCACTCCTTGCTAATTCAAATTGCATTGTACTGGACCCACTAAATCCCTAATTGACATAACAAATTATATTTAATTAATTTTAATTAGTGTTGGTAATAGTTGGTAGATACAACTCTTGGTACCATATACTTTTCTTTGTGATAATAATATATGGTTTCAAGATTTCTTTTATAAAGTAGAGCTTTTTCAATTCATATACGATTATGCAAAGAATATAACATATTCATTTTGGTTGCAGCAAAGGAATGTAATTTATTTCTGGAAAGTTACATCACAATAGTTTTGGCAGCCAAATAACAATGCAACTTTCCATAAATGAATTACATTCCTTTGCTGCAACCAAATGAACACATCATACTCTCTGCATTATTGTATATGAGTTGAAAAATTTCTACTTCATTAAAGCAATTTTAAAGCCATGTATTATTTTCCCAACTGTTACCTTAGCAATTGACATCATCTCCGTTATAAAAATAACCAATGATAAATCAATTAACTATCACAATGCTAATGGAGAAAAGAAGAGAAAAAGAAGACATCTAATGCAAATTAGAGAGAAGAGATCTGGCGCATTCAAACTCTAGGTATTACATGGACAATGTTACTCAACTAGCTCAACAAACGTAACATTCTAAGAAAATAGTATCAAGTGGAATTTTGCATGAACCATTAATAATAAAAAATAAATATAGAAGAATAAGTCAATAGAGAAGACAAGTTTAATCAAGATCATGAGCATGTATTATTTTTGCAGAGCCTTTATGCCAAATCATATCTTTTATCTAAAATTCCAAATTGCTACAACCAATAAAACGCATTGGAGGACATAAACAACATGAAACGACTGTATAATCAAAATATTTTTATAGTATTCAGGGAGAGAAAAAAATGAGTAATATAACAAGGGCATATCAATCTTGGAATCTTAAACACAATTGCATCATGAGCAACTAATCTTCTCTATTAAGGTTAAGAGTTCTATTTATTATAATGGATTAATGCAATTGCTTTTCTATTCTTAATTTATGCATTGATGTTCGCTTAAAAAACAAGTTTTCCTTCTTCATTACAAGGATTTGAATATATTGAAAAATAGTTTAAATCTGAATTGAATTCTATATTCATCTTGAAAAAATTGTTTGTTAGAATTAAGTTTGAAAACTTCTTCTCGTAATTCTTTAGGTTATGAACTTGGCTTAATAAGTGACATCAAATTAACTAGGTTTAGCTTTTAAGAATTATGTGGTTTATGAATCAGTATATATACTTCACCTTTTATCATAATTAATTAATCAAGGAATTGATGGTTTATTAAATTAAGAGAAATTGAATCACCAAGAGATTGGAGTTTGATTAATTAGGGTTCGTTGTAAGACACATCTTTGCATGATCAAGGTAGATGGCAAAAGGCATTCGTCTCAAAGTTTAAATATCTCTGAAACCTTAACGTTTTAATTATATCACTTTTTCTATTCATTCAACATTTCCTTTGCTTACATTACTATTTTCATATTTAAATCATCATCACAATTCAAATTTTTTATTGTCTGACTAGAATAATCTGTTAACCATTGCTTGCTCAGTCTATTAATCCTCGTGGAAATGATAATCCACTCATCGTGGTATTACTTGATACGATTCGGTACACTTGCTAAGTTGAGGTTTTGCAAAATTCCACATCAAGTTTTTGGCGTTGTTGCTAGGGATTAATTGAGATTAACAATAAACAAGTTAATTGATTACCTAGATTACCTAGATTAACAACAAACAAATAAGAGCGCTCTCTAGTTCGATCCTAAAATTAAACTAATCCTCTGGTGATTAAGAAAATAAGCTAGAAACAAGAGGGTGGTAGAAAAAATTGAAGAAGAGCTAGAGAGCAACATGGCAGACAATAACAACAACAATCCTATTGCCAACGCTAGGAGGACTTGGTGCACGAAATTGTGATCATCAACGGTGCCATCAACATGGTACGCTCAATTGCAATCTCAACTCTTTATCACAACTTCGCACAACTAACCAGCAAGTGCACTGGGTCATCCAAGTAATAAACCTTACGTGAGTAAGGGTCGATCCCACGGAGATTGTTGGTATGAAGCAAGCTATGGTTATCTTGTAAATCTCAGTCAGGCGGATTCAAATGGTTATGGAAGAATAATAAAATATGAAGTAAAGATAGAGATACTTATGTAATTCATTGGTGAGAATTTCAGATAAGCGTATGGAGATCCTTTGTCCCTTCCGTCTCTCTGCTTTCCTACTGTCTTCATCCAATCCTTCTTACTCCTTTCCATGGCAAGATGTATGTTGGGCATCACCGTTGTCAATGGCTACAGTCCTGTCCTCTCAGTGAAAATGTTCAACGCACTCTGTCACAGCATGGTTAATCATCTGTCGGTTCTCAATCAGGTTGGAATAGAATCCAGTGATTCTTTTGCGTCTGTCACTAACGCCCAGCCTTCAGGAGTTTGAAGCTCGTCACAGTCATTCAATCCTTGAATCCTACTCAGAATACCACAGACAAGGTTTAGACCTTTCGGATTCTCCTGAATGCCGCCATCAATTCTAGCTTATACCACGAAGATTCTTATTAAGGAATCCAAGAGATAAACAATCAAGCCTTGTTTGCTTGTAGAACGGAAGTGGTTGTCAGGCACGCGTTCATAAGTGAGAATGATGATGAGCGTAACATAATCATCACATTCATCATCTTCTTGGGTGCGAATGAATATCTTAGAACAAGAATAAGCTGAATTGAATAGAAGAACAATAGTAATTACATTAATACTCGAGGTACAAGAGCTCCACACCTTAATCTATGGTGTGTAGAAACTCCACCGTTGAAAATACATAAGAACAAGGTCTAGGCATGGCCGAATGGCCAGCCTCCCAAAGAGGGTTCAATCATAAAAACA
>NC_029777.3:71330902-71331568 GCF_000817695.3 Arachis duranensis
ATTCTTGAACACAGCTACTTTATGAGTCTTGCCGTGGCCCAAAGCACTCTGTCTTTCAGTATTACCACCGGATACATACATGCCACAAACACATAATTGGGTGAACCTTTTCGATTGTGACTCAGCTTTGCTAGAGTCCCCAATTAGAGGTGTCCAAGGTTCTTAAGCACACTCTTTTTGCCTTGGATCATGACTTTATTTTTTTTCTTTTTCCTCTCTTTCTCTTTTTTTTTGTATTCATTACTTTTTCTTGCTTCAAGAATCATTCTTATGGTTTTTCAGATCCTCAGTAATATGTCTCCTTTTTCATCATTCTTTCAAGAGCCAACATTCATGAACAACAAATTCAAAAGACATATGCACTGTTCAAGCATACATTCAGAAACCAAAAGTATTGCCACCACATCAAAATAATTAATCTGTTATAAAATTCAAAATTCATGCAATTCTTCTCTTTTTTAATTAAGAACATTTTTCATTTAAGAAAGGTGATGGATTCATAGGACATTCATAACTTTAAGGCATAGACACCAAGACACTAATGAACATGTAATAAGACACAAATATAGATAAACATAAGCATAAAAATTCGAAAAATAGGAAAATAAAGAACAAGGAAGTTAAAGAATGGGTCCACCTTAGTGATGGCGGCTTGTTCTTCCTCTT
>NC_029777.3:71331647-71338979 GCF_000817695.3 Arachis duranensis
TCATGATTCTTTGATCTTCTCTAATTTGATGGAGGAGAATGGAATGTTCTTGGTGCTCCACCCTTAGTTGTCCCATGTTGGAACTCAATTCTCCTAGGGAGGTGTTGATTTGCTCCCAATAGTTTTGTGGAGGAAAGTGCATCCCTTGAGGCATCTCAGGGATTTCATGATGAGTGGGATCTCTTGTTTGCTCCATCCTTTTCTTAGTGATGGGCTTGTCCTCATCAATGAGGATGTCTCCCTCTATATTAATTCCAATTGAATAACAGAGGTGACAAATGAGATGAGGGAAGGCTGATAAACCCATATTTCATGAGTTCTATTGTGCTTAATTTGAGTGATTTATTCAATCCTTCACCTACTTATTCACATTAATTGCATGATTTTACTTTCCCTTCCTTATTATGTCATATTGTGAAAAACATGTTTCCTAAGCTTTAAAATTAATTGTTTTAATTACCTTTATTTCCATTCGATGCCATGATTAGTCTGTTGAGTAGTCTCAGGTTTTCTAAGGCTGAATGACTTAAAGGATGAAAAAGGAAACATACAAAAATGGAAGGAGAAGGCAAAATGGAGCTTTAAGGAAACTGGTATCCACGCGATCGCATGGATGACGCGATCGCGTGCCAGAAGCGAAGAAGCAGCGACGCGACCGCATGACTGACGCGGCCGCGCGCCTCAAGTAGAACACCCACGACGCGGACGCGTGACCGACGCGACCGCATGGCAAGGAAAAGCTCCAGACGACGCGACCGCGTGACCCACGCGGACGCGTGACAGAGGCCCCGTATCAGAATTCACAGAATACGCCCCCAGCGATTTTTGAAGCCCTTTTTGGCCCAGATCCAAGCACAGACAGCATAGATTAGAGGTTATAAAGTGGAGGAATGCATCCATTCAGAGAGAGCTCGCCAATTTCTAGTTTTCATGATTTAGATTTAGTTTAGAGAGAGATTCTCTCTCTCCCTTTAGGATTTAGGATTTCTTCTTGTCTTGAGAGTAACTCTGGATCCAGGTTTAATGTTCTTTTATTTTCAGTTTACTTTTATTTATTTATTTGCTTTTCATATTTGAATTGATTTATGAATTATTCCATGTTACAGATCTCTATTTCGAATTAATGATATTTGAAGTATTTTCAGTTAAGATTGTTCTCTTTGATTTAAGTTACTATTGCCTTCCATCTAAGGTCACCTCTATTATTCTAGAAATTTTACTTTTTCCCCTTTTGGTTTTGGTTAAGAAATCAGTAACTCAACAGTTATTAAACTCAACATATTTGATAATCGTTATCTTGCTAATTGAGCTGAACTTAAGTAATCCCAACCTTTTCTTAGAAAATAAATAGGATTCAACGTTCAATTTAATTAGTCCCTTGACTTTCCTTTGCTTTAGTAAAGGTTGACCAAGTGGAGTTTAGATTTGACTTTCCTTATAGTTGAGAGAGAGATAACTACGTTGGACCTCCAATTTCTCATACCTTGCCAAAAAGTTTGCTTTACAGTATTTATTCATTTTTAATTGCCATTTAAATTATTTGTCATATAACATATTCCCACCTTACTTCCAAAACCCCAATTTACAAACTTAACCAATAATAAGAACATACCTTCCTCGCAGTTCCTTGAGAAGACGACCCGAGGTTTAATACTCGGTTACCAATTTTAAAAGGGGTTTGTTACTTGTGACAACCAAAACGTTTGTACGAAGGAATTTCTGTCGGTTTAGAGACTATATCTACAACGCGACTATTTTTATGAAATTCTTTACTGGCAAAAATCCTAACGTCAAAGGCTAACCTTGCTAAGGTAGAGGACTTGTCTGCCACCTTATAAAGTTCTTGGGATATAACCTCATGAACTTCTACTTCCTCTCCAATCATGATGCTATGAATCATGATAGCCCAGTCTATAGTAACTTCAGACTGGTTGCTAGTGGGAATGATTGAGCGTTGGATAAACTCCAACCATCCCCTAGCCACGGGCTTGAGGTCATGCCTTCTCAGTTGAACCGGCTTTTCTCTTGAATCTCTCTTCTATTGAGCGCCCTCTTCACAAATGTCTTTGAGGACTTGGTCCAACCTTTGATCAAAGTTGACCCTTCTAGTGTAAGGGTGTTCATCTCCTTGCATCATGGGCAAGTTGAATGCCAACCTTACATTTTCTGGACTAAAATCTAAGCATTTTCCCCAAACCATTGTAAGCCAATTCTTTGGTTCTGGGTTCACACTTTGATCATGGTTCTTGGTGATCCATGCATTGGCATAGAACTCTTGAACCATTAAGATTTTGACTTGTTGAATGGGGTTGGTAAGAACTTCCCAACCTCTCCTTTGGATCTCATGTCGGATCTCCGGATATTCACTCTTTTTGAGTTTGAAAGGGACCTCGGGGATCACCTTCTTCATGGCCACAACTTCATAGAAGTGGTCTTGATGCACCCTTGAGATGAATCTCTCCATCTCTCAGGACTCGGAGGTAGAAGCTTTTACCTTCCCTTTCCTCTTTTTAGAGGTTTCTCCGGCCTTAGATGCCATAAATGGTTATGAAAAAACAAAAAGCAATGCTTTTACCACACCAAAATTAGAAAGTTTGCTCGTCCTCGAGAAAAAGAAGAAAGAAAAGAGTAGAAGAAGAAGAAATAGAGGAGATGGAGGTGGCTTTGTGGTTCGGCCAAGGGGGAGAAGTAGTGTTTAGGTTGTGTGAAAATGAAGGAGTGAAGATGGGTTTATATAGGAGTGGAGAGGAGGTGTATGGTTCGGCTATAATGTGTGGGTTTGGGAGGGAAAGTGGTTTGAATTTGAATGGTGAGGTAGGTGGGGTTTTATGAAGGATGGATGTGAGTGGTGAAGAGAATAGTGGAATTTGATAGGTGAGGGGTTTTGGGGAAGAGGTGTTGAGGTGATTGGTGAATGGGTGAAGAAGAGAGAGAGTGGTGGGGTAGGTGGGGATCCTATGGGGTCCAAAAACTTGGTGCACAAAATTGTGATCATCAATGGCGTCATCAACATGGTACGCTCAATTGCAATCTCAACTCTTTATCACAACTTCGCACAACTAACCAGCAAGTGCACTGGGTCGTCCAAGTAATAAACCTTACGCGAGTAAGGGTCGATCCCTTGGAGATTGTTATTATGAAGCAAGCTATGGTCATCTTGTAAATCTCAGTCAGGCAGATTCAAATGGTTATAGATGATTTATGAATAAAGCATAAAATAAAGATAGAGATACTTATGTACAGATAAGCGTATGGAGATGCTTTGTCCCTTTCGTCTCTCTGCTTTCCTACTGTCTTCATCCAATCCTTCTTACTCCTTTTCATGGCAAGCTGTTTGTTGGGCATCACCGTTGTCAATGGCTACAATCCCGTCCTCTCAGTGAAAATGTTCAACGCGCTCTGTCACAGCACGGCTAATCATCTATCAGTTCTCAATCAGGTTGGAATAAAATCCAGTGATTCTTTTGCATCTGTCACTAACGCCCAGCCTTCAGGAGTTTAAAGCTCGTCACAGTCATTCAATCCTCGAATCCTACTCAGAATACCACAGACAAGGTTTAATAAAGGATGGATGTGAGTGGTGAAGAGAATAGTGGGATTTGATAGGTGAGGGGTTTTTGGGGAAGAGGTGTTGAGGTGATTGGTGAATGGGTGAAGAAGAGAGAGAGTGGTGGGGTAGGTGGGGATCCTGTGGGGTCCACAGATCCTGAGGTGTCAAGGAAAATTCATCCCTGCACCAAGTGGCAAGCAAAAATGTTGTTTCTGCCAATTCTGGCATTAAACGCCGGGCTGGTGCCCATTTCTGGTGTTTAACGCCAGCTTCTTGCTCCTTTCTGGCGTTTAATGCCAGTCTGGTGCCCCTTTCTGGCGTTAAACACCCAGAATGGTGCCAGACTGGGCGTTAAACGCCCATTTGCTGTCTTCACTGGCGTTTAAATGCCAGCAAGTTTTCCTCCAGGGTGTGCTATTTTTCTTTCTGTTTCACATTCTGTTTTGCATTTTTCGAATTCATTCATGTGTCTTCATTGATCTTCAAGTTGTTCTTGATGATTTCCTTGCTTTGATCTTTAAATTCTCTTGTCTTGAGTGTTTTGTTGTTTCTCATATGCATTCTCAATTTGTTAGTGTCAGTAGTATACAAACTTATAAGTTTGGTGTCTTGCATGCATTGTTTAATTGATCTTAGTTTCATTTTGATTATTCCTCATTATTAAAAATCCAAAAATTTTTAATTTGTGTCTTTTCAAGTCAATAATACAGAGAATTGAAGATTCAGAACATACAGCAGAGGAATTACACAGAAAAAGCTGGGCGTTCAAAACGCCCAGTAAGGAAGGAAAACTGGCGTTTAAACGCCAGCCAGGATACCTGGCTGGGCGTTTAACGCCCAAAAGGGTAGCATTTTGGGCGTTACACGCCAGAATAGATACTGTTCCGAGGGTTACCTGAAACTGTAGGTCGATCTCGGACGAGATCTTCTGTGTTGGTCGGAGCCGACGTGTCCGGCAAGTGTACGGCGGTCGGAACTGATGTGTTCGATTTGTTGGACTTGGTGGTGGTGCTGATCCTGTGTCCCCGAAGGGTGGGGGGTACTTGCAAGGGACTCCGATGCTTAAGTTAGCAAAGATATTAAGCAGGTATTGAGTAGAATCAGAGTATGAGTTATACCTGGGTGCTCCAGTGTATTTATAATGGTGAGAAGTGACCTTTCTAGATAAGATAAGTTAGTTATCTTATCTTATCTTATCTTATCTTTGGGTGAGGTCAACTTATCTTCAACGGAACCGCCTTTATCTCTGTAGGCTGGGATTGCCTCTGGATTTGGGTCGTGTTCCTCTATTTGGGCCCTTTATTTGGGCTTTCCTGTTGATTTGGCTGAGCACTTTGAGAAGAGGTTGGATAGTCTGACCTGAAGAGGTCGGTCGCCTTGTCGCTAAACATCCCGGGTCGGTCATCTCGACCCAGGGTATGAACAGTGCCCCTGCTTGAGCTCGGTTCTTCCTTTGGAGGTCGAGCCCTTGACTTCGGTCCTTCTTAAGTGAAGTCAAACTCAAGCATTTTGTCGATTCCTTTTCTTTGTAGAGTCTTTTTTGAATGTAGAACGTTTTCTACTAAAAGACGCGTGCTTTTATACCGGCGCTTTTTTGGGAACGTGCGAGGGTTTAATGCTTTTTAATTTTGAGCATTAATTGCCCCGTTTCCTTTAGGCTCTTTTATTTTGGATTTCGAAACCCCGAAAACGGTTTCTCTTCTTTTGCTTTTTTCGTAACTTCTTTTCTTAGTTCTCTCCACTCTTTTTTTTTTCGTTTGCATTTCTGTTTTCCTTGTGGTGCGGCGTCATTTGGCGTTGGAGCTTGGGGTTTTTGTGTTTCTTCCAGCGACATTGCTCTTGTTCGTATTCCCAGATTTCATCTTCCTCCTTTGGTTTTTTGTTGAAGCTCGCTTGTTCTTTCCAGGTTGGTAATAGCTTTTCTCGTTTTCTTCGTGGCTTTGTCTTTAATTTTGGTGAAGTTCTGGTTTTGCATGTTTGAAAGTTTGGATCTTTTGCGATCTTTTACTCGTTGCTGTGATATGCTTTTCTTATCTTCCTTCTTGTGGTTTTTCTTGGAATTTCTGTTGAGGCTTTCTGGGGTTTTGCTATTGCTTTCTGGTTGTTTTTGATACTGGTAAAAGATCTGTATCTGTTTTTTTGGAGATTTCTTCCTGTCCGATCTTTTTTCAAAAAAGGTTGCGTCTTTAATGGTCCCATGCTTTGTTGCTTTGGGAATGTTTTGTTTGGTAGGCTCTGTGATGATTTGCTGTGTTTTTTCTTTGATAAAAATGCTTATTGCTTTGAATCCAAAGGATGTGTTCTGGAAACCTTGCATTATTGCTGCCTCCAAAGGATGCCCCGGGACTTTGGTTTGAGTCTTGGGGTTTTCCTTTTCTTGCTTTTCATTGCCTCAGAAGCATTGACCGAGTTGTTTTCTCCTTTGTCCGAGATGTTTGTAGTAACCTTATTTTCTTTTCTTACTTGTAGGATTTAGTTGGCCCCATGTCTTCTCGCAATAACATTGTAGAGATGTCTTCCAGAGTTCCCGAGGGGAAGTCCGATTGGCTAGACTCCCTTGTTTTGTTGTGTGTTTCCGTTGTGGACGCTGAATTTTGCACAGAGCTGAGGAAGCGTCATAGGATTTGTGGTAACAATGCTCGCGAGGGGGATTATGAGCTTGTTGCTCCTGATTCTGATGAGAGGGTTTGCTTTCCGACTTCCATTGAGAGGGAGCGTCCCTTCTTCTATGCCTATGAATACTTTTTCAGCCAGTTGAATGTTACTTTTCCTTTTACTGCTTTTGAAACCGACCTGTTGTGGTCGTGTAATATTGCTCCATCCCAGCTTCACCCCAATTCTTGGAGTTTTATTAAAATTTTTCAACTTCTCTGCCGTGAACTAGATGTAATACCTTTCCAGACTCTGTTTCTTTACTTATTTGTATCTGCCAAGCCTGGCGGTTCTTCAAAAAAGAAAGCTTCTTGGGTTTCTTTCCGGTCTGCTCAGGGCCATAAAGTGTTTGCGATGTATGATGAGTCCTTTAAGGACTTCAAGAATTACTTCTTTAGAGTTCGAGCGGTTGAAGGGGCCCACCCCTTTTTTCTTGATGAAAATGACAAGCCCTCCTTCCCTCTAGAGTGGAAGAGGGATGTAAGAGTGTCTCGATATACCTGGGAAATGCTGGATGATGTTGAACGCGCTTTTGTAGTTGTTCTTGAGGATCTCTGGGGGAAACCACCTTATCTTGATACAAAAAGATTTTTGACTAATCCGTCCTTGGTTCGGACTGCTTTGGGTATTTGTTTGTCTATTTGTCTGACTTGTTTCTGTACTTATTTCTTTTTTCTTCCTCTTTTGTAACTCTTTGTCGTGGATATTTTTGTGTTTTGTAGAGATGTCAAAGAATAATGACTCTATGAAGGCCTTCAAAAGGGCAAAGAAGGCAACTGCTGCTCTGAACATCTCGGCCAAGGTGGCCGGCAGGCTAAGGTGGCCGGCGAGGGATCTTCACAGGTCCCCCTGAAGCCTCTTGTGCCGAGTACCCTTGGGCCGAGGAAAGTAATTCCTACTCCCCAGTTTCATCAGGTCGATCCTCCTCAAACTTCTGCTACTGCTTCTGGTGCCCCACCTTTGAAAAAGCAAAAAACATCGAGCCCTTTAACTTGGATTCCCCAGACTTTGATGCCATTGAGTTTGTTGACCAGCAAATTGCCCCCTATGGTGGGCTTTCCATGGACGACGTGTCTCTTCTTCGGCATTTGGATTTTATTACTAAAAATAGTGTGAAGATTGCCGCTATG
>NC_029777.3:71338987-71340248 GCF_000817695.3 Arachis duranensis
AAGATGGCTCATATGGGTGCCGCTATATTCCGAACAATTCAGGGGATTCTGATTCATGCCACAAAATCCTTTATGGATGAGGCCAAGTCGGAATTTGATCGAATCAAGGGTTTGAAGGAGGAGTTGGAGGTGAAGTTAGCGAAGGTGGAGAGGGAGTTGGAGAGTGAGAAGGCCAGCTCTATTGCCCTTGCTGCTTCTTTGAAGTTGGCCAAAGACATGGCGTTGAAACATAAGGACAGCTATGTCTCGGCTTATAGGGAATTGATGCATCTTCGGGAGGATTTGGAAACAGCCCGGGTTAATTATGGTGAGCTTCAAGGTCACCTTGTGGGTAGCGTAACTGCTGCCTCCGAGAACCTGATGGAACAGTTCCGGGTTGTTGCTCCTGATGCCGACTTGACTCCCATTAGCCTGGACAATGTCGTGAGGGATGGTAAGATTGTCCCTGATGACCAGGATGATGATGAGGCTGATCCTCCCCTAGTGCCTTCTCTTAAGGTGTCGACCTCCTGTGTTCCTCCCGTTGCATCTGAACCGGATTGCCAGATTCTAAACCGGGATGATGGAACCGTAGATGCCGTGCCCCTTCAGACTCGTCTTCCTTCTCCTCATACTGATGTTGCCAGGAAAGCTCCCGATCTTTAGCTGATCTTTTTCTGGATATTTTGTGTAAATAGCCCGGTTTGTGGGCTTTTGAACTTTGTTTTGTTTGTTCTTCTTGACGCTTCTAGTTGTCTGCCTTGCAACTCTTTTTGAAAAACAAAAGTAGCTTCCGAGGTTGGTTTTGTGGTGGCCTCTTGAAGCTTTATCGTATTATACATGATATCTGTTGAAATTTTGCTGTCTGGCCTCTTTAAGTTGTTTGCGTGCTTATCGTTTGTAGCTTGGATCCTTCTGAGGCCGTGCCTGTGGGGGGTCCGACTTGTTTCTCGGTTTCCTCGCTTTTGTTTGTATTTTTAGCACCTTATGACCGATTTATGTTGGTCCCCCTCAAAAGTTATTTTTGTGATCCCCTTTTCTGGGCCTTTACTCGGTCTCCTTTAAGTTATTTTTTGTAGTCCTTTTTCTTGGATCTTTGTCAGATCTTTTTCAGGGACTATTCGTATAACTTTTTAGTGGTAGGAGTCCGACTTGGTTATGTCAGTCTCCTTTAAGTTATTTTTCGTAGTCCTCTTTCTTGGATCTTTGTCAGATCTCTTTCAGGGACTATTCGTATAACTTTTTAGTGGTAGGAGTCCGACTTGGTTATGTCGGTCTCCTG
>NC_029777.3:71340422-71345009 GCF_000817695.3 Arachis duranensis
TCTGTGTTCATCTTTGCCGATTTGTAGAAAATGGTTGGCATCTTTAGATCGTCTTTTGGGTGAATCGCGTTTTCACCTTTATTAGACGATTGTCTTTATCGTGGTCGCGCAGTGAATTTGTTTTTCACTTTTTGCTGACCTGTTGCTTTATAATCGGACGATGAATACTTCAGATTAATGCGTCTTGGAATCTTGAGGAATATCTCAATAAACTTTATTCAAAGAAAAAATGCAAATATATACATGTGGGAATTTCCTTGTCCCTTTAAGTCGGGTATGATCTAGGTCTCGATATGGTGCCTCATGAAAAAACCTTTTCAGGAAAAAGAGCGCATCCATTTAGTGAGATCCTTTAACTTTTCTAACTGTAGTAACTTCTTAGGTTGCAGGCGTGCCATGATCGGGGAAGCTCTCGTCCATCGAGTTCGGACAGTCTGTAGTAGCCCTTCCCCAGTACTTCAATGACTCGGTAAGGTCCTTTCCAGTTTGCTGCCAGCTTTCCTTCTCCGGGTTGAGTTGTTCCAATGTCGTTTCTGATTAGGATGAGATCATTCTCTGTAAAACTTCTCGGCACTACCTTTCGATTGTATCTGGAAGCCATTCGTCGCTTTAAAGCTTCTTCCCTGATCCGAGCTCTTTCTTGGATCTCGGGTAACAAGTCGAGCTCTTCTCTCTGAAGTTTGGAGTTTACTCGTTCATTGTAGTGGACTACTCAGGGAGATCCCTCCTCAATTTCTATTGGAATCATTGCCTCCGCTCCGTATGCTAGTTGGAATGGTGATTCGTTTGTAGTAGAATGGGGGGTTGTTCGATACGCCCATAGGACTTGTGGAAGTTCCTCGGCCCAAGCTCCCTTTGCTTCTTGTAGCCTCCGCTTTAGTCCGGCCAATATGACTTTGTTGGCCGCTTCGGCTTGTCCATTGGCTTAGGGATGTTCGACGGAGGTGAACTGGGGTTTTATGTTCAAGTCGGCCACCAGTTTTCTGAAGCCTGCCTCTGTAAATTGGGTACCGTTGTCTGTGGTGATGGAGTATGGTACCTCGAACCTCGTAATAATGTTCCTATATAGGAATTTTCGACTTCTTTGAGCGGTGGCGTTGGCTAGGGGTTCTGCCTCGATCCATTTTGTGAAATAGTCTACTCCTACTATGAGGAATTTTACTTGTCCCGATCCTTGTGGGAAGGGTCCGAGAAGGTCGAGTCCCAATTTCGCAAATGGCCAGGGCGAGGTCACGCTGATGAGCTTTTCTGGTGGGGCGATGTGAAAGTTGGCATGCTTCTGGCATGGTGGGCATGTCCTCACAAATTCTGTAGCCTCCTTTTGTAGAGTTGGCCAACAGAATCCTGCCCGGAGTATCTTTTTGGTGAGGGCTTGCGCTCCGAGATGATTACCACAAATGCCGATGTGCACTTCCTCCAAGACTTCCTTTGTGTTAGAAGTCGGTACGCATTTTAGTAAAGGTGTTGATATCCCTCTTTTGTATAGTGTGTTGTTTATGATAGTGTAGTATTGTGCCTCCCTTTTATCCTTTTTGCCTCCTTTTCATCTGTAGGGAGTGCTTCTGTTTTGAGGTAATTTATTATGGGGGTCATCCATCCTTGATCCTGACCTATTATGGCTAGGATTTCTTCTTCCGATATTGACGGGTTCTGTAGTATCTCCTGGATGAGACTTCTGTTGTTGCCCCCTGGTTTGGTGCTGGCTAATTTTGAAAGTGCATCAGCTCGGGCATTTTGCTCACGGGGAATGTGGTAGATCCTGTATTCTCCGAGTTGTCCGAGCTGTTCTTTGGTTCTTTCCAAATATTTTTTCATGATCGGGTCTTTAGCTTGGTAGCTTCCTGTTATTTGTGAGGTAACGACTTGTGAGTCACTGTAGATGTTGAGTTTTCGAGCTCCAACCTCCTTAGCCAGCTTCAAACCGGCTAGTAGCGCTTCGTATTCCGCTTGATTGTTTGAGGCCGGGAATCCAAATTTAAGGGAGAGCTCAAGTTGAGTTCCTTGGTTGCTTTCGATTATCACACCCGCACCGCTTCCTGTTTTATTTGAGGATCCGTCGACGTATATGTTCCACTCTATGGGGATTTCCGGGATGTCTGTGAATTCTCCGATGAAATCGGCCAGGTGTTGTGATTTGATGGCTGTCCGTGCCTCATATTGGAGTTCAAACTCGAACAACTCGATTGCCCATTGTAGGATTCTTCCTTCCAGATCTGTTTTCTGTAATATCCCTTTTATGGGCTGGTTGGTCCGAACTTTGATGGTATGTGCCTGGAAGTATGGGCAAAGTCACCGGGATGTGAGTATCAGAGCATATGCAAATTTTTCTATTTTCTGGTAGTTCAGCTCTGACCCCTGTAGTGCTTTACTAATGAAGTAGACGGGTTGTTGTCCTCTTTCGTCTTCTCGAATCAGCGCTGAGGCTATTGCCCGACTTCCTACTGCGAGGTATAGTATGAGCGATTCTCCCTCTTGTGGTCGAGATAGGATAGCTGGTTGCCCCAAGAATTCTTTGAAGTCTTTGAAGGCTTGTTCACATTTCACTGTCCATTCGAAGTTCTTTCCCTTCTTTAAGGTAGCGTAGAAAGGGAGGGATCTTATCGCTGATCCTGTTAGGAATCTGGACAAGGCTGCCAACCTTCCATTGAGCTGTTGTACCTCTTTAACGCAGGTTGGGCTCTTCATGTTGAGTATGGCCTGACATTTATCTGGATTTGCCTCGATTCCCCTTTGCGTGAGCATAAATCCTAAAAATTTACCTGCTTCTACTGCGAAGGTGCATTTAGCCGGGTTGAGTCGCATGCCGTGCTTCCTTTATGGTATCGAATACTTGAATCAAATCGGTTAGCAATGTCTCTTCGCTTTGTGTCTTTATCAACATGTCATCCATGTAGACCTCCATGATTTTTCCAATGTGATCTGAGAAGACTTTATTCGTTAGCCTTTGATAAGTGGCTCCTGCGTTTTTCAGGCCGAAAGGCATCACGATGTAGCAATAATTTGCCTTAGGTGTAAGAAACGAGGTCTTTTCTTGGTCTGGCGGATACATTGGTATCTAGTTGTACCCTGAGTATGCGTCCATGAATGAGAGATACTTGTATACTGATGAAGCATCTACTAGAGCGTCGATGCTTGGGAGTGGGTAAGGATCTTTTGGGCAGGCTTTGTTGAGGTCGGTGTAGTCGGTGCACATTCGCCACTTCCCATTTGATTTTTTCACCATACGACGTTTGCTAGCCATAGTGGGTATTTGACTTCCCTTATGAACCCTGCCTCTAGTAGTGCTTGTACTTGTTCTTCTACAGCCTAAGATCGTTCTGGCCCAAGTTTTCTTCGTCTTTGTTGTATCGGTCGGGATCCCGGGTAGACTGCCAACTTGTGGCTCATTAGTTTGGGATCTATGCCCGGCATGTCGGCAGCTTTCCATGCGAAGAGATCAACATTATCTCACAGAAACTGTATCAATGATTCTTTTGCATCTCCTTTCAGGATCGTGCCAATATTAGTTGTTTTATTCGATGTGTCTCCAATCTGGACTCTTTCTACTTCTCCCTCGGGTTGTGGTCGGATCTCTTCTCGTCTCTGAGCTCCACCGAGCTCGATTGTGTGGAACTCTCTTGCTTCGCCTCAGAGGTTTAGACTTTCGTTGTAAAAGCGACGCGCCATCTTTTGATCTGCTCTTATTGAAGCTATCCCTTCTGTAGTTGGAAATTTCATACATAGATGCGGAGTCAAAACTATTGCGTCGAGCTGATTTAACGTTGTCCGACCTATCAGGGCATTGTAGGTGGAGCTTACGTCGACCACAATGTAGTCTATCTTGAGTGTTTTAGATTGGTTTCCCTTCCCGAAGGTTGTATGCAGTGACACGTATCCCAGTGGTTGAACCGGGACATCTCCCAGTCCAAACAGACTGTTTGGGTATGCTCTTAGCTCTTTCTCTTCTAGGCCGAGTTTGTCGAAGGCAGTTTTGAATAAGATGTCGGCAGAGCTTCCCTGGTCGATTAGTGTGCGGTGGAGGTTGGCGTTTGCCAATATGATCGTGATGACCATGGGGTCGTCGTGTCCCGAGATCCTTGGTTCTTCGTCCCGGTTGGCCAAGAACCGATCTAACTTTCCTTCTCGTACTAATTTTTCTATGACGTTTTTCAAGTCAAAACATTCGTTGGTGGAATGCCCTCGAAGTCGGTGATATTCACAGTACTCATTCCGATTTCCCCCTCCTCTTTTGCCTTTAAGTGGCCGAGCTGGAGGGATTTTTTTCGTATGGCAGACTTCTTTGTAAACGTCTACCAAGGATACCTTAAGAGGGGTGTAGTTGTGATATTTCTTGATTTTCTCTCCGGAGCGATCTTCCTTTTTCTTGGATTCTTTATCTCGGTAGGCAGAACCGGACCTTGAGGCTTCGCCAAGTCGAGAATTTTCCTCCATGTTAATGTACTTCTGCGCTTGTTCTTGTACTTCATCTAGGGATGTCGGGTATCTTTTTGATATAGATTGGCTGAATGGTCTTTCTCGCAAGCCATTTATAAGGCCCATGATGGCAGCTTCTGTTGGTAGATTTTGTATGTCCATGCATGTTTTGTT
>NC_029777.3:71345145-71349872 GCF_000817695.3 Arachis duranensis
TCTTGGTGAGAGTTGTTGGAAAGGCTTTGCAACGAACTGCATCTGAAGCATCGGTGAGGTACATTCTACTTCTGAAGTTGCTGAGATGATGGTTGGGGTCGGAGGTACCGTCATATAGAGTCATATCCGGAAGTTTGAAATCTTTCGAAATTTTGGTTTTCATAATTTCTCTGGTAAATGGATCTTGATCTTTCTGAAAACTATCCTCCGTGGATGGTCGAGTAGCTTTGGTTTTGAGATCAGCTTCGAGTTTTATAAGCTTATCTTCTAATTCTCGGCGCGCCTTATTTCCCGGCGTAGATCTTCTTCTTTTTCTCGTCGATGTTGGGCTTCTTTCTCAAGTTGCTCCAATCGATTTTGAAGTGTTTCTATTACTCCTGGATTTGATGAATTTTTGTCTCCGTGGGTTTCTGGAGTAGCTTTGAGTATTGTGTCCGCGTTTTTATGCGGCGTTCTGTCTTCCAAACCTGAATCATGGTCGTTGTCATGGTCATCCGCCATGTTAATGGGATGACTTCCAGGTCCCCGGCAACGGTGCCAATGTTCCGAGGGTTACCTGAAACTGTAGGTCGATCTCGGACGAGATCTTCTGTGTTGGTTGGAGCCAACGTGTCCGGCAGGTGTATGGCGGTCGGAACTGATGTGTCCGATTTGTTGGACTTGGTGGTGGTGCTGATCCTGTGTCCCCGGAGGGTGGGGGTACCTACAAGGGACTCTGATGCTTAAGTTAGCAAGGGTATTAAGCAGGTATTGAGTAGAATCAGAGTATGAGTTATACCTGGGTGCTCCAGTGTATTTATAATGGTGAGAAGTGACCTTTCTAGATAAGATAAGTTAGTTATCTTATCTTATCTTATCTTATCTTTGCGTGAGGTCAGCTTATCTTCAACGGAACCGCCTTTATCTTTGTAGGCTAGGATTGCCTCTGGATTTGGGTCGTGTTCCTCTATTTGAGCCCTTTATTTGGGCTTTCATGTTGATTTGGCCGAGCTCTTTGAGAAGAGGTCGGATAGTCTGACCTGAAGAGGTCGGTCGCCTTGTCGCTAAACATCCCGGGTCGGTCATCTCGACCCAGGGTATGAACAGATACCATTCTGGGCGTTTAACGCCAGGATGGCACAAGAGGGAAGATTTTGTTTTTAATGCAAATTTTTTTTCAAGTTTTCAAAATTTTTCAAACTCAAATCTTTTTCAAATCATATCTTTTCAATCATATCTTTTCAAAATTAATTTCTCTTCATTTTCAAAAATACTTGCTAACAATTAATGATTTGATTCAACATTTCAAGTATGTTGCCTTATCTATTGAGAAAGGTTTAATATTTGAATCATATTTTTTCTTGTTAGCCAAGTCATTAATTTTAAAAAAAAATAAAATCTTTTTAAATTGTTTTTCAATCATATCTTTTCAATCATATCTTTTTAAAACCATAACTTTTCAATCATATCTTCTTAATCACATCTTTTTCAAAATAGTTTTCAATCATATCTTTTTTATTTCTAAGTTCAAAATCTCTTTCAAAAATCACTTTATTTCTTTCTCAATCTTAGTTTTCAAAAATCATCAATCAAATTTTCAAAACTTCTTTTAATTATTTTAAAATCTTTTACTTTAATTCTTCCCCTCTTTTCACATCCTTCTATTTATGGACTAACACTCCTCCTCAATGCACAATTCGAACTCTATCTTTCTAAGTTCGAATTCTTCTACCTCTTCCTTCTATTTTTCTTTTCCTCTGACACCTCAAGGAATCTCTATACTGAGACATAGAGGACTCCATATTTTCTTGTTCTCTTCTCTTTCATATGAGCAGGAGCAAAGACAAAAGCATTCTTGTTGAAGCTGACCCTGAACCTGAAAGGACCTTGAAGCGAAAGCTAAGAGAAGCTAAAGCACAACTCTCTGTAGATGACCTAACAGAATTCTTCAAAGAAGAAGACATGGCAGCCGAAAACAACAACAATGCCAACAATGCAAGGAAGGTGCTGGGTGACTTTACTGCACTTACTCCCGACTTCTATGGGAGAAGCATCTCCATCCCTACCATTGGAGCAAACAACTTTGAGCTTAAGCCTCAATTAGTTTCTCTAATGCAA
The DNA here is from genome assembly GCF_000817695.3 of Arachis duranensis. Taxonomy (NCBI): domain Eukaryota; kingdom Viridiplantae; phylum Streptophyta; class Magnoliopsida; order Fabales; family Fabaceae; genus Arachis; species Arachis duranensis. The sequence goes on from NC_029777.3 coordinate 71,347,243, forward strand.
CAGAATTGCAAGTTTCATGAACTTCCATTGGAAGATCCTCATCAGTTTTTAGCTGAATTCTTGCAAATCTGTGACACTGTCAAGACCAATGAGGTTGACCCTGAGGTCTACGGACTTATGCTATTCCCTTTTGCTGTAAGAGACATAGCTAGGATATGGTTGGACTCACAACCTAAAGAAAGCCTGAACTCTTGGGAAAAGCTAGTCAATGCCTTCTTGGCAAAGTTCTTTCCACCTCAAAAATTGAGTAAGCTTAGAGTGGAGGTCCAAACCTTCAGAAAGAAGGAAGGTGAATCCCTCTATGAAGCTTGGGAAAGATACAAACAATTGATCAGAAAGTGTCCTTCTGACATGATTTCTGAATGGAGCATCATAGGTATCTTCTATGATGGTCTGTCTGAACTGTCCAAGATGTCATTGGACAGCTCTGCAGAAGGATCTCTTCATCTGAAGAAGACACCTGCATAAGCTCAAGAACTCATTAAAATGGTTGCAAATAACCAATTCATGTACACTTCTGAAAGGAATCCTGTGAACAATGGGACGACTCAAAAGAAAGGAGTTCTTGAGATTGATACTCTGAATGCCATATTGGCTAAGAACAAAATATTGACTCAGCAAGTCAATATGATTTATCAAAGTCTGTCTGGATGCAAGCTGCACCAGGCAGTACTATGGATGCTTCATCTGAAGAAGAAGCTTATGATCCTGAGAACACTTCAATGGAAGAGGTGAATTACATGGGAGAACCCTATGGAAACACCTATAATCTTTCATGGAGAAATCATCCAAATCTGTCATGGAAGGATCAACAGAGACCTCAACAAGGTTTCAACAACAATAATGGTGGAAGAAACAGGTTTAGCAATGGCAAGCCTTTTCCATCATCTTCTCAGCAACAGACAGAGAATTCTAAGCAGAGCCACTTTGACGTAGCAACCATGGTCTCTGATCTAATCAAAACCACTCAAAGTTTCATGACTGAAACAAGGTCCTCCATTAGAAACTGGGAGGCACAAGTGGGTCAGCTGAGTAAGAAAGTTACTGAACTCCCCCTAGTACTCTTCCAAGCAATACAGAAGAGAATCCAAAAGGAGAGTGCAAGGCCATCAACATGGCCGAACTTGGAGAGGAGAAAGAGGCAGTGAGTGCCACTGAGGAAGACCTCAATGGACGTCCACTGGCCTCCAATGAGTTCCCTAATGGGGAACCCTGGGAATCTGAGGCTCACACTGAGACCATAGAAATTCCATTGGATTTACATCTGCCATTCATGAGCTCTGATGAGTATTCTTCCTCTGAAGAGGACGAAGATGTCACTGAAGAGCAAGTTGCTAAGTACCTTGGAGCAATCATGAAGCTAAATAACAAGTTATTTGGTAATGAGACTTGGGAGGATGAACCTCCTTTGCTCACCAAAGGACTGGATGACTTGACTAGGCAGAGATTACCTCAAAAGAGACAGGACCCTGGGAAGTTCTCAATACCTTGTACAGTAGGCACCATGACCTTCAAGAAGGCTCTGTGTGACCTAGGGTCAAGCATAAACCTCATGCCTCTCTCTGTAATGGAGAAGCTAGGGATCTTTGAGGTACAAGCTGTAAGAATCTCACTAGAGATCGCAGACAATTCAAAGAAACAAGCTTATGGACTTGTAGAGGATGTTCTGGTAAAGATTGAAGACCATTACATCCCTGTTGATTTCATAGTCCTAGAGATTGGGAAGTGCATGGATGAATCCATCATCCTTGGCATACCCTTCCTAGCCACAGCAAAGGCTGTGATTGATGTTGACAGAGGAGAATTGATCATTCAAGTGAATGAAGAATCCTTTGTGTTTAAGGCTCAAGGATATCCCTCTGTCACCATGGAGAGGAAGCATGATGAGCTTCTCTTAAAACAGAGTCAAACAGAGCCCCCACAGTCAAACTCTAAGTTTGGTGTTGGGAGGCCACAACCAAATTCTAAGTTTAGTGTTGAACCCCCACATTCAAACTTTAAGTTTGGTGTTGGGAGGTTCCAACATTGCTCTGAGTATCTGTGAGGCTCCATGAGAGCCCACTGTCAAGCTACTGACATTAAAGAAGCGCTTGTTGGGAGGCAACCCAATGTTATATTTACCTATTTTCCTTTTGTTATTTTATGTTTTCTATAGGTTGATGATCATGGGAAGTCACAAAATCAATTGAAAAAAAGCAAAAATAGAATGAAAAATAGAAAGAAAAATAGCACACCCTGGAGGAAAACTTGCTGGCGTTTAAACGCCAGTGAAGACAGCAAATGGGCGTTTAATGCCCAGTCTGGCACCATTCTGGGCGTTTAACGCCAGAAAGGGGCACCAGGCTGGCGTTAAACGCCAGGAAGGGACAAGAAGCTGGCGTTAAACACCAGAAATGGGCACCAACCCGGCGTTTAACGCCAGAATTGGCAGAAGGAGCATTTTTGCTCGCCACTTGGTGCAGGAATGAATTTTCCTTGACACCTCAGGATCTGTGGACCCCACAACTCTCTCTCTTCTTCACCCATTCGCCAATCACCTCAACACCTCTTCCCCAAAAACCCCTCACCTATCAAATCCCATTATTCTCTTCACCACTCACATCCATCCTTCATAAAACCCCACCTACCTC
>NC_029777.3:71349934-71350995 GCF_000817695.3 Arachis duranensis
CCAAACCCACCCATACATGGCCGAACCATACACCCCCTCTCCACTCCTATATAAACCCATCTTCACTCCTTCATTTTCACACAACCTAAACACTACTTCTCCCCGTTGGCCGAACCACAAAGCCACCTCCATCTCCTCTATTTCTTCTTCTTCTACTCTCTTCTTTCTTCTTTTGCTCGAGGACGAGCAAACTTTCTAAGTTTGGTGTGGTAAAAGCATTGCTTTATGTTTTTCCATAACCATTTATGGCATTTAAGGCCGGAGAAACCTCTAGAAAGAGGAAAGGGAAGGCAAAAGCTTCCACCTCCGAGTCATGGGAGATGGAGAGATTCATCTCAAGGGTGCATCAAGACCACTTTTATGAAGTTGTGGCCATGAAGAAGGTGATCCCCGAGGTCCCTTTCAAACTGAAAAAGAGTGAATATCCGGAGATCCGACATGAGATCCAAAGGAGAGGTTGGGAAGTTCTTACCAACCCCATTTAACAGGTCATAATCTTAATGGTTCAAGAGTTCTATGCCAATGCATGGATCACCAAGAACCATGATCAAAGTGTGAACCTGGACCCAAAGAATTGGCTTACAATAGTTCGGTGGAAATGCTTCGATTTTAGTCCGGAAAATGTAAGGTTGGCATTCAACTTGCCCATGATGCAAGGAGATGAACACGCTTACACTAGAAGGGTCAACTTTGATCGAAGGTTGGACCAAGTCCTCATAGACATTTGTGAAGAGGGCGCTCAATGGAAGAGAGATTCAAGAGGGAAGCTGGTTCAACTGAGAAGGCATGACCTCAAGCCCGTGGCTAGGGGATGGTTAGAGTTTATCCAACGCTCAATCATTCCCACTAGCAACCGGTCCGAAGTTACTATAAGATCGGGCTATCATGATTCATAGCATCATGATTGGAGAAGAAGTAGAAGTTCATGAGGTTATATCCCAAGAACTTTATAAGGTGGCGGACAAGTCCTCTATCTTGGCAAGGTTAGCCTTCCCTCATCTCATTTGTCACCTTTGTTATTCAGTCAGAATTGACATAGAGGGAGACATCCTCATTGATGA
>NC_029777.3:71351297-71353362 GCF_000817695.3 Arachis duranensis
AATGTTTTTATTACAAAAGAACAAGAAGTACATGATTTCGAATTCATCCTTAAAACTAGCTTAATTATTTTGATGTGGTGAAAATACTTTTGGTTTCTGAATGTATGCTTGAACAGTGCATATGTCTTTTGAATTTGTTGTTCATGAATGTTGGCTCTTGAAAGAATGATGAAAAAGGATACATGTTACTGAGGATCTGAAAAACCATAAGAATGATTTTTGAAGCAAGAAAAAGCAGTGAATACAAAAAAATAGAGAAAAAAATAAAAAAATAAAAGTCATGATCCAAGGCAAAAAGAGTGTGCTTAAGAACCTTGGACAATTGGGGACTCTAGCAAAGCTGAGTCACAATCTGAAAAGGTTCACCCAGTTTTGTGTCTGTGGCATGTATGTATCCGGTGGTAATACTGGAAGACAGAATGCTTTGGGCCACAACCAAGACTCATAAAGTAGTTGTGTTCAAGAATCATCATACTTAACTAGGAGAGTCAATAACACTATCTGGATTCTAAGTTCTTATAGAAGCCAATCATTCTGAATTTCAAAGGATAGAGTGAGATGCCAAAACTGTTCAGAGGCAAAAAGCTAAAAGCCCCGCTCATCTAATTAATACTGATCTTCATAGATGTTTTTGGAATTCATTGCATATTCTCTTCTTTTTATCTTATTTGATTTTCAGTTGCTTGGGGACAAGCAACAATTTAAGTTTGGTGTTGTGATGAGCAGATAATTTATACGTGATGAGTATTTTTGTGGAAAAATGAATTTCTCCCAAAACACACAAATCTAACCGGCAAGTGCACCGGGTCGCATCAAGTAATAAAAACTCACGGGAGTGAGGTCGATCCCACAGGGATTGAAGGATTGAGCAATTTTAGTTTAGTGGTTGATTTAGTCAAGCGAATCAAGATTTGGTTGAGTAATTTGTGATTTGTGATTTGCATTGAAAGTAAAGGGAATGTGTAAATTGCATGAAATTAAAGAGAGCAAGAATTAAATTGCTGAATCTTAAAGAACAAGTAATATAAATTGCAGAAACTTAGAATGCAAGAAATGTAAATTGCGGAATCTTAAATTGCAAGAAATGTAAATGACTTGAATTGTAGAGGGAATTGGGAGTTGGATTTGCAGAAATTAAACAAGGAAAAGTAAAATTACAACAAGCAGAGAAGTAGAGAATGACTTGGATCAAACCGGATCTTAAACAGAAAAGTAAATGAGCATGGAAACAATAAACAGAGAATGGTAAATGGGAAATCTGGATCTCAGGACCTAAGAGACTAGAAAACCAAGTCTAGATCTCAATGCCTTCCTAGACCCAACAAGAACAATTGCAAGGAAATTGTAAATTGCAAAGAAAGTAGATGAAGAGCAATTAACAGAAATTTAAACTCAATTATGCAATAAAGGAACAGAGAGATCCAAGGATGAGATTGAAACAGAATTTCTTCAATTCTCCAACCCAAGATCTAAGACAAAGTAATTGAAATTGAAAGAAATAAAACTAAGAGGAAGAGAATGGAATTCTCCTTCCCCGAAACTAAGAAACTAAAATTCACTCAATATCCAAAACTAAAAGGAAAGCTCTCTGAAAACTAAGAAAAGAAAACTCCGAAAAGAAAAGCCCCCCAAATAACTTGAATTCTATCCTATTTATACACTTTCTTCAAATGATCTTCAAGCCTTAAGTTGGACCTTTGCTCTTGGTGGAATTGGGTTGAAAGAGGCCTTGGTTCATTGCTCTTGAAGTTTGGAGAGGAACCAAAGTGAACCAATTGAACCGGATTGGATTTTTGTAAAGTTGGAGTAAAAGTTTGATGCTCCAACTTTTCATATCAGTTAGCTAAATTTACTGATGCCAACGTTGGTGCAAAAGTTAGGGGTCTAACTTTTGCTCCAACGTTGGCCCTTCCTAATGCACCAAGGGCGCCAACGTTAGCCCAAAAGTTAGGGGGCTAACGTTGGCGCAAACTTTTGCCCCCTAGCCTTACATCTTCATGCGCCAACGTTAGCCCAAAAGTTAGGGGGCTAACGTTGGCGCAAACGTGAGGAGCCCAGGGATAAT
>NC_029777.3:71353714-71357574 GCF_000817695.3 Arachis duranensis
AGACTAGTGAAACTAGGCTAAGATGACTTGTCATCACAACACCAAACTTAAAGCTTGCTTGTCCCCAAGCAAGAAATGAAGTATTAAGAAGAAAGAATGAAATGGAAGAAGATGTTCATGCTAGTAGAATATTATTGGTAGTTCATGAGGTTTTGTGTGGATATGCAAACACTCACTTCTTATTGACTCTTAGGTCTAGAAAGTCTCCTTCAAGCCTCAAGTAACTTACTGCTATGACCTCTCATTATTCTTTTATCCTTGGCTATTACTTTTTTAAAAAAAACTTTATTTGAGTGTCATGTGTAGCAAGTTCATTTTCTTTTCTGTATACTTGACACATTATTCACCATAGACACTTGGCTCACATTCCCTTTTAAACATTGATGCCCAGCACCTCTTTGGGTTACTAAATGCCTTGTAGTTAGGTTGCTCTTGATAGTGGACTTTCAGCTGATGATCCCGGATTAGTTAATCCAAGTCACCAAGTGTTGAAGCACTCCAAAGAGCTTACTAATCCAAGCAGATCCTAATACAAAGACACCACAGGCATATATTTTAAAGTTCAAGCTATTGGTGTCCAGCTTTGTTTCTTTTTTTTTTGTTTCTCTTTGTTTTCTGCCACTTTTGGGCTATTTCTTTTCTTCCTTTCTTATTGTTTTTCTTTCTAACCAAGAATTTTTATTTAATTGAAATTCATAGACAGTAGGCCACTTTATCTTTAGAAGGGGACATCCTAGCTCTTTATTCACTAAAAATGAGCATTTAACTATCACACACATACCACCACTTACTTTTATCATACTTCTATCTAACAGAGAACTATCTCACTTACTTCAAACATTTCTTTTATAAGCTAGAATTGATGGTGGCATTCAATAGAATCCGGAAGGTCTAAACCTTGTCTATGGTATTCTGAGAAGGATTCAAGGATTGAATGACTGTGACGAGCTTCAAACTCCTGAAGGCTGGGCGTTAGTGACAGACGCAAAAGAATCACTGGATTCTATTCCAACCTGACTGAGAACCGACAGATGATTAGCCGTGCTGTGACAGAGCACGTTGAACATTTTTACTGAGAGGATGGGACTGTAGCCATTGACAACGGTGATGCCCAATATACAGCTTTCCGTGGAAAGGAGTAAGAAGGATTGGATGAAGACAGTAGGAAAGCAGAGAGACGGAAGAGACAGAGCATCTCCATACGCTTATCTAAAATTCTCACCAATGAATTACATAAGTATCTCTTTCTTTATGTTATGCTTTATTCATAAATCATCTATAACCATTTGAATCTGCCTGACTGAGATTTACAAGATGACCATAGCTTGCTTCATACCAACAATCTCCGTGGGATCGACCCTTACTGGCGTAAGGTTTATTACTTGGATGACCCAGTGCACTTGCTGGTTAGTTGTGCGAAGTTTTGATAAAGAGTTGAGATTGCAATTGAGCGTACCATGTTGATGGCGCCATTGATGATCACAATTTCGTGCACTAAGTTTTTAAATGCTCAGTTGAACCGGCCAATCATCCCCTAGCCATGGGCTTGAGGTCATGCCTTCTCAGTTGAACCGGCTTCCCTCTTGAATCTCTCTTCCATTGAGCGCCCTCTTCACAAATGTCTTTGAGGACTTGGTCCAACCTTTGATCAAAGTTGACCCTTCTAGTGTAAGAGTGTTCATCTCCTTGCATCATGGGCAAGTTGAATGCCAACCTTACATTTTTCAGACTAAAATCTAAGCATTTCCCCCGAACCATTGTAAGCTAATTCTTTGGGTCCGGGTTCACACTTTGATCATGGTTCTTGGTGATCCATGCATTGGCATAGAACTCTTGAACCATTAATATTCCGACTTGTTGAATGAGATTGGTAAGAACTTCCCAACCTCTCCTTTGGATCTTATGTCGGATCTCCGGATATTCACTCTTTTTGAGTTTGAAAGGGACCTCGGGGATCACCTTCTTCATGGCCACAACTTCATAGAAGTAGTCTTGATGCACCCTTGAGATGAATCTCTCTATCTCCCATGACTCGGAGGTGGAAGCTTTTGCCTTCCCTTTCCTCTTTCTAGTGGTTTCTCCGGCCTTAGATGCTATGGAAAAACAAAAAGCAATGCTTTTACCACACCAAACTTAGAAAGTTTTCTCGTCGTCAAGCAAAAGAAGAAAGAAGAGAGTAGAAGAAGAAGAAATAGAGGAGATGGAGGTGGCTTTGTGGTTCGGCCAAGGGGGAGAAGTAGTGTTTAGGTTATGTGAAAATGAAGGAGTGAAGATGGGTTTATATAGGAGTGGAGAGGGGGTGTATGGTTCGGCCATAATGGGTGGGTTTGGGAGGGAAAATTTTTTGAATTTGAATGGTGAGGTAGGTGGGGTTTTATGAAGGATGGATGTGAGTGGTGAAGAGAATAGTGGGATTTGATAGGTGAGGGGTTTTCGGGGAAGAGGTGTTGAGGTGATTGGTGAATGGGTGAAGAAGAGAGAGAGTGGTGAGGTAAGTGGGGATCCTGTGGGGTCCATAGATCCTGAGGTGTCAAGGAAAATTCATCCCTGCACCAAGTGGCGAGCAAAAATGCTCCTTCTACCAATTCTGGCGTTAAATGCCGGGCTGGTGCCCATTTCTGGCGTTTAACGCCAGCTTCTTGCCCCTTTCTGGCGTTTAACGCCAGTCTGGTGCCCCTTTCTGGCGTTAAATGCCCAGAATGGTGCTAGACTGGGCGTTAAACGCCCATTTGCTGTCTTCACTGGCGTTTAAACGCCAGCAAGTTTTCCTCCAGGGTGTGCTGTTTTTCTTTCTGTTTTTCATTTTGTTTTTTCTTTTTTTCAATTGATTTTGTGACTTCCCATGATCATCAACCTATAGAAAATATAAAATAACAAAAGGAAAATAGATAAATATAACATTGGGTTGCCTCCCAACAAGCACTTCTTTAATGTCAGTAGCTTGACAGTGGGCTCTCATGGAGCCTCACAGATACTCAGAGCAATGTTGGAACCTCCCAACACCAAACTTAGAGTTTGAATGTGGGGGTTCAACCCCAAACTTGGAATTTGGTTGTGGCCTTCCAACACCAAACTTAGAGTTTGACTGTGAGGACTCTGTTTGACTCTGTTTTGAGAGAAGCTCTTCATGCTTCCTCTCCATGGTTACAGAGGGATATCCTTGAGCCTTAAACACAAGGGATTCTTCATTCACTTGAATGATCAATTCTCCTCTGTCAACATCAATCACAGCCTTTGCTGTGGTTAGGAAGGGTCTGCCAAGGATGATGGATTCATCCATGCACTTCCCAGTCTCTAGGACTATGAAATCAGCAGGGATGTAATGGTCTTCAATCTTTACCAGAACATCCTCTACAAGTCCATAAGCTTTTTTCTTTGAATTGTCTACCATCTCTAGTGAGATTCTTGCAACTTGTACCTCAAAGATTCCTAGCTTCTCCATTACAGAGAGAGACATGAGGTTTATGCTTGACCCTAGGTCACACAGAGCCTTCTTGAAGGTCATGGTGCCTACTGTACAAGGTATTGAGAACTTCCCAGTGTCCTGTCTCTTTTGAGGTAATCTCTGCCTAGTCAAGTCATCAAGTTCTTTGGTGAGCAAAGGAGGTTCATCCTCCCAAGTCTCATTACCGAATAACTTGTCGTTTATCTTCATGATTGATCCAAGGTACTTAGCAACTTGCTCTTCAGTGACATCTTCATCCTCTTCAGAGGAAGAATACTCATCAGAGCTCATGAATGGCAGAAGTAAATCCAATTGAATCTCTATGGTCTCAGTGTGAGCCTCCGATTCCCATGATTTCTCATTAGGGAACTCATTGGAGGCTAGTGGATATCCATTGAGGCCTTCCTCAGTGGCG
>NC_029777.3:71358007-71361236 GCF_000817695.3 Arachis duranensis
ATTGACTTGCTGAGTCAATATTTTGTTCTGAGCCAATATGGCATTCAGAGTATCAATCTTAAGAACTCCTTTCTTCTGATTTGTCCCATTGTTCATAGGATTCCTTTCAGAAGTGTACATGAATTGGTTATTTGCAACCATTTCAATGAGTTCTTGAGCTTCTGCAGGCATCTTCTTCAGATGAAGAGATCCTCCAGCAGAGCTGTCCAATAACATCTTGGACAGTTCACACAGACCATCATAGAAGATACCTATGATGCTCCATTCAGAAAGTATGTCAGAAGGACACTTTCTGATCAATTGTTTGTATCTTTCCCAAGCTTTATAGAGGGATTCACCTTCCTTCTGTCTGAAGGTTTTGACTTCCACTCTAAGCTTACTCAATTTTTGAGGTGGAAAAAACTTTGCCAAGAAGGCATTGACTAGCTTTTCCCAAGAGTTCAGGCTTTCTTTAGGTTGTGAGTCCAACCATATCCTAGCTCTGTCTCTTACAGCAAAAGGGAATAGCATAAGTCCGTAGACCTCAGGGTCAACCCCATTGGTCTTGACAGTGTCACAGTTTTGCAAGAATTTAGCTAAAAACTGATGAAGATCTTCCAATGGAAGTCCATAAAACTTGCAATTCTATTGCATTAGAGAAACTAATCGAGGCTTAAGCTCAAAGTTGTTTGCTCCAATGGCAGGGATGGAGATGCTTCTCCCATAGAAGTCGGGAGTAGGTGCGGTAAAGTCACCCAGCACCTTCCTTGCATTGTTGGCATTGTTGTTGTTTTCGGCTGCCATGTCTTCTTCTTTGAAGAATTCTGTTAGGTCCTCTACAGAGAGTTGTGCTTTAGCTACTCTTAGCTTTCGCTTCAAGGTCCTTTCAGGTTCAGGGTCAGCTTCAACAAGAATGCTTTTGTCTTTGCTCCTGCTCATATGAAAGAGAAGAGAACAAGAAAATATAGTGTCTTCTATGTCACAGTATGGAGATTCCTTGAGGTGTAAGAGGAAAAGAAAAATAGAAGGAAGAGGTAGAAGAATTCGAACTTAGAAAGATAGAGTTCGAATTGTGCATTGAGGAGGAGTGTTAGTCCATAAACAGAAGGATGTGAAAAGAGGGGAAGAATTAAAGTAAAAGATTTTAAAATAATTAAAAGAATTTTTGAAAATTTGACTGATGATTTTCGAAAACTAAGATTGAGAAAGAAATAAAGTGATTTTTGAAAGAGATTTTGAACTTATAAATCAAAAAGATATGATTGAAAACTATTTTGAAAAAGATGTGATTAAGAAGATATGATTGAAAAGTTATGGTTTTAAAAAGATATGATTGAAAAACAATTTAAAAAGATTTGATTTTTTTTTTAAATTAATGACTTGGCTAACGAGAAAAGATATGATTCAAATATTAAACCTTTCTCAACAGATAAGGCAACATACTTCAAATGTTGAATCAAATCATTAATTGTTAGAAATTATTTATGAAAATGAAAAGAAATTAATTTTGAAAAGATATGATTGAAAAGATATGATTTGAAAAAGATTTGATTTTGAAAAATTATGGAAACTTGAAAAAAATTTGAATTAAAAACAAAATCTTCCCTCTTGTGCCATCCTGGCGTTAAACGCCCAGAATGGTATCCATTTTGGCGTTTAACGCCCAAAATGCTACCCTTTTGGGCGTTAAACGCCCAGCCAGGTACCCTGGCTAGTGTTTAAATGCCAGTTTTCCTTCCTCACTAGGCATTTTGAACGCCCAGCTTTTTCTGTGTAATTCCTCTGCTGTATGTTCTGAATCTTCAATTCTCTGTATTATTGACTTGAAAAGACACAAATTATGAATCTTTAATTCTCTGTATTATTGACTTGAAAAGACATAGTTTTAAAAATATTTTTGAATTTTTGATGATGAGAAACAATCAAAATGCAACTAAGATCAAATAAACAATGCATGCAAGACACCAAACTTAGAAGTTTGTATACTGTTGACACTAACAAATTGAGAATGCATATGAGAAACAACAAAACACACAAAACAAGAGAATTTAAAGATCAGAGCAAGTAAATCATCAAGAACAACTTGTAGATCAATGAAGACACATGAATGAATTCGAAAAATGCAAGAAGAACAGAAACATGCAGTTGACACCAAACTTAAAATGAGACACTAGACTCAAACAAGAAATATTTTTTGTTTTTATGAATTTTGTAACACTAGACTCAAACAAGAAATATTTTTGGTTTTTATGATTTTGTAATTTTTTGGTTTTTTTTTTGAAAATTATATGGAGAAGAAAATAAAGAAATTCAAAATTTTTAATAAGAATTCCAGGAATCATGCAATGTTAGTCTAAAGCTTTAGTCTAAAGAAATTAGACATGGCTAGCCAAGCTTCAGCAAGACATTGCATTCAAGAGCTAAATTGATCAGAATCAATCAGCTTTGGTGATGATGAAAACATCACCTTGAAACTCTAGAATTCATTCTTAAAAATTCTGAAGAAAAATACCTACTCTAAGCAACAAGATGAACCATTAGTTGTCCAAACTCAAACAATCCCCGGCAACGGCGCCAAAAACTTGGTGCACGAAATTGTGATCATCAATGGCGCCATCAACATGGTACGCTCAATTGCAATCTCAACTCTTTATCACAACTTCGCACAACTAACCAGCATGTGCACTGGGTCATCCAAGTAATAAACCTTACGCGAGTAAGGGTCGATCCCACGGAGATTGTTGGTATGAAGCAAGCTATGGTCATCTTGTAAATCTCAGTCAGCCAGATTCAAATGGTTATGGAAGAATAATAAAATATGAAGTAAAGATAGAGATACTTATGTAATTCATTGGTGAGAATTTCAGATAAGCGTATGGAGATCCTTTGTCCCTTCCATCTCTCTGCTTTCCTACTGTCTTCATCCAATCCTTCTTACTCCTTTCCATGGCAAGCTGTATGCTGGGCATCACCGTTGTCAATGGCTATAGTCCCGTCCTCTCAGTGAAAATGTTCAACGTACTCTGTCACAGCACGGCTAATCATCTGTCGGTTCTCAATCAGGTTGGAATAGAATCCAGTGATTCTTTTGCGTCTGTCACTAACGCCCAGCCTTCAGGAGTTTGAAGCTCGTCACAGTCATTCAATCCTTGAATCCTACTCAGAATACCACAGACAAGGTTTAGACCTTCCGGATTCTCTTGAAGGTCGCCATCAATTCTAGCTTATACCACGAAGATTCTGATTAAGG
>NC_029777.3:71361466-71364314 GCF_000817695.3 Arachis duranensis
GTAATTGCATTAATACTCGAGGTACAGCAGAGCTCCACACCTTAATCTATTGTGTGTAGAAACTCCACCGTTGAAAATACATAAGAACAAGGTCTAGGCATGGCTGAATGGCCAGCCCCCATAATCTAAGAACTAGACGTCCAAAGATGATCTAAAGATCTAAAGTGATCAAAAGATTCCAGGATGTAAAATACAGTAGTAAAAGGTCCTATTTGTAGATAACTAGTAGTTAGGGTTTACAAAAATGAGTAAATGACATAAAAATCCACTTCCGGGCCCACTTGGTGTGTGCTTGGGCTGAGCATTGAAGCTTTCATGTGTAGAGACTTTTCTTGGAGTTAAATGCTAGCTTTTGTGCCAGTTTGGGCGTTTAACTCCCATTCTTGTGCCAGTTCCGGTGTTTTACGCCAGAATTCTTGAGCTGATTTGGAACGCCTGTTTGGGCCATCAAATCTCGGGAAAAGTATGGACTATTATACATTTCTGGAAAGCCCAAGATGTCTACTTTCCAACGCAATTAAGAGCGCGCCAATTGGGCTTCGGTAGCTCCAGAAAATCTACTTCGAGTGTAGGGAGGTCAGAATCCAACAGCATCTGCAGTCCTTTTCAGCCTCTGAATAAGATTTTTGCTCAGGTCCCTCAATTTTCAGCCAGAAAATACCTGAAATCACAGAAAAACACACAAACTTATAGTAAAGTCCAGAAAAGTGAATTTTAAATAAAAACTAATAAAAATATAATAAAAACTAACTAAAACATACTAAAAACATACCAAAAATAATGCCAAAAAGCGTATAAATTATCCGCTCATCAGGACTCTAGGGACTTTCACCAAGCCCACTCCGAAGAATTGTGGAAGCAGCATAGTAGCACCTGCTGTGGAGGAAAATAACTTTGAATTGAAGTCTCAACTCATTACTTTAGTGCAACAAAATTTTCAATTCAGTGGAGTCCTTAAGAAGATCCTAATTTGCACATCTCCAGCTTTTGGTAGATCTGTGACACAGTCAAACCTAATGGTGTGTCTGCTGAAGCTTATCGATTGAATTTGTTCTTATTTTCTGCAAGGGACCGAGCCAAGTAGTGGCTCAAAACTCAACCAAAAGAGAGCATAGAAACATGGGATAATTTGGTCAATAAGTTCTTAACCAAATTCTTCCCACCACAGAGGTTGGCAAAGTTTAGACATGATATCCAGACTTTCATGTAGAAAGATAAAAAAATCCATTTATGAAGCATGTGAGAAGTATCAAAGAAATCTTGAAAAGGTGCCCCTAAAAATGTTTGCTAATTTGGTGCAACTTCATATTTTTTATGATGGGTGGTGGACGAAATTGTGATCATCAATGGCGCCATCAACATGGTACGCTCAATTGCAATCTCAACTCTATCACAACTTCGCACTACTAACCAGCAAGTGTACTGGGTCGTCCAAGTAATAAACCTTACGCGAGTAAGGGTCGATCCCACAGACATTGTTGGTATGAAGCAAGTTATGGTCACCTTGTAAATCTTAGTCAGGCAAACTCAAATGGTTATGGATGATGTATGAATAAAACATAAAGATAAAGATAGAGATACTTATGCAATTCATTGGTGGGAATTTCAGATAAGCGTATGGAGATGCTGTGCTCCTTCCGTCTCTCTGCTTTCCTACTGTCTTCATCCAATCCTTCTTACTCCTTTCCATGGCAAGCTGTATGTAGGGTTTCACCGTTGTCAGTGGCTACCTCCCATCCTCTCAGTGAAAATGTTCTACGCACCCTGTCACGGCATGGCTAATCATCTGTCGGTTCTCAATCAGGTTGGAATAGAATCCAGTGATTCTTTTGCGTCTGTCACTAACGCCCAGCCTTCAGGAGTTTGAAGCTCGTCATAGTCATTCAATCATTGAATCCTACTCAGAATACCACAGACAAGGTTTAGACCTTCCGGATTCTCTTGAATGCCGCCATCAATTCTAGCTTATACCACGAAGATTCCGATTAAGGGATCCAAGAGATAAACATTCAAGCCTTGTTTGCTTGTAGAACAGAAGTGGTTGTCAGGCACTCGTTCTTGGGTTTAAATGAATATCTTAGAACGAGAATAAGCTGAATTGAATAGAAGAATAATAGTAATTGCATTAATACTCGAGGTACAGTAGAGCTCCACACCTTAATCTATGGTGTGTAGAAACTCCACCGTTGAAAATACATAAGAACAAGGTCTAGGCATGGCCGTGAGGCCAGCCTCCCAATGGTCTAAGATAGCATAAGAACAAAGATAGCTACCAAGATGAAAATACAATAGCAAAAGGTCCTACTTATAGAGAACTAGTAGCCTAAGGTTTACAAAGATGAGTAAATGACATAAAAATCCACTTCCGGGCCCACTTGATGTGTGCTTGGGCTGAGCATTGAAGCATTTTCGTGTAGAGACTTCTCTTGGAGTTAAACGCCAGCTTTTGAGCCAGTTTGGGCGTTTAACTCCCATTCTTGTGCCAGTTCCGGCGTTTAACGCTGGGCAGTTTTTAGCTGATTTGGAACGCCAGTTTGGGCTATCAAATCTTGGCAAAGTATGGACTATTATATATTGCTGGAAAGCCCAGGATGTCTACTTTCCAACGCCATTTAGAGCGCGCCAATTTGGCTTCTGTAGCTCCAGAAAATTTACTTCGAGTGCAGGGAGGTCAGAATCCAACAGCATCTGCAGTCCTTTTTAGTCTTTGAATCAGATTTTTGCTCAAGTCCCTCAATTTCAGCCAGAAAATACCTGAAATCACAGAAAAACACACAAACTCATAGTAAAGCCCAGAAAAGTGAATTTTAAATAAAAACTAATAAAAATATACTAAAAACTAACTAAA
>NC_029777.3:71364396-71366406 GCF_000817695.3 Arachis duranensis
ACAATGCCAAAAAGCGTATAAATTATCCGCTCATCACAACACCAAACTTAAATTGTTGCTTGTCCTCAAGCAACTGGAAATAAAATAAGATAAAAAGAAGAGAATATACAATGAATTCCAAAAACATCCATGAAGATCAGTATTAATTAGATGAGCGGGGCTTTTAGCTTTTTGCTTCTGAACAGTTTTGGCATCTCACTCTATCCTTTGAAATTCAGAATGATTGGCTTCTTTAGGAACTCAGAATCCAGATAGTGTCATTGATTCTCCTAGTTAAGTATGATGATTCTTGAACACAGCTATTTATTGAGTCTTGGCCGTGGCCCAAAGCACTCTGTCTTCCAGTATTACCACCGGATACATACATGCTACAGACACATAATTGGGTGAACCTTTTCAGATTGTGACTCAGCTTTGCTAGAGTCCCCAATTAGAGGTGTCCAGGGTTCTTAAGCACACTCTTTTTGCCTTGGATCACAACTTTATTTCTTTCTTTTTCTCTCTTTTTTTCTTTTTTTTCGTTTTCTTTTCTCCCCCTTTTTTTCGTTTTTCTCCTTCTCTTTTTTTTGTATTCACTGCTTTTTCTTGCTTCAAGAATCATTTTTATGATTTTTCAGATTCTCAGTAACATGTCTCCTTTTTTATCATTCTTTCAAGAGCCAACATTCATGAACAACAAATTCAAAAGACATATGCACTGTTTAAGCATACATTCAGAAAACAAAAGTATTGCCACCACATCAAAATAATTAATCTGTTATAAAATTCAAAATTCATGCAATTCTTTTCTTTTTCAATTAAGAACATTTTTCATTCAAGAAAGGTGATGGATTCATAGGACATTCATAACTTTAAGGCATAGACACTAAGACACTAATGATCACAAGACACAAACATAGATAAACATAAGCATGATTTTTTCGAAAAACAGAAAAATAAAGAACAAAGAAATTAAAGAACGGGTCCACCTTAGTGATGGCGGCTTGTTCTTCCTCTTGAAGATCTTATGGAGTGCTTGAGCTCCTCAATGTTTCTTCCTTGTTTTTGTTGCTCCTCTCTCATGATTCTTTGATCTTCTCTAATTTCATGGAGGAGAATGGAATGTTCTTGGTGCTCCACCCTTAGTTGTCCCATGTTGGAACTCAATTCTCCTAGGGAGGTGTTCAGTTGCTCCTAATAGTTTCGTTGAGGAAAGTGCATCCCTTAAGGTATCTCAGGGATTTGATGATGAGAAGGGTCTCTTGTTTGCTCCATCCTCTTCTTAGTGATGGACTTGTCCTCATCAATGGGGATGTCTCCCTCTATGTCAACTCCAACTGAATAATAGAGGTGACAAATAAGATGGGGAAAGGCTAACCTTGCCAAGGTAGAGGACTTGTCCGCCACCTTATAAAGTTCTTGAGCTATAACCTCATGAACTTCTACTTCTTCTCCAATCATGATGCTATGAATCATGATGGCCCGGTCTATAGTAACTTCGGACCGGTTGCTAGTGGGAATGATTTAGCGTTGGATAAACTCCAACCATCCCTTAACCACAGGCTTGAGGTCATGCCTTCTCAGTTGAACCGGCTTCCCTCTTGAATCTCTCTTCCATTGGGCGCCCTCTTCACAAATGACTGTGAGGACTTGGTCCAACCTTTGATCAAAGTTGACCCTTCTAGTGTAAGGATGTTCATCTCCTTGCATCATGGGCAAGTTGAATGCCAACCTTACATTTTCCGGACTAAAATCCAAGCATTTCCCCCGAACCATTGTAAGCCAATTCTTTGGGTCCGGGTTCACACTTTGATCATGGTTCTTGGTGATCCATGCATTGGCATAGAACTCTTGAACCATTAAGATTCCGACTTGTTGAATGGGGTTGGTAAGAACTTCCCAACCTCTTCTTCGGATCTCATGTCGGATCTCCGGATATTCACTCTTTTTCAGTTTGAAAGGGACCTCGAGGATCACCATCTTCAAGGCCACAACTTCATAGAAGTGGTCTTGATGCACCCTTGAGATGAA
>NC_029777.3:71366598-71367550 GCF_000817695.3 Arachis duranensis
TCGAGCAAAAGAGAAAAGAAGAGAGTAGAAGAAGAAGAAATGAAGGAGATGGAAATGGCTTTGTGGTTCGGCCAAAGGGGAAGAAGTAGTGTTTAGGTTGTGTGAAAATGAAGGAGTGAAGATGGGTTTATATAGGGGTGGGGAGAGGGGTAGGGTTCGGCTATGGGAGGGTGGGTTTGGGTGGAAAAGTGGTTTGAATTTGAATGGTGAGGTAGGTGGGGTTTTATGAAGGATGGATGTGAGTGGTGAAGAAAAAGATGGGATTTGATAGGTGAGGGTTTTTTTTTTGGGGAAGAGGTGTTGAGGTGATTGGTGAATGGGTGAAGAAGAAGAGAGGGGGTGGTGGGGTAGGTGGGGATCCTATGGGGTCCACAGATCCTGAGGTGTCAAGGAAAAGTCATCCCTGCACCAAGTGGCGAGCAAAATTGCTCTATGTGCCAATTCTGGCGTTAAACGCCAAGCTAGTGCCCATTTCTGGCGTTTAACGCCAAGTTCTTCCCCTTTTCTGGCGTTCAACGCCAGTCTGGTGCCCCTTTCTGGCGTTAAACGCCCAGAATGGTGCCAGACTGGGCGTTAAATGCCCATCTGCTAGCCTTACTGGCGTTTAAACGCCAGCAAGCTCTCCTCCAGGGTGTGCTATTTTTCTTTCTGTTTTTCTTTTTATTTTTGCTTTTTCAATTGATTTTGTGACTTCTCATGATCATCAACCTACAGAAAACATAAAATAACAAAGGAAAATAGATAAAATATAACATTGAGTTGCCTCCCAACAAGCGCTTTTTTAATGTCAATAGCTTGACAGTGGGCTCTCATGGAGCCTCAAATATGCTCAGAGCAATGTTGGAACCTCCCAACACCAAACTTAGAGTTTGAATGTGGGGGTTCAACACCAAACTTAGAATTTAGTTGTGGCCTCCCAATACCAAACTTAGAGTTTGACTGTGGGGGCTCT
>NC_029777.3:71367669-71368099 GCF_000817695.3 Arachis duranensis
CAAAGGATTCTTCATTCACTTGAATGATCAATTCTCCTCTGTCCACATCAATCACAGCCTTTGCTGTGGCTAGGAAGGGTCTGCCAAGGATGATGGATTCATCCAGGCACTTCCCAGTCTCTAGGACTATGAAATCAGCAGGGATGTAATGGTCTTCAACTTTTACCAGAACATCCTCTACAAGTCCATAAGCTTGTTTTCTTGAATTGTCTGCCATCTTTAGTGAGATTTTTGTAGCTTGCACCTCAAAGATCCCTAGCTTCTCCATTATAGAGAGAGGCATGAGGTTTACACTTGACCCTAGGTCACACAAGGCCTTCTTGAAGGTCATGGTGCCTATGGCACAAGGTATTGAGAACTTCCCAGGATCCTGTCTCTTTTGAGATAGTTTCTGCCTAGACAAGTCATCCAATTCTTTGGTGAGCAAAGG
>NC_029777.3:71368299-71370837 GCF_000817695.3 Arachis duranensis
ATGGTCTCAGTGGGAGCCTCAGATTCCCATGGTTCCTCATTAGGGAACTCATTGGAGGCCAGTGGACGTCCATTGAGGTCTCCCTCAGTGGCGTTCACTGCCACTCCATCCTCTCCAAATTCGGCCATGTTGATGGCTTTGCACTCTCCTTTTGGATTTTCTTCTGTATTGCTTGGAAGAGTACTAGGAGGGAGTTCAGTAATTTTCTTGCTTAGCTGACCCACTTGTGCCTCCAGGTTTCTAATGGAGGACCTTGTTTCAGTCATGAAACTTTGAGTGGTTTTGATTAGATCAGAGACCATGGTTGCTAAGTTAGAATAGCTCTGCTTAGAATTCTCTGTCTGTTGCTGAGAAGATGATGGAAAAGGCTTGCCATTGCTAAACCTGTTTCTTCCACCATTATTGTTGTTGAAACCTTTTTGAGGTCTCTGTTGATCCTTCCATGAGAGATTTGGATGAATTTTCCATGAAGGATTATAGGTGTTTCCATAGGGTTCTCCCATGTAATTCACCTCTTCCATTGAAGGGTTCTCAGGATCATAAGCTTCTTCTTCAGATGAAGTTTCCTTAGTACTGCCTGGTGCATTTTGCATTCCAGACAGACTTTGAGAAATTATATTGACTTGCGGACATTTTCTGATTAATTGTTTGTATCTTTCCCAAGCTTTATAGAGGGATTCTCCTTCCTTCTGTTTGAAGGTTTGGACTTCCACTCTAAGCTTACTCAATTTTTGAGGTGGGAAGAACTTTGCCAAGAAGGCATTGACTAGCTTTTCCCAAGAGTTCAGGCTTTCTTTAGGTTGTGAGTCCAACCATGTCCTAGCTCTGTCTCTTACAGCAAAAGGGAATAGCATAAGTCTGTAGACCTCAGGGTCAACCCCATTAGTCTTGACAGTATCACAGATTTGCAAGAATTCAGCTAAAAACTGATGGGGATCTTCCAATGGAAGTCCATGGAACTTGCAATTTTGTTGCATTAGAGAAACTAATTGAGGCTTAAGCTCAAAGTTGTTTGCTCCAATGGCAGGGATAGAGATGCTTCTCCCATAGAAGTCGGGAGTAGGTGTAGTAAAGTCACCCAGCATCTTTCTTGCATTGTTGGCATTGTTGTTATTTTTGGCTACCATGGGTTCTTCTTCTTTGAAGATTTCTGTAAGGTCCTCTACAGAGAATTGTGCCTTAGCTTCTCTTAGCTTTCACTTCAAGGTCCTTTCAGGTTCAGGGTCAGCCTCAACAAGAATGCTTTTGTCTTTGCTCCTGCTCATATGAAAGAAAAGAAAACAAGGAAATATGGAATCCTCTACGTCACAGTATAGAGATTCCTTGAGGTGTCAGAAGAAAAGAAAAATAGAAGGAAGAGGTAGAAAATTCGAACTTATCAAGAAAGATGGAGTTCAAATTGTGCATTACGGAATAGTGTTAGTCCATAAATAGAAGGATGTGAGAAGAGGGGAAGAAATTTTCGAAAACATTAAAAAGATTTTAAAAACATTTTGAAAAAAAACTTTAATTGATTTTTGAAAACCAAGAATGGAAAAGAAATCAAGTGATTTTTTAAAAAGATTTTGAAATTAGAAAATAAAAAAGATATGATTGAAAACTATTTTGAAAAAGATGTGATTAAAAATATATGATTGGTTTTTTATAAAAAATGTGATTGAGAAGATATGATTTGAAAAACATTTTAAAAAAAAAAGATTTGATTTTGAAAATTAATAACTTGGCTATCAAGAAAAGATATGATTCAAACATTAAACCTTTCTCAACAGAAAAGGCAACAAACTTGAAATGTTGAATCAAATCATTAATTGATAGCAAGTATTTTTGAAAATGGAAAGAAATTGATTTTGAAAAAGATTTGATTGAAAAGATTTGATTTGAAAAAGATTTGATTTTGAAAAGATTTTGAAAACTTGAAAAAAAATTTGATTTGAAAACAAAATCTTCCCTCTTGTACCATCCTGGCGTTAAACGCCCAGAATGGTGCACATTCTGGCGTTTAACGCCCAAACCGAAAACAAAATTACCTCCATGGTGTCATCCTAGCGTTAAACGCCCAGAATGCTACCTCTTTGGGCTTTAAACGCCCAGCCAGGTACCATGGCTGGCGTTTAAACGCCAAAAATCCTTCCTTACTGGCCGTTTTGAACGCCCAGCTTTTTCTTTGTGATTCCTCTTCTGTATGTTCTGAATCTTCAATTCTCTGTATTATTGACTTGAAAAGACACAAATTAAAAATATTTTTGGATTTTTGATAATGAGGAATAATCAAAATACAACTAAGATCAAATAGACAATGCATGTAAGACACCAAACTTAGCAGTTTGTATATTACTGACACTTAACAAAATGAAAATGCATATGAGAAACACAAAACACTCAAGTCAAGAGAATTTAAAGATCAGAGCAATGAAATCATCAAGAACATCCTGAAGATCACTTAAGACACATGAATGAATGCAAGAAGAACAGAAACATGCAATTGACACCAAACTTAAAATGAGACTCTAGACTCAAACAAGAAATATTTTTGGATTT
>NC_029777.3:71371113-71371341 GCF_000817695.3 Arachis duranensis
ACTAACCAGCAAGTGTACTGGGTCGTCCAAGTAATAAACCTTACGCGAGTAAGGGTCGATCCCACAGACATTGTTGGTATGAAACAAGCTATTGTCACCTTGTAAATCTTAGTCAGGCAAACTCAAATGGTTATGGATGATGTATGAATAAAACATAAAGATAAAGATAGAGATACTTATGCAATTCATTGGTGAGAATTTCAGATAAGCGTATGGAGATGCTTTGTC
>NC_029777.3:71371490-71371728 GCF_000817695.3 Arachis duranensis
TGTTCAATGCACCCTGTCACGGCACGGCTAATCATCTGTCGGTTCTCAATCAGGTTGGAATAGAATCCAGTGATTCTTTTGCGTCTGTCACTAACGCCCAGCCTTCATGAGTTTGAAGCTCGTCACAATCATTCAATCATTGAATCCTACTCAGAATACCACAGACAAGGTTTAGACTTTCCGGATTCACTTGAATGCCGCCATCAGTTCTAGCTTATACCACGAAGATTCCGATTAA
>NC_029777.3:71371970-71392608 GCF_000817695.3 Arachis duranensis
CATTAATACTCGAGGTACAGTAGAGCTCCACACCTTAATCTATGGTGTGTAGAAACTCCACCGTTGAAAATACATAAGAACAAGGTCTAGGCATGGCCCTGAGGCCAGCCTCCCAATGATCTAAGATAGCATAAGAATAAAGATAGCTACCAAGATGATCCTAAGATCGAAAATGATCCAAAGATGAAAATACAATAGCAAAAGGTCCTACTTATAGAGAACTAGTAGCCTAAGGTTTACAAAGATGAGTAAATGACATAAAAATCCACATCCGGGCCCACTTGGTGTGTGCTTGGGCTGAGCATTGAAGCATTTTCGTGTAGAGACTTCTCTTGGAGTTAAACGCCAGCTTTTGAGCCAGTTTGGGCGTTTAACTCCCATTCTTGTGCCAGTTCCGGCGTTTAACACCGGGCAGTTTTGAGCTGATTTGAAACGCCGGTTTGGGCCATCAAATCTTGGGCAAAGTATGGACTATTATATATTGCTGGAAAGCCCAGGATGTCTACTTTTCAACGCCGTTAAGAGCGCGCCAATTGGACTTCTGTAGCTCTGGAAAATCGACTTTGAGTGTAGGGAGGTCAGAATCCAACAGCATCTGCAGTCCTTTTTAGTCTCTGAATCAGATTTTTGCTCAGGTCCCTCAATTTCAGCCAGAAAATACCTGAAATCACAGAAAAATACACAAACTCATAGTAAAGTCCAGAAAAGTGAATTTTAACTAAAAACTAATAAAAATATACTAAAAACTAACTAAAGCATACTAAAAACATACTAAAAATAATGCCAAAAAGCGTATAAATTATCCTCTCATCAATGGGATTACTCCTACTTCAAGGAATTCATTGGACTCCTCAATTAGAGGATCTTTGCACATGAAGACAACTGAAGAAGCCTTGAAATTAATTGAGATAGTGACCAACAATCAATATTTATATTCCTCTGAAGGAACCATAAAGATAGGAGTCATAGAACCAACAATGACAAGCAATTTGAGGAAGCCATGGAGGAAGCCCATCACGAGGAAGCACACGTCCTTGCCTCTCCAATATCCACTCCAAAGGAGAAAGCTCCATAGAAGGCAAAAGTGCAAGAATACAAGCCTAAAATTCTTTTCCCTCAAAGGATACAAAAGAAGACTAAGGACAAGTAATTCTCTAAGTTCTTGGAAGTTTTTAGAAAGCTGCAAATCAATATTCTTCTTTTTGAAGCCTTGGAACAAATGCCATTGTATGCTAAATTTATGAAAGAATTAATGGCAAAGAA
The DNA here is from genome assembly GCF_000817695.3 of Arachis duranensis. Lineage (NCBI taxonomy): Eukaryota > Viridiplantae > Streptophyta > Magnoliopsida > Fabales > Fabaceae > Arachis > Arachis duranensis. The sequence goes on from NC_029777.3 coordinate 71,373,234, forward strand.
GAGATATTGGAAAGAGGATGAAACAATAGTTCTTACAAAAGAATGAAGTTCCATAATCCAAAAGAATTTGCCCTAAAATTTAAAATATTCTGGGAGGTTTTTCATACCTTACACAATTGGTGAAATCACTATTGAAAGAGCTCTCTGTGACTTGGGAGTAGCATTAATTTAATGTTTCTTTCTAATGAAAAAGATGCATATTGAGGAGATAAAACCCACAAGAATCTCACTCCAACTTGTTGAAGTGAGAAATTGTTATTATTGACATGAATGAGGACAAAAATGCTTTCAAAATCTTGAGGAGGCCATTCCTTGCCACTGTTGAGAATTCATTGATGTGCAAAAAGGGAAGCTCACTCTAAAAGTTCATGATGAGCACATTGTGTTCAATGTATTCAAGGCTATGCAACATCTTAGTGACTTAGAGAATTATACGAAGATTGACTTAATTGACCCTTTGGTGAAAGAGACTTTAGAAGAGAAGGAACTCAACACTTCTCTAGAGCCCCCTTAAGAAAGCCACATGAGTGAAGAAGAAAAGTGCCCAGCACTACAAGATGAAGCAATTTTGGTCCCTGAAAAGAAGGAGGAGTCACCCAAGCTTGAATTGAATTCCCTGCCTTCAACCCTCAAATATGCATTTCTTGGTGATGATAATAGTTTTTCAGTAATCATAAGTTCTTCTTTGAGTATATATGAAGAAGCCGAATTGCTTAAAGTACTGAGAGCCCATAAAACTGCCCTTGGATGGACCATCAAAGATCTTAAGGGAATAAGTCCAGGAGTGTGCATGCACAAAATCCATCTTGAAGATAATTCGAAACTGGTTGTGTAAGTACAATAGAGGCCCAACCCAATGATAAAAGAGGTGGTTCAAAAGGAAGTGATGAAGTTGTGGGAAGCGAGAATTATTTATCCAATTTCTTATAGCCCTTGGGTGAGTCCAATGCAAGTTGTTCCCAAGAAAGGCGGAGTCACAGTGGTCACCAATGAAAAGAATGAACTCATTCCTATAAGAACTATCATTGGATGGAGAATGTGCATTAACTATAGAAAGCTCAACACTACCACCAGGAAAGATCACTTTCCCTTGCCATTTATTAAATACTTGAGAGATTGGTTGGACATGCATTCTATTATTTTTTGCATGGCTATTTGGGGTACAATCAAATAGTAGTGGACCCTGTGGATCAAAAGAAAATGACATTCACTTGCCCGTTTGGTGTCTTTGCTTACCGCCATATGTCTTTTGGACTATGCAATGCTCTTGCCACTTTTAAAAGTGCATGCTTTCTATTTTTTTCTAACATGGTTGAAATATTCTTTGAGGTATTCATGGATGACCATTTAGCTTTGCTTTTGAGAAGGTGTTAAGAGACAAACCTTGTTTTAAATTCAAAAAAATTCCATTTAATGGTTACTGAAGGTATTGTCCTTAGCCACCAAATCTCAAACAAAGGTATAGAGGTTGATAAAGCAAAGGTGGAGGTAATTGAGAAATTACCACCTCCAGTGAGTGTAAAAGCAATAATGAGTTTCTTAGGACGTGTTAGTTTTTATAGAAGGTTTATAAAAGACTTTTCCAAAATTGCAAAACCATTAAGCAATGTTTTGGTCACTGATGTTCTCTTTATTTTTGATAATGATTGCTTGCATGCCTTTAAAACCCTTAGAGCTAAACTTGTGTCTACACTCATTATTGCTTTACCAACTTGGACTTTGCTTTTTGAACTTATGTGTGATGCAAGTAATTTTGTAATAGATGCAATTTTAGGCTAGAGACAAGACAAGGTTTGCATATCATCTACTATACGAGCCATGTCTTTAATGATGCTCAAAAGAATTTTACCATAACAAAGAATGAATTATTAGTAGTCATTTTTTGCTTTTGATAAGTTTAGATCCTATTTAATTAGTTCAAAAGTAATTGCCTACACTGATCACTATGCTCTTAAGTATCTTATGACCAAATAGGATGCTAAACCAAGGTCATAAGATGAGTCCTTCTCTTGTAAGAATTTGACATTGAAATTAGAAACCAGAAAGGTTCTAAAAAATAAGTAGCTAACCATCTCTCAAGAATTGAACCTATGGAACTCCCTGCGGAACAAATCTCTGTGAATAAAGGTTTTCCTGATGAGAAACTTCTTACCATACACAAGGCACCATGGTTTACAGATATGAAAAACTACAAAGCCAGAAAGATCATTCCAAAGGAATTCAATTGGCACCAAAGGAAGAAGCTACAATATGATACTTATTACTTCTTATGGGATGATCCATATTTGTTTAAATGGTTCTCATATGGTATAATCTAAAGATGCACCCCGATGAAGAAACTAAAGAGGTCTTGTGGCATCGTCATGGTTCTGAATATGGTGGCAACTTTGGTGGAGATAGAACTGCCACAAAAGTTCTTCAATATGGCCTATATTGGCCAACCATCTTCAAGGATGCAAGAGAATTTGTTAAAAAAGTGTGATCACTGTCGAAGAACAAGGACCCTCTCCAAGAAAAATGAAATGCCACAAAACTTTATTCTGGAGGTGGAATTCTTTGATGTATGGAGGATTGACTTCATGGGACTTTTTTCATCCTCATACTCAAATGATTACATCTTAGTGGTTATAGATTATGTGTCTAAATAGGTGGAAGCAATGCCATTACCACCAATAATGCTCAAGTGGTGCTTCATTTCCTCAAGAAGAATATTTTCAACAGGTTCAAAGTTCTAAGAACCTTTATCAGTGATGGAGGAAGTCACTTTTGCAATAAACAGTTAGAAGCTTTTCTCTACAAGTGTGGGGTCAAGCACAAGGTGGCTACTCCATATCACCCCCAGACAAGTGACCAAGTGGAGGTCTCAAATAGAGAGCTTAAGAGAATCTTAGAGAATACTGTGGAGACTTCAAGAAAGGACTAGGTCAAGAAGTTAGATGATGCTCTCTAGGCATACAGAAAAGCCTTTGAAACCCCCATTGGCATGTCACCTTACCATCTTATTTATAGGAAATCTTGTCACTTGCCGATGGAATTATAGCGTAAAGCATACTGGGCCACTAAGTTCTTTAATGTTGATGTTAAAGTTATGGGTGAAAAGAGGCTACTTCAACTCAATGAGCTTGATGAGTTTAGAGTTGATGCATTGATGAGCGGATAATTTATACGCTTTTTGGCATTGTTTTCATATAGTTTTTAGTATGTTTTATTCACTTTTTAGTATATTTTTATTAGTTTTTAAGCAAAATTTACATTTTTGGACTTTACTATGAGTTTGTGTGTTTTTCTGTGATTTCAGGTATTTTCTGGCTGAAATTGAGGGACGTGAGCAAAAATCTGAATCAGAGGCGGACAAAGGACTGCTGATGCTGTTGGATTCTGACCTCCCTGCACTCAAAATGGAATTTTTAGAGCTACAGAAACCCAAATGGCGTGCTCTCAATTGCGCTAAAAGGTAGATATTTAGGGCTTTTCAGCAATACATAATAGCTCATACTTTGCCTGAGTTTAGACGATGCAAACTGGCGTTCAACGCCAGCTTTCTGCCCTATTCTAGCGTTAAATGCCAGAAACAAGTTGCAAGCTAGAGTCAAACGCCAGAAACAAGTTACAAACTGGTGTTCAACTCCAAGGAAGACCTCTACATGTGAAAGCTTCAATGCCTAGCCCAAGCACACACCAAGTGGGCCCAAAAGTGGATTTCTGCATCATTTACTTATTTTTGTAACCCTAGTAACTAGTTTAGTATAAATAGAACTTTTTACTATTGTACTCACATCTTTGGACGAGCTTTTGGAACATCTTTGATTATTGTTAGTCCTTAGAAATTGGGGGCTGGCCTCACGGCCATGCCTACCTTATTTTCACTTATGTATTTTCAACGGTGGAGTTTCTACACACCATAGATTAAGGTGTGGAGCTTTGCTGTTCCTCGAGTATTAATGCAAAGTACTATTGTTCTTCTATTCAATTCATGCTTATTCCTATTCTAAGATATTCAGTCGCACACAAGAACATGATGAATGTGATGATTATGTGACACTCATCACCATTCTCACTTATGAACGCATGATTGACAACCACTTCCATTCTACATGAAAACAAGCTTGAAGGTATATCTCTTGGGTTTCTAATCAATGATTCACATCGACTCCCCTCTGACAATGGGGCATCTGAATCTGAGATTGGAACCTCTGTGGTATAGGCTAGAATCCATTGGTAGCATTCCTGAGATCTAGAAAGTCTAAACCTTGTCTGTGGTATTCCGAGTAGGATCTGGGATGGGATGACTGTGACGAGCTTCAAACTCGCAACTGTAGGGTGTGGTGACAGACGTAAAAGGATAGTAAATCCTATTCATACATGATCGAGAACCAACAGCTGATTAGCCATACAATATCGGTGCATGGTATTTATCATCCGAGTCGAGCAATCTAACAGTTGATTAGCCGTATAGAAATCGTAGAGGACCATTTTCACTGAGAGGACGGGAAGTAGCCATTGACAATAGTGACACACAGCATACAGCTTGCCATAGAAAGGAGTATGAAGGATTGGATGAAGGCAGTAGGAAAGCAGAGATCCAGAAGGAACAACGCATCTCCATACGCTTATCTGAAATTCACACCAATAAATTACATAAGTATCTCTAACTTTATTTTATGTTTATTTATCTTTTAATTATCAAAACTCCATAACCTTTTGAATCCGCCTGACTGAGATTTACAAGGTGACCATAGCTTGCTTCAAGCCGACAATCTCCGTGGGATCGACCCTTACTCATGTAAGGTTTATTACTTGGACGACCCAGTGCACTTGCTGGTTAGTCATTCGAAGTTGTGAAAAAGAGTTGAGATTACAATTGTGCATACGAAGTTGTTGGCGCCATTGAGATCACAATTTCGTGTACCAAGTTTTTGGTGCTGTTGCCGGGGATTGTTCGAGTTTGGACAACTGACGCTTTATCTTGTTGCTCACAATAGGTAATTTTCTTCCTTTTTTCAACCGTTATTTTATTTTCAAAAAGTTTTCAAAAATATTTCAAAATTTTTTCTTCTTTTTCGTTCTTTTCAAAATAATTTTCGAAAAAAAATAAAAAAATTATAAAATCATAAAACAAAAAATATTTTGTGTTTCTTGTTTGAGTCTAGTGTTAAATTTTAAGTTTGGTATCAATTGCATCCTTTTAATTTTCAAAAAAATTTTTTTTCGAAAACTCATGCATGTTGATCTTCATGATCTTCAAGTTGTTCTTGATAAGTCTTCTTGTTTGATCTTCATATTTTCTTGTTTTGTGTCTTTTGTTGTTTTTCATATGCATTTTTGAATTCTTAGTGTCTAAATATTAAAAATTTCTAAGTTTGGTGTCTTGCATGTTTTTCTTTTCTTGAAAATTTTTCAAAAATAAGTCTTGATGTTCATCTTGATCTTCAAAGTGTTCTTGGTGTTCATCTTGACATTCATAGTGTTCTTGCATGCATCATTTGTTTTAGTCCAAAATTTTTATGTGTTGAGTCATATTTGTGTTTTTCTCTCTCCTCATTAAAAATTAAAAAAAATAAAAAAATATATTTTCCTTATTTTACTCATAATTTTTGAAATCTTTGGGTTGACTTAGTCAAAAAAATTTAAAATAAGTTGTTTCTTGTTAGTCAAGTCAAGATTTCAATTTTAAAAATCTTATCTTTTTAAAATCTTTTCAAAAATAAATCTTTTTCATTTTTCTTTTATATTTTTGAAAATTTAAAAAAAATTTCAAAATCTTTTTCTTATCTTTATTTCATAATTTTCGAAAACTTTACTAACAATTAACGTGATTGATTCAAAAATTTGAAGTTTGTTACTTTCTTGTTAAGAAAGGTTCAATCTTTAAATTCTAGAATCATATCTATTAGTTTCTTGTTAGTCAAGTAATCAATTTTAATTTTAAAAATCAAACCTTTTTAATTTCCTTTTCAAATCTTTTTCAAAATAAATTTCAACCATATCTTTTTAATCATATCTTTTTCAAATCATATCTTTTTCAAAATCAATTTCAAAATCTCTTCTAACTTCTTATCTTTTCAAAATTGATTTTCAAATCTTTTTCAACTAACTAATTGACTTTTTGTTTGTTTTACTATTTTCTATCTTTTTCAAAACTACCTAACTACTTTTCTCTCTCTAATTTTTGAAAATTCCTCACCCTTTTTCAAAACTCTTTTTAATTAACTAATTGTTTCAAATTTTAATTTTAATTTAAGTTCTTCTCTTAAATTTTCAAATTCTAACTTAAAATTAAAATAAAAACAAAAATAATTTTCTTTTCTCTTAATTAAAATTCGAATTTTCTCCTCTCTCTCATCTCTTTCTATTTATTTATTTATTTACTAACACTTTTCTTCATCTTAAAATTTGAACCCTCTCTTCCTTTCTGTGTTAAAATTTTTTTCTTCTCCTTCTTTTATTCTTTTCTTCTTCTACTCACATAAAGGAATCTCTATACTGTGACATAGAGGATTCCTCTTCTTTTTCATATGAGCAGGAGCAAGGACAAGAACATTCTTGTTGAAGCTGACCCTGAACCTGAAAGGACTCTAAGGAGGAAGCTAAGGGAAGCTAAAACACAACCCTCTGGAGAGGACCTAACAGAAACTTTCGAAAAAGAAGAAGACATGGCAGCCGAAAATAACAACAATGCCAACAATGCAAGGAAGATGCTTGGTGACTTTACTGCACCAAATTCCAACCTCCATGGAAGAAGCATCTCAATCCCTGCCATTGGAGCAAACAACTTTGAGTTAAAGCCTCAATTAGTTTCTCTGATGCAACAGAATTGCAAGTTTTATGGACTTCCATCAGAAGATCCTTTTCAGTTCTTAACTGAATTCTTGCATATTTGTGATACTGTTAAGACCAATAGGGTTGATCTCGAGGTCTACAAGCTTATGCTTTTCCCTTTTGCTGTAAAAGATAGAGCTAGAATATGGTTGGACTCTCAACCTAAAGATAGCCTGAACTCTTGGGATTAACTGGTCACGGCTTTCTTAGCCAAGTTCTTTCCTCCTCAAAAGCTAACCAAGCTTAGAGTGGATGTTTAAACCTTCAGGCAAAAAAAAGGTGAATCCCTCTATGAAGCTTGGGAAAGATACAAGCAACTGACTAAAAAATGTCCTTTTGACATGCTCTGAGAATAGACCATCCTGGATATATTCTATGATGGTCTGTCTGAATTGTCTAAGATGTCATTCGACCATTCTATAGGTGGATATATTCACCTAAAGAAAACGCCTGCAGAAGCTCAGGAACTCATTAAAATGGTTGCAAATAACGAGTTCATGTACACCTCTGAAAGGAATCCTATGAGTAATGGGACGCCTCAAAGGAAGGGAGTTCTTGAAATTGATACTCTGAATGCCATATTGGCTCAAAACAAAATGTTGACTCAGCAAGTCAATATGATTTCTCAGAGTCTGAATGGTTTGCAAAATGCATCCAACAGTACTAAAGAGGCATCTTCTGAAGAAGAAGCTTATGATCTTGAGAACCCTGCAATGGCAGAGGTGAATTACATGGGAGAAGCCTATGAAAACACCTATAATCCCTCATGGAGAAATCATCCAAATTTCTCATGGAAGGATCAACAAAAGCCTCAACAAGGCTTTAATAATGGTGGAAGAAACAGGTTTAGCAATACCAAGCCTTTTCCATCATCCTCTCAGCAACAGACAGAGAATTTTGAGCAGAGCCCCTCTAGCTTAGCAAACATAGTCTATGATCTATCTAAGGCCACTCTCAGTTTCATGAATGAGGCACGTTCCTCTATCAAAAATTTGGACGCACAAGTGAGCCAGCTGAATAAAAGAGTCACTGAAACTTCTCCTAGTACTCTCCCAAGCAATACAGAAGAGAATTCAAAAAGAGAGTGCAAGGCCAAAACCTTACTTGGTGTGGCCGAACCTAAAGAGGAGGAGGAGGACGTGAATCCCAGTGAGGAAGACCTCATAGGATGTCTTCTGGACAAAAAGGGGTTCCCATTTGAGGAACCTAAGGAATCTGAGACTCATCCAGAGACCATAGAGATTCCATTGAACCTGATGGTTTCAGTGGCTAAGAGAAGGGGGGTTGAATCTTAGCCCCTTTTTTTGCTTGATTACACTTTCTGGCCTTTGAGGAGACTTTTTTGTTTTTGTCTCGTCCCTAGCCACGAGACTTTTTACTTTTGTCTCGTCACTTGGCACGAGACATTTTTGATTTTAGCTCTTCTGCAACAGAAACAGAAATGGAGAAGTAGAGAGAGAAGATTACACCCAGATATATCCTGGTTCAGCTGCTAAGTGTAATGCAGCCTACATCCAGTCTCCATCACAACAATGATGGAATTTCACTATAATCATCCAGATTACAAATTGTAAAGTGCTAACCCAACTTACAAGGGGATTCCCACAGAATCATGAAACACAACATAGATGAACAAAGGAACTCTAAGACATCTATGGCTTTTTCTTTTAATTTTGCACTCTCTGCCTTTTTCCGCTCTATGGCTTTTTCATACAAACCTTACTGTTTGCCTTTTTCCATGAGACGCAAGACATGACAAAATTAAATAGAAAAATACTAAACAGAATACATTGAAGGAGAAGAGAAATCTGTTAGCTCAGGTAGTTCTAAGAAATCTGTGCCTCGCACTCTCACACTTTCTCCTTACTTCAACCCATGGTTGTTCTCCCTTTTTATAGAAGAGGGAAGCCTCCACAGTTGAAGCCCAAAAAGCCAAGCCAACTTCTTCTTCTACAAGAACAAAAACCGGTTCGGCCAGAGAGAGAAAAGAGATAACCCATGCAAAATCCAACATGCAATTACCTCTAGTTCTTCCTTGGTCATCATCCTACATCAATCCGAGTGCTCCATCATTGGCTTGCTCTCCAAGATGGATTTCTGGCCCTTGATGCTTCATGATGATGATGGATTCATCTGCTCCAATCTCTGCCTCTTCCATCACTTCGCCACTCTAGCTACTTCCTGTTGTGGTTGAGCAGAATCAGAGACAAGCCATGCCTCCAAAGATCTCCTCCATGCTGGCCAAATCTCCTTCTACCATTTTTGGTATGAAGAAGCCAAGATCTCATCACACAATCTTACTACAAGTGATAAGAATCTCAGCCACTACATTTTTTATATTCTCTCGCCATCATGATGATGGTCTTTAGGCTTGCTTTTCTTTCCTTTTGGTAGCTTAAAGTAGCTTCCATGGTTGCTGTGACATGACCAAGGAAAGAAAGAAATGAGAGAGAAGATAGAGAAAGAAGAAAAGCAATTAAATGAATTAAGCAAATTAATTGAGTAGAAGTTGCTTTTCCTTCCCTGAGAAACGTGTAGACTTAATGCCATCAATCATATCAATGACATTTTCTCTCTCATAGTTCCCATGCATGTATTCATTTTACTTTAATGATATTTGAGTTCGACCACATGCTTGAAATGGGTTCCGTTGAAGGCAAACCTTGCTTTCATTCAAATTTGGTTTCGGACCATCATGCTTGCCTTCATGCAATTTTAATTTTGGACTTGTAACAATGATAATCAAAATTGGCCCAAAGGTATTTCAGCCATGAGATCTGATAGAAGGCATAGGGCAAATGGTAACATTTGCTTTCTTGATGGATTTTTGGATCAAGCATTGGGGCAACTTGCAAAATCTTGGGCTTGAAACAATAATGAGTAAAGCTGGCCCAAGTGACATATCAAACAATTCAGCCATATGGATAAAAGGATTTTATATTAATGCTGAATGGCAACTTTAATTTGGGCTTGCATCAACTTTCCTTTTTATTTTTGGCCCAATATAAAAACCTGCAACACAAAATTATTAATTAACATATGCTTAATGAAAATTAAATTAATAATTTTGTAATTTATTATTTTAATAATGTTTGTTCATCATCAAATTAAATTAGAGTTTTCCAAACTCATCAATCTCCTACTTGATGACAAACATTATTAAAATTGAAATGGGAAGAAATTTAAAGATTGAGTAAAGAGTACTCCCTTTGAACTTTAATTTCTCCCCCTTTCTAAATGTCACATGGCTCCCCCTTAATGTATGCTTATTTTACCAAGGGAAGCACTAACCTGTAACATTTTAATCAAGCCTCAAATAACAACGTTATTTAGCATATTCATTACATGATGCTAAATGCTTGATTTATGAGCAGATTTGAATGATATACAAAACTCATTTGTTATCAATAATTTGATTCTCTGCTCAAACTCACAAAATAATCAATCAAAAAATTATCTTTGAAGAAAGACTTGCTGTTCAAATCATTTAAAAATATTTTCCAACAAATCAGAGCAACATAGTTATGGTAGGAAAAATATTTTTAATCATGGTATGATCATTCCAACCACAACAACTTTCACCATTAAAAAAAAACTAAAGGAACTGCCAAAAATAACTTATTCAGCAAACAAGTTTTCCAAGATGAATCAAGATATTCCTATTCCAATAGCATCAAACATATTCATCAAGATAAATCATTTGCTTCCTCACAAGTGTGCATGTTATCAACCAGGCGGCCACAAATACATCACAGATGCATCACAAGCATTATTTCAACACAATCATCAAGACACATCAAAACACTATTTATAACAAGGATAATCATAAATCCACACGGATTTCATTCCCTGTTTTCATATGATTTCAATTTTTAGACCATTTCTCCCCCTTTTGGCATCAAGGGGCATGCAAAATAATTGAAAACAACATACAAAAGCCAGAATATTTGTTTTTCACCAAAACACAATGGTCCAGTCAGCACACATGCATTTGAGCAAATGACAATCAAAGTTTAACTCAAAATTAATCCACTAACAAAAGTACTCAAACAGAACCAGATCAAAGCATAAAATAGAGCAAAACAGGTCTGCAAAACAGCACAACAAATCAATGAAACATAACAGTTTTAATTCAGCCTGAAACATAACAGTTTCAATTCAGCCTTTTTTTTTTCATCAAGGAGGGACCCTGCAAAAAATGAGGAAAAAACAATGCAGTCCATACTAATTCAAGACAAGTGAAAATATTTCCTAGAATCAAGGGATGAGGGAAGGATAAAGATTTGATTTGACAACTTCCCAAAAGTATAATTTAAAAAAATGAGGAACGGGTCAAAGTGAGGTCAAAGAGATTTGGTGGGGCCCAAAATAATTAACTTCAGTTCAGTCTCCCCCTATATCATGGCCCGTTCAACACATCCTGAAATTTGTCTCCTGCTTTCCTACGAGCAAAACCAAACAGAATTAGAATTTCACAAATTTTCAACAGAACTTAAATCAAACATTCCCAAGCCTTTTCTTAGAGAGCAGAATCTGTCTTCACAGAGGGGTTTTGTAAAAATGTCAGCAAGTTGATCTTCAGATTTTACAAATTGAATATCAATAGTACCCTTTTGCACATGTTCTCTAATAAAATGATATTTGATTTTAATGTGCTTTGTTCTTGAGTGCAAAACAGGATTTTTTGAAATATTTATAGCACTCATGTTATCACAAAATAATGGTATACTATTGATTTTTAATTTGTAATCTTCCAACTGTGTTTTTAACCAAATTAATTGAGAGCAACATGCAGAAGCGGATATGTATTCAGCTTCAGCTGTAGATAGAGCTATTGTGGCTTGTTTTTTGCTTGACCACATGTTGAGTGAGCTTCCAAGGAAGCAACACATGCCGGAGGTGCTCCTTCTATCCACTCTATCTCCCGCATAATCTGCATCACAAAACCCTACTGCACAAAAATCATCAGATTTTGGATACCACAAACCATAATAACATGTTCCCTTAATATATCTAATGATACATTTAACAGCCGAAAGATGGGATTTTTTTGGGTGAGATTGAAATCTTGAACATACACCCACACTTTGAACAATATCCGGTCTAGAGGAGGTAAGATACATTAATGAACTAATCATTCCCCTATACCATGTTTCATCCATATCTTTGCCATTATCATCCTTTTCAAGTTTATTGTTTGGATGCATTGGTGTTCCCATTGGTTTAGAATTTTCTAGGCCAAATTTTTTGATAAGTTCTTTTGCATATTTTCCTTGGTGAATAAAAGTACCACTAGGAGTTTGTTTAATTTGGAGGCCAAGAAAGAAAGTAAGCTCTCCCATTAAACTCATCTCAAACTCACTAGTCATGAGTTTTCCAAACTCTTCACACAAGGATTCATTGGCCGAACCAAACACAATGTCATCCACATAAATTTGAACTTGAAGAATATCATTATTAGATGCTTTAATAAATAAAGTCATGTCCGTGGTACCCTTTTGAAATTGATTTTCTAATAGGAAGGCACTAAGCCTTTCATACCAAGCTCTTGGAGCTTGCCTAAGGCCATAAAGAGCCTTTAAAAGTTTAAAAACATGATTTGAAAAATCTTTATGTTCAAAACCGGAGGGTTGGGCCACATACACTTCTCTATCAATAAAACCATTAAGGAAAGCACATTTGATATCCATTTGAAACATTTTGAAACCCTTATGGGCAGCATAGGCAAGAAGCAACCTAATTGCTTCCATTCTAGCTACCGGAGCAAAAGACTCATCAAAATCTATTCCCTCTTCTTGATCGTAACCTTGGGCCACTAATCTAGCCTTGTTACGAACAACTTATCCATCCTCACCAAGTTTATTTTTAAACACCCACTTAGTACCCGTAACTTTCTTACCATCCAGTTGAGGTACTAATGTCCAAACCTCATTCTTGTCGAATTGTGCAAGCTCTTCTTGCATGGCTTTGACCCATGATGGATCTTCAAGAGCTTGTTTGATATTGTTGGGCTCCAATCGTGACAAGAGTGCAAAGTTGCTTGGTTCAGATTATCTTTTAGTTGAGGATCTTATTGTCACTCCTTGTGAGGGATCACCAATGATGAAGTCATGAGGATAACCCCTCATAGACTTCCATTCTCTAGGCTTCCTTTGTGGTGTTGAGCTTTGATGAGCTTTTGTTGGTCTCACTGTTTCAGTTTCTCGTTCCAGCTCAGGAGACAAAATGGAATTGTCTCCTCCAATCTGATGAGACAAAACTGGACTGGCAGATTCTTCAATTTGGGTAGATTTGGGATTTTTTTTGCTTGTTCCAGCTCCTTCACTATCTGAATCATTATCTATCACAGTACTGGGAATTAAGTTAGAATCACAAAAGGTAACATGTATGGATTCCTCTATGGTCCTATGTTCTTTGAGATAAATCCTATAGGCCTTGCTAGTGGTGGAGTATCCAACAAACATTCCTTTATAAGATTTTGGATCAAATTTGCCAAGATTTTCTTCGTTGTTAAGTACAAAACATTTGCATCCAAAAACATGAAAACACTTAAGATTTGGAGGGGTTCCTTTCCATAGTTCATAAGGAGTTCTTTTCAACTCTTTTATAATTATTGTTCTATTCAAAGTATAGCATGTTGTATTTACAGCTTCAGCCCATAAAAATTTAGGAACCTCATTCTCACATAACATAGCCCTAGTCATCTCTTGAAGGCTTCTATTCCTTCTTTCAACAACCCCATTTTGTTGAGGTGTTCTAGGGCATGAAAAATTATGAGTAATTCCAAAGTCATCACATAATTTTTCAAAATCTTGGTTTTCAAATTCTTTTCCGTGATCACTTCTCAAATGGGCTACTTTTAAATCCTTTTCATTTTGAATTTTCTTGCAAAGGGTTGAGAAAGCATGAAAAACATCATTTTTATGAGCAACAAAAAGTACCCAACCAAATCTAGAGTAATCATCCTCCACCACTAAACCATAGTGTTTACCTCCTAAACTTTGAGTTCTTGTTGGACCAAAAAGATCAATGTGTAACATCTCTAATGGCCTTTTGGTTGAAATTCCATCTTTTGGTTTAAAAGAGAATTTAACTTGTTTGCCTAATTGACAAGCATCACAAGTAAGATCCTTATCAAATTTGATTTTGGGAATTCCTCTAACCAAATTTTTCTTTACTAGCTTAGAAATTTGGTACATGCTAGCATGACCCAACTTTCTATGCCATAGCCATTTTTCAAATTCAAAAGAAGTAAACCATGTTACATTTTGTTCTTTCAAGTCCTCAAGAGTTAATCCATACACATTGTTGCATTTCTTAGCTTCAAACAAAATATCCCCAGTTTTTTCGCACACAACCAAACACACAAATTTTCTAAAAATAACTTCAAAACCTAAATCACACAATTGACTTACACTAAGTAAATTATGTTTCAAACTATTTACAAGGAAAACATCATTTATACAAGAAGAGAAACTTTTACCAACTTTACCAACAGCCACTATCTTTCCTTTCCCATCATCACCAAAAGTGACAAGTCCTCCATCATACTCATCAAGCTTTATGAAGAAGGTTGTCTTTCCGGTCATGTGCCTAGAGCATCCGCTGTCCATGTACCACATGTTTTCCTTCCTCTTGGATGCTAGGCATACCTACAAGATGAACTCAAGTGACCTTTGGTATCCAAATCTTCTTGGATCCTTTCACATTAAACCATCTCCTATGTCCCAAACCATTGTAATCAAAAACAACTTTGTAAATTTATCACCAATCATTCTTTCACCAAAAAAACATTGAATGGGAAAATGACCCTTTCGGTTGCATAGCCTACAAAACCTTGGAGTTGCTGTTTTGTTAAAATAGGTGGGATCTTGAAACCTTGTGTCATTAGAAGATGAAGCTTTATTTTCAAAAGAAGGTTTCTCATCCGATTTATAAAACCCCAAACCAGCTTTATCAAAGAGTGATTTTTGACTAGCCAATATTTGATTTAAATTTTCAGAACTTTGAGTGAACTTGGCTAAGTCATTTTCAAGGCTTCTAACCTTTTTTAGCAACTCTTCATTATCCTTAAAACAGTTTACATATGCAACTACCGAATGATCACTTTCACAACTTCTAAGTTGAGCTTTCAACTGCTTATTTTCTTCCACAAGATCACAAGCAGTTTCGGCCTCCCTTAGCTTTTCTTTGAGAAAACTATTTTCAGCTTTAAGAATGGTAATTTGTTGTTCAAGATCTTGGTTATCAAGCAGAAAACATCTTATTTTTTCAGAAAGATGATCTATCATTAGATGAAGGTCTGTAGTGTTAGGGTTATGGAAGACTACCTGATCTATGTGATCTGCCATGAGACATGGTTGTGACTTGGTCTCGGATTCCTCATCATCATCATCTGAGTCATTTTCCAAATCTTCCCATGATGCCATCAGTCCCTTCTTCTTTCCTCTTTTTAGCTTTTCCTCCTTCTTTAACTTGGGACAATCAAATTTGAAATGTCCCATTTTCTTGCAATTGTAACAAGTTACTTTGATAAGGTCTTTCTTCATTTTCCCTTAGCTACTGCCTTTGCCTTTGAACTTCACCATTTTTTTGAATTTTTTGGCAAACAAAACAAACTCATTTTCATAGGAGTTATTACTGGATTCATCATCCAGAGGGTTAGTCACAGATGAAAAAGTAATTCCTTTCTTTTTTGAATCTTTTTTCAAATAATTGTTTTCAAAAGCAAGAAGGTTTCCTCTCAAATCATCATAAGTCATGGAATCAAGACTGCTGCTCTCAGAAATAATTAAAGCTTTTGTTTCCCACTCTTTTGTGAGACATCTCAACACTCTTCTCACTAGCACAGAATCAGAATATGTTATTCCCAAAGCATCTAAGCCAACAATGATGTTGTTGAATCTTTCAAACATTTCATCAATGGACTCTCCTTCCTTCATTGCAAACATTTTATATTCTCTGTTCAACATATCTGTCTGAGTCTTCTTTACAATGGTGGTTCCTTCATGAGTGATTTGTAGTTTGTCCCAGATTTCCTTTGCTGTTGTGCAACGTGATATCCGTCGGTATTCTTCGAAGCTGATAGCACAGTTGAGTAGATTAACAACTTTGGCATTTAACTCCACCTTCTTTCTATCTTCCTCGGTCCAGCTTGCTTCTGGTTTAAAGGTGACTACTCCTTCAGCACTTATGTTAATTAGAAATTGAGAACCTTCTAGGACGATCTTCCATAATCTGTAGTCTACTGCTTGCACAAAGATCTTCATTCTCTCCTTCCAATAGGTATAGTTTTTTCCATTGAAAAGAGGTGGTCTGTTGCCTGACTGTCCTTCTATGAGGTTGTAGGAGACCAGATTTGTGCCACTGATTTTCTGTCATCAGGATCTTTTCTCCAAGCTGCAAAGCTTGATCTCTTTGAGACCAAGCTCTGATACCAATTGATGGTTTCAGTGGCTAAGAGAAGGGGGGTTGAATCTTAGCCCCTTTTTTTGCTTGATTACACTTTCTGTTCTTTGAGGAAACTTTTCTGTTTTTGTCTCGTCCCTAGCCACAAGACTTTTTACTTTTGTCTCGTCACTTGGCACGAGATATTTTTTATTTTAGCTCCTGTGCAGCAGAAACAGAAATAGAGAAGTAGAGAGAGAAGATTACACCTAGATATATCCTGGTTCAGCTGCTAAGTGCAATGCAGCCTACATCCAGTCTCCATCACAACAATGAGACATCTATGGCTTTTTCTTTTAATTTTGCACTCTCTGCCTTTTTCCGCTCTATGGCTTTTTCATACAAACCTCACTGTTTGCCTTTTTCTATGAGACTCAAGACATGACAAAATTAAATAGAAAAATACTAAACAGAATACATTGAAGGAGAAGAGAAATCTGTTAGCTCAGGTAGCTCTGAGAACACTGTGCCTCGCACTCTCACACTTTCTCCTTACTTCAACCCATGGTTGTTCTCCCTTTTTATAGAAGAGGGAAGCCTCCACAGTTGAAGCCCAAAAAACCAAGCCAACTTCTTCTTCTCCAAGAACAAAAACCGGTTCGGCCAGAGAGAGAAGAGATAACCCATGCAAAACCCAACATGCAATTACCTCTAGTTCTTCCTTGGTCATCATCCTACATCAATCCGAGCGCTCCATCCTTGGCTTGCTCTCCAAGATGGATTTCTGGCCCTTGATGCTTCATGATGATGATGGATTCATCTGCTCCAATCTCTGCCTCTTCCATTACTTCGCCACTCTAGCTACTTCCTGTGGTGGTTGAGCAGAATCAGAGACAAGCCATGCCTCCAAAGATCTCCTCTATGCTGGCCGAATCTCCTTCTACCATTTTTGGTATGAAGAAGCCAAGATCTCATCACACAATAATGAGTAAAGCTGGCCCAAGTGACATATCAAACAATTCAGCCATATGGATAAAAGGATTTTATATTAATGCTGAATGGCAACTTTAATTTGGGCTTGCATCAACTTTCCTTTTTATTTTTGGCCCAATATAAAAACCTGCAACACAAAATTATTAATTAACATATGCTTAATGAAAATCAAATTAATAATTTTGTAATTTATTATTTTAATAATGTTTGTTCACCTCAAATTAAATTAGAGTTTTCCAAACTCATCAGAACCTATTACTGCCATTCATGAGCTCTGATGAATATTCCTCCTCTAAAGAGGATAAAGATATTACTGAAGAGCAAGTTGCTAAGTACCTTGGAGCAATCATGAAGCTGAATGCCAAGTTATTTGGTAATGAGACTTAGGAAGATGAACCCCCTTGCTCACCAATGAACTGAATGACTTGTTTAGGCAGACATTACCTCAAAAGAAATAGGATCCTGGTAAATTCTTAATTCCCTGTACCATAGGCACCATGACCTTTGAGAAGGCTCTGTGTGACCTGGGGTCAGGCATAAACTTAATGCCACTCTTTGTAATAGAGAAACTTGGAATTTTTGAGGTACATGCTGCCAAATTCTCATTAGAGATGGCAGACAAATCCACAAAAAAGGCTTATAAACAGTTAGAGGACGTGCTAATAAAGGTCAAAGGCCTTTACATCCCTGCTGATTTCATAATCATAGAAGCTGGGAAGTGTAACGACCCAATTTTCAATATGTCTAGATCATACCGAAAACTGAGCGCAACCAATTTGTCTTCCTAATTATTATCTATTATTTATCATATGAGCCTGATTCGTTGTTAAAAGCGTAGTTAATTTGCGAGGTGTATTTTTAATTTTTTTTTAAATGTTTGGATTAATAGACGGAATCACTCATAATCAATTCACAAGTAATATCAGATAAAACAGTTATAAACAACCGCACGTAAATATATCACGAGTAGCTAGCAACATTCAGTTATCCAGCCTTTATTAGAGTATAGACCTTTAGTTACAACACCCCTAGATATAGCTAGATAAAAACTATATACATATACATACATACAACATCCCAGGTTCTGACCTGTTCAAGAAGTCCCTAAGCTGGCACCCAGGCTAGCCTAAACTCTATACTCACCTAGTCCCTCTAAACTACTAAAGCGAGGGAAAGTACATTCTATGTCTTCAAAACTCAAGTCAGGTGGAACGTCATCAGAAGATAGAACATCATCTACTCCTCTGCACGATCAGACTTTTCCACAGGACGTCTCTCTGGTACCTCATGAAGTAGCCACACAATAGGAATCTCGTACACAGGATTTAGGTTAAAGTGCGCATACGAACGGGGGTGCAGACGTTAGCTGGTCTCACAGTATATACATATAATCAGAGAACGAGATTCACCCTAGACTCAGAAGACTATCTAGAGCAGAATCTTCTTTGCAGAACAGTCATCAACGAACTACGGAAGGGTACTCTTACTTCCATCTGAAGGGGGAAGGGAGAGAGAAGGGGTAAGAACTGGGGAGTTCTTAGTAGGGCCGGGGTTATTAGTTACGTTCATTTATTTAGGGTCGATTAGTAGACGAATAACATAATATAGCAAAGCAGTAAACAGAAGATAAAGATAGAAAGAGAAAGTAGAGACAACAGAAAGTAGAACACAAACAAAAGAATACAAGAAAATAAAACACAGAAATAGCATACGAGCAGACAAACATAAAGAAGTAGATCACACACAGAAAGGAATACAACAGAGAATGATGCGCATACAAGAATGATGCATGTCTAGCCCTAGCGCAGGCCATGAGCTCATGTGTCGATTGCCTACCCGCTCCCGACATTACCCGGGCACAAGTCCCAGATATGGCTTTCCAGATGCATCAGTGTGCTTATAAGTCGTACGGCTAGGCCCCATCAGTGTGACTTTCCAAATCAATAAGCGTACATTTGCAAAACAGTTCTCAGTGTGTGGGCGTCCCCACTTTACATTTGGCACTAAGGCCCAAACAATGTCACATCTGCTCTCATGTGCCAGACGCTTCATTAATTAATATATTCCTTTAATCTTTGTTCTCTGCTCTCCTGTGGCAGAGATTCCTTTTCTTAAAAAAACAAACTCAAAACAACACTTAGAACAAAATCTCTCCTTACAAAATTGGATTTAAAAC
>NC_029777.3:71392893-71401518 GCF_000817695.3 Arachis duranensis
GCCTTTTTCGCATTATTTTATTATTTTTATTAAAATATTATTTTTAATTAAATATTATTATTTAATATTTTATTATTATTTATTATTTTATCAGTAAATTTTCGAAAATTAACTTACCTTTTACTTTTAACCTTTAAAATTCACTTTTTACCACCCGTAACTTTTAATATTTCTACTTTTACCACCCTAACTTTCAGAAATTACCATATAACCCCTTAAACACCAAAAATTTTACTTCCTTGCCCTTTCTAAGATCTAAAAGGTGTTCTTCAATGTTCTTTACCACACTCAATGTGTTCTTCGTATTCTTCGTATATTCTTCAGATTCTTTCTCTGTTTTTACCCGTTTTTCAGTCTTTTGAGCAACCGATTTTTACCATAATTCATAATAAATTCCCAGCCACTAAAACCCCATATTTTCTACATGATTTTAACACAAATTGAACCCCAATTTAGGGCCTAGGGTTTCATTTTCCAGCAGCCCTCAAGAACAACATTCATAGCTTGAATATCACCAAATTTCATCAAAATTTCAACAAGAATAACTCATATAAGCAATCAATTTCAAGCATAACCAAACCATATCATAATCACACATCTCAAACACAATCAATCAAGATTAATTTTACCAAACCCTACCTGGTTTTGCTGCTCCTAATTCGGTTAAACTTTTAGGTGGTCCTTAAGCACTTTTTCCTCCTAAATCACATCAAGAACAACTTTAAATCCAAAAACTCTCAACTGACCAAATCTCACTCAGTATGTTAGGAAGAGATATCTCACCTTAGACTTGCTGGAAATTCACGTTTATTGGCCCTCAATTCAA
Organism: Arachis duranensis; assembly: GCF_000817695.3. NCBI lineage: Eukaryota > Viridiplantae > Streptophyta > Magnoliopsida > Fabales > Fabaceae > Arachis > Arachis duranensis. Next base: position 71,393,720 of record NC_029777.3, read on the forward strand.
GTTAAGCATGATTCCTAAGGAAAAACATCAAGAAAACACATGTTTTGCATGGTTTTCCTTGAAAACCGAATTGAAGAGGGAGGGAGACAGCCATCTCACCTTATTTCCAGCCTTGATAAGTCACATGATTATGTATAGGAAGAAGAGAGGATCATTTTGGTAAAATCGGAGTTTTGATTTGAGTTTTAGTTCAAAAGAAATCAAGCTTTGAAGATTAAGTGTTCATGAAAGTTTCTCTCTTTTCTCTCTTCACATTTTCGGCCAAAGGGAGTAAATGACCAGCCTTGGAGTGTCTTGGGGGTGTAAGGAGAGTTGTGATTGGTTGGCTTGAAGGTGGATTAAAATAATATTAAAATATCTCTGGTGTACAACTACTAAAACTAGGTGTATCGGAACACTCGTAAAAACATCTCTAAAAATTATTTTCTGAGCTACTAGCATAAATGACACTAGTAACATATTTATTATGAGAATATAACATGTATAATGTGGCCTTATCATTTCTAAATTCATCAGAGAGTGTTGGTGCTAAATTGCACCAGTAAATCGTAAACCCGGTTAAACCGATTTTCTATTTTTAACAAAAACAGACCAGGTAAACTTATAATATCATTCAAGCATTTTCTAATACTAATATAATGATAATATTATACTATTATCTCTCTCCTCTCATGAATCGAGTCCGGTTTGTCAAACAGAGACTATTTACGAAAGTCAAAATCAAAACTGCCAACCGATACGGTTCAAAAACTAGGTTCTTCGCGATTGCATTATCGAGCTTGCCTCAGAGGAGGTTCTAGCTTAAGGATGACATAATAATAATGTGGATTGAGATGCTTGATGATATAGCAGAGGTGTTCCTTTTACTGATCTTCCGGAGAAATCCGTACTTTCAGAAAAGATCTCATGTACTCGAAAATCAGGGTTGTTACAGGAAGGATGAGGATGAATCCATCATCCTTGGAAGACCCTTCCTAGCCACAGAAAAAGCTGTGACTGATATGGACAGAGGAGAGTTGATCCTTCAATTGAATAAGTACTACCTTGTGTTTAAAACTCAAGGATCTCCCTCTGTAACCATGGAGAGGAAGCAAGAAAAGCTTCTCTCAATGCAGAGTTAAACAAATCCCCCACAGTCAAACTCTAAGTTTGGTGTTGGGAGGCCACAACCAAACTCTAAGTTTGGTGTTGAACCCCCACATTCAAACTCTAAGTTTGGTGTTGAGAGGTCCCAACAATGCTCTGAACATCTGTGAAGCTCCATGAGAGCTCACTATCAAGCTATTGACATTAAAGAAGCGCTTATTGGGAGGCAACCCAATTTATTTATCTATGTTATTTCATGTTTTCTTTAGGTTGATGATTGGTGCACGAAATTGCAATCACACTTTTGCAATCCCGCACAACTAACCAGCAAGTGCACTGGGTCGTCCAAGTAATACCTTACGTGAGTAAGGGTCGATCCCACGGAGATTGTCGGCTTGAAGCAAGCTATGGTTATCTTGTAGATCTTAGTCAGGATATCAGAAATTATCAAGATTGATTGTAAAAAGCAAAAGATCATGAAGTAAATACTTGTTTTGCAATAATGGAGAATAGGTTGGGGTTTTAGAGATGCTCTGTCTTCTGAACCTCTGCTTTCCTACTGTCTTCTTCTTCAAACACGCAAGGCTCCTTCCATGGCAAGCTGTATGTAGGGTTTCACCATTGTCAATGGCTACCTCCCATCCTCTCAGTGAAAATGTTCAACGCACCCTGTCACGGCACGACTATCCATCTGTCGGTTCTCAATCAGGCCGGAATAGAATCCAATGATTCTTTTGCGTCTGTCACTAACGCCCCGCCTTCAGGAGTTTGAAGCTCGTCATGTGGATAGATCCACCAGCTGAGTGATCTAAAGACATCTGAGCTTTTTCTGTGAGCCCATAGTAGAAGATGTCTAGCTGTACCCATTCTGAAAACATTTCAGATGGGCATTTTCTTAGCATACCTCTATACCTCTCCCAGGCATTATAAAGGGATTCATTATCCTCTTGTTTAAAGCCTTGGATGTCCAGCCTTAGCTGTGTCATCCTCTTTGGAGGGTAAAAGTGATTCAGGAATTTGTCTGATAACTGTTTTCATGTCTGTATGCTTGCTGCAGGTTGGTTATTCAACCACCTTTTAGCTTGATCTTTTACAGCAAATGGAAACAGTAATAGTCTGTAGACATCCTGATCCACCTCTTTATCATGTACTGTGTCAGCAATTTGTAGGAACTGTGCCAGAAACTCAGTAGGCTCTTCCTGTGGAAGACCGGAATACTGGCAATTTTGCTGCACTATGATAATGAGTTGAGGATTTAGCTCAAAGCTGCTTGCTTTGATGGGAGGTGTACAAATGCTGCTCCCATATGCAGCTGTAATGGGATTAGCATATGACCCCAGAGTCCTTCTAGACTGATCAATCCCACTTAGGTCCATAATGGATAAAGGGAAATGATATGGATTGCAAATAGATAGATTTTGTTTTGTTTTTTTTTTTTGAATTAACCGAAAAAAATTAAAATAAAATAAAAGGAAATTAAGATAAAAATTCGAAAATCAAAGAAAGAAAATAAGATCAAAGCAAATTGAGAACTGAATCAATTAGTTAATTAAAAAGATTTTGAAAATAGCAATTAAAAAGATATGATGGAAAAATTTTTATGAAAAAGATTTGATTTTTGAAAAGAGGAAAGAGAAAAACACAAAAAGACACCAAACTTAAAATTTTTAGAAAATCAAACACTAATTTTCGAAAATTTTTAAGGGAAAAACACAAAGAGGACACCAAACTTAGAATTTTTATGAATCAAAAAGGAACTAAGAACATGCAAAATCGAAAATTAAAAGAAAGAAAACAAAAGCATGCAATTAACACCAAACTTAAAATATGAAACTAGACTCAACTAAAAGACTCTAAACCAACAAAAATAAAACAGTCCTAATCTAAGCAACAAGATAAGCCGTCAGTTGTCCAAACTCGAACAATCCCCGGCAATGGCGCCAAAAACTTGGTACACGAAATTGCAATCACACTTTTGCAATCCCGCACAACTAACCAGCAAGTGCACTGGGTCGTCCAAGTAATACCTTACGTGAGTAAGGGTCGATCCCACGGAGATTGTCGGCTTGAAGCAAGCTATGGTTATCTTGTAGATCTTAGTCAGGATATCAGAAATTATCAGGATTGATTGTAAAAAGCAAAAGATCATGAAGTAAATACTTGTTTTGCAGTAATGGAGAATAGGTTGGGGTTTGGAGATGCTCAATCTTCTGAATCTCTGCTTTCCTACTGTCTTCTTCTTCAAGCACGCAAGGCTCCTTCCATGGCAAGCTGTATGCAAGGGTTTCACCGTTGTAAGTGGCTACCTCCCATCCTCTCAGTGGAAATGTTCAACGCACCCTGTCACGGCACGGCTATCCATCTGTCGGTTCTCAATCAGGCCGGAATAGAATCCAATGATTCTTTTGCGTCTGTCACTAACGCCCCGCCTTCAGGAGTTTGAAGCTCTTCACAGTCATTCAATTATTGAATCCTACTCAGAATACCACGGACAAGGTTTAGACCTTCCGGATTCTCTTGAATGCCGCCATCAGTTCTAGCTTATACCACGAAGATTCCGATTAAAGAATCCAAGAGATATCTACTTAATCTAAGGTAGAACGGAGGTGGTTGTCAGGCACGCGTTCATAGTTGAGAATGATGATGATTGTCACGGATCATCACATTCATCCGATTTAAGAACAAGTAGTATCTTAGAATGGAAGCAAGCATGATTGAATGAAAAACAATAGTAATTGCATTAATCCATCAAGACACAGCAGAGCTCCTCACCCCCAACCATGGGGTTTAGAGACTCATGCTGTGGAAAGTATACAATCAAACGCTGGAATTTCTGAGGCTGATTTGCCACGCCGGTTTGGGCCATCAAATCTCGGACAAAGTATGGACTATCATATATTGCTGGAAAGCCCAGGATGTCTACTTTCCAACGCCGTTGAGAGCGCGCCAATTGAGCTTCTGTAGCTCCAGAAAATCCACTTCGAGTGCAGGGAGGTCAGAATCCAACAGCATCTGCAGTCCTTTTCAGTCTCTGAATCAGATTTTTGCTCAGAACCCTCAATTTCAGCCAGAAAATACCTGAAATCACAGAAAAACACACAAACTCATAGTAAAGTCCAGAAAAGTGAATTTTAACTAAAAACTAATAAAAATATACTAAAAACTAACTAGATTATGCTAAAAACATACTAAAAACAATGCCAAAAAGCGTATAAATTATCCGCTCATCAATGATCATGTGGAGTCACAAAAACAACTGCAAAAATCAAAGAAAAATAAAAAATAGCATTAAAAATAGCACACCCTGGAGGAGCAACTTACTTGCGTTTAAACGCCAGTAAGGGTAGCAGAATGGGCGTTTAACGCCCAGTCTAGCACCATTCTGGGTGTTAAATGCCAGAAACAAGCACCAGACTGGCGTTAAACGCCAGAAACAGGCTACAATCTGGCGTTAAATGCCAAAAACAGGTTACAGCCTGCCGTTTAACGCCAGGAAAGGAATAAAAGCTGGCATTTAACACCAGAAACAAGCAGCAATCTGGCGTTAAACGCCAGGATTGCACAGTAAGGGCGTTTTGCACGCCTAAAAGGAGCAGGGATGCCATCCTTGACCCCTCAGGATCTGTAGACACCACAGGATCCCCACCTACCCTACCTCTCTCTCTCTCTCTCACTCACCAATCAAAGCATATCATCTTCCTTATATTCTCTTCACCAATCACCTCCATACCTCTTCCCCAAAAACCCCACCCACCTAATTTTAAAAATTCAAACACTTTTCCCTCCCAAACCCAACCCTAATGACCGAAACCCATCCCTCCCCTCACCCCTATATAACCCCTTACTACTCCTTCATATTCACACAACACAAACACCTTTTCCACCTCTTGGCCGAACTTTCTATCACCCTCCATCTCCTCCATTTTCTTCTTCTTCCCCTTCTTTCTTTCTTCTTTTGCTCGAGAACGAGAAAATCTTTAAGTTTGGTGTGGTAAAAGCATTACTTTTTGTTTTTCTATAACCATTTATGGCACCTAAGGCCGGAGAAACCTCTAGAAAGAGGAAAGGGAAGGCAAAAGCTTCCACCTCCGAGTCATGGGAGATAGAGAGATTCATCTCAAAGGTCCATCAAGACCACTTCTATGAAGTTGTGGCCAAGAAGAAGGTGATCCCTGAGGTCCCTTTCATGCTCAAGAAAAATGAGTATCCAGAGATCCAACATGAAATCCGAAGAAGAGGTTAGGAAGTTCTTACCAACCCCATTCAACAAGTCAGAATCTTAATGGTTCAAGAGTTCTATGCCAATGCATAGATCACTAGGAACCATGATCAAAGTATGAACCTGAATCCAAAGAATTGGCTTACAATGGTTCGGGAGAAATACTTAAATTTCAGTCCGGAAAATGTAAGGGTAGCATTCTACTTGCCAATGATGCAAGAAAACGCACGCCTCTACACTAGAAGGGTCAACCTTGATCAAAGGTTAGACCAAGTCCTCATGGACATATGTGTGGAAGGAGCTCAATGGAAAAGAGACTCAAGAGGCAATCCGGTTCAATTAAGAAGACCTGACCTTAAGCCTGTGGCTAGAGGATGGTTGGATTTCATCCAACGCTCCATCATTCCTACTAGCAACCGATCTGAAGTTACTGTGGATCGGACCATCATGATCCATTGTATCATGATTGGGGAGGAAGTGGAAGTTCATGAGAGCATTCCTCTAGAACTCTACAAGGTGGCTGATAAGTCATCCACCTTGGCAAGGTTAGCCTTTCCTCATCTCATTTGTCATCTATGCAATTTAGCTGGGATTGGCATAGAAGGATACATCCTCATTGAAGAGGACAAGCCCATTACTAAGAAAATGATGGAGCAAACAAGAGAGCCCATCCATGGACCTCAACAAGAGCATGAGGAAGATCCTCATCAAGAAGTCACTGAGATGCCTCAAGGGATGTAATTTCCTCCACACAACTATTGGGAGCAACTCAACACCTCTTTGGAAGGCTTGAGTTACAACATGGACCAACTAAGGGTGGAGCACCAAGAGCACTCCATCATTCTCCATGAAATTAGAGAAGATCAAAGAGCTATGAGGGAGGAGAAACAAAAGCAAGGAAGAGACATAGAGGAGCTCAAGAGCACCATTGGTTCTTCAAGAGGAAGACGCCACCCTCACTAAGGTGGACTCATTCCTTAATCTTCTTGTCTATTTATTTTTCTGTTTTTAGTTTTGAGCTCTATGTTTGGCTATGTTTTGTCTCTTTATTACATGATTATTAGTGTCTAGTGCCTATGTCTTAAAGCTATAAATAATTCCATGAATCCTTCACCTCTCTTAAATGAAAAATGTGCTTAATTACAAAAGAACAAGAAGTACTAGGATTTCAGATTTTATCTTGAAATTAGTTTAATTATTTTGATGTGGTGGCAATACTTTTTATTTTCTGAATGAATGCTTGAACAGTACATATTTTTTATAGTGAAGTTTATGAATGTTAAAATTGTTGGCTCTTGAAAGAATGATGAATAAAGAGAAATGTTATTGATAATCTGAAAAATCATAAAATTGATTCTTAAAACAAGAAAAAGCAGTGAATAAGAAAGCTTGCAGAAAAAAATTAGCAAAAAAAAGAAAAAGAAAAAGAAAAAGCAAGCAGAAAAAGCCAATAGCCCTTTAAACCAAAAGGAAAGGGTAAAAAGGATCCAAGGCTTTGAGCATTAATGGATAGGAGGGTCCAAGGAAATAAAATCCAGGCCTAAGCAGCTAAATCAAGCTGTCCCTAACCATGTGCTTGTGTCATGAAGGTCCAAGTGAAAAGCTTAAGACTGAGTGGTTAAAGTCGTGATCCAAAGCAAAAAGAGTGTGCTTAAGAAATCTGAACACCTCAAATTGGGGACTTTAGCAAAGCTGAGTCACAATATGAAAAGGTTCACCCAGTTATGTGATTGTGGCATTTATGTATCCGTTGGTAATATTAGAAAACAAAGTGCTTAGGGCCACGGCCAAGACTCATAAAGTAGCTGTGTTCAAGAATTAACATACTGAACTAGGAGAATCAATAACACTATCTAAAATTCTGAGTTCCTATGGATGCCAATTGGTGGACGAAATTGTGATCATCAATATTGTACTCTTTGTTATTGTGTGAACACAATTCCGTTCAACTAACCAGCAAGTGTACTGGGTCGTCCAAGTAATAAACCTTACGTGAGTAAGGGTCGATCCCACAGAGATTGTTGGTATGAAGCAAGCTATGGTCATCTTGTAAATCTCAGTCAGGCGGATAGTAATTGATTATGGATTTTCGAAAATTAATAAATAATAAACATAAAATAAAGATAATTAAAATAGGATAGAAATACTTATGTAAATTAATGGTGGGAATTTTAGATAGGCGTATGGAGATACTGTGCCCTTTCTTTTTCTACTTTCCTACTTCTTCCTTCCAGTTCTTTCATTCCTTCCTATGGCAAGCTGTATGTAGGGCATCACCGTTGTCAATGGCTACATCCCATCCTCTCAGTGAAAAAGGTCCAAATGCTCTGTCACAGCACGGCTAATCATCTGTCGGTTCTCAATCAGGTTGGAATAGAATCCCTTGATTCTTTTGCGTCTGTCACTAACGCCCAGCCTTCAGGAGTTTGAAGCTCGTCACAGTCATTCAATCCCAGAATCCTACTCGGAATACCACAGACAAGGTTTAGACTTT
>NC_029777.3:71402739-71403362 GCF_000817695.3 Arachis duranensis
GGTACAGCAGAGCTCCACACCCTTAATCTACGGTGTGTAGAAACTCCACCGTTGAAAATACATAAGTGAAAGGTTCAGGCATGGCCGAATGGCCAGCCCCCCAAAACGTGATCAATAGTCTCCTCAGATGAAGAATAAAATAAAACTGAGACCAAAGATGTATAATACACTAGTAAAAAGTTCTATTTATAATAAACTAGCTACTAGGGTTTCAGAAGTAAGTAATTGATGCATAAATCCACTTCCGGGACCCACTTGGTGTGTGTTTGGGCTGAGCTTGATCTATCCACGAGCTGAGGCTTCTTTTGGAGTTGAACGCCAAGTTGTAACGTGTTTTGGGCGTTCAACTCCGGGTCGTGACGTGTTTCTAGCGTTTGACTCCAGACAGCAACATAGAACTGTCGTTGAGCGCCAGTTTACGTCATCAATTCCCAAATAAAGTATGAACAATTATATATTTCTGGAAAGCTATGAATGTCTACTTTCCAACGCCATTGAAAGCGCGCCATTTGAAGTTCTGTAGCTCCAGAAAATCTATTTCGAGTGCAGGGAGGTCAGATTCCAACAGCATCAGCAGTCCTTTGTCAGCCTCCTATCAGAATTTTGCTCAAGTCCCTCAACTT
>NC_029777.3:71403367-71404132 GCF_000817695.3 Arachis duranensis
ATTGATGCATAAATCCACTTCCGGGGCCCACTTGGTGTGTGCTTGGGCTGAGCTTGATCTATCCACGAGCTGAGGCTTTTCTTGGAGTTGAACACCATTTGAAGTTCTGTAGCTCCAGATAATCCATTTTTAGTGCAGGGAGGTCAGATTCCAATAGCATCAGCAGTCCTTTGTCAACCTCCTATCAGAGTTTTGCTCAGGTCCCTCTATTTCAGCCAAAAAATATCTAAAATCACAGAAAAATACACAAACTCATAGTAAAGTCCAGAAATGTGGATTTAGCATAAAAACTAATGAAAACATCTCTAAAAGTAACTAGATCATACTAAAAACTACCTAAAAATAATGCCAAAAAGCGTATCAATTATCCGCTCATCACAACACCAAACTTAAATTGTTGCTTGTCCCAAGAAACTGAAAATCAATTAGGATAAAAAGAAGAGAATATACTATAAATTCTAAAATATCAATGAATATTAATTCTAATTAGATGAGCGGGACTTGTAGCTTTTTGCTTCTGGACAGTTTTGGCATCTTACTTTTTCCTTTGAAGTTTAGAATGGTTGGCTTCTCTAGGAAATTAGAATTTCGGATAGTGTTATTGACTTTCCTAGTTAAGTATGTTGATTCTTGAACACAGCTACTTATGAGTCTTGGCCGTGGCCCTAAGCACTTTGTTTTCCAGTATTCCCACCGGATACACAAATGCCACAGACACATGGCTGGGTGAACCTTTTCAGATTGTGACTCCGCTTTGCTAGAGTC
>NC_029777.3:71408265-71408588 GCF_000817695.3 Arachis duranensis
ATCCTTTTTACCCTTGCCTTTTGGTTTTAAGGGCTATTGGCTTTTTCTGCTTGCTTTTTTTTCTTTTTCTTTCTATTTTTTCACCACTTTTTTTTCGCACAAGCTTTTGCTTTTTCACTGCTTTTTCTTGCTTCAAGAATCAATTTTATGATTTTTTAGATCATCAATAACATTTCTCTTTTTCATCATTCTTTCAAGAGCCAACAATTTTAACATTCATAAACAACAAGATAAAAAATATGCACTATTTCAAGCATTCATTCAGAAAACAAAAAGTATTGTCACCACATCAATATAATTAAACTAAATTCAAGGATAAATTA
>NC_029777.3:71409047-71410031 GCF_000817695.3 Arachis duranensis
CAAGGAATGAATCCACCTTAGTGAGGGCGGCGCCTTCTTGAAGGACCAATGGTGCTTTTTGAGCTCCTCTATGTTTCTTCCTTGCCTCAACAAGAGTGCCTTTTTCTTTATTTCTGCTCATATGAAAGAGAAGAGAAAGAGAAAAGGAAGAGGAATCCTCTATATATGGACAAAGAGGATCATTATTATTAGTAGAAGAAGAAAGGGATAAGGGTTAGGAAGAGGGGATAAGAACTTGGTGGATGGATCCCAACACAAGGGTAAGGATAGGGGAAGTGATCTGAGATGAAGAGAGGTGAAGAGAAATGTTAGTAAATAAATAAATAAATAGAAGGAGAGGAGAGATAGAATTCAAAAATTAATTTTAAAAAGAAGTTAATAATTTCGAAAATTAGAGATAAGATAGAATTAAAATTAAAATTTAAATTAATTAATTAATTAAAAAGAATTTTTGAAAAAGGATGAGATATTTTCGAAAATTGAAGAGGGAAAAGTAGTTAGGTGGTTTTGAAAAAGATAAGAAACAAACAAAAAGTTAATTAGTTAGTTGAAAAAGATATTAAAATCAAATTTGAAAAGATAAGAAGATAAGAAGTTAGATAAGATATTTTGAAATCAAATTTTTGAAAAAGATAAAATTTTGAAAAAGATATGATAAAAGATATGATAAAAAGATATGATAAAAAGATAAGATTTTTAAGAAAAAGATATTTTGAAAAAGATTTAAAATTAAAATTGGTTATTTGACTAACAAGAAACTAAAAGATAAGATTCTAGAATTTAAAGATTGAACCTTTCTTAACAAGAAAGTAACAAACTTCAAATTTTTGAATCAATCACATTTACTTGTTAGCTAATTTTCGAAAATATGATGTAAAAGATAAGAAAAAGATTTTGAAAAATATTTTAAAAAAATTTTGAAAATTAATAAGAAAAAGGGAAAAGATTTAATTTTTGAAAAAGTTTTGAAAAGATAAGATTTTT
>NC_029777.3:71411302-71412883 GCF_000817695.3 Arachis duranensis
GAGGTATTTTCGAAAATTAGAGAGGGAAAGGTAGTTAGGTGGTTTTGAAAAAGATAAGAAACAAACAAAAAGTTAATTAGTTAGTTGAAAAAGATATTAAAATCAAATTTGAAAAGATAAGAAGATAAGAAGTTAGATAAGATATTTTGAAATCAAATTTTTGAAAAAGATAAAATTTTGAAAAAGATATGATAAAAGATATGATAAAAAGATAAGATTTTTAAGAAAAAGATATTTTGAAAAAGATTTAAAATTAAAATTCTTTATTTGACTAACAAGAAACTAAAAGATAAGATTCTAGAATTTAAAGATTGAACCTTTCTTAACAAGAAAGTAACAAACTTCAAATTTTTGAATCAATCACATTAATTGTTAGTAAAGTTTCAATTTTTTTTATTTTTTTTATTTTATTTTATTTTATTTTAAAAAAAGATAAGAAAAAGGTTTTGAAAATAAATTTTTAAAATTTCGAATATTATAAAAAAATGAAAAAGATATGATTTTTTGAAAAAGATTTTGAAAATATAAGATTTTGAAATTTTGAAAATTTGACTTGACTTGTAAGAAACAACTAATTTTAAAAATTTTTGACTAAGTCAACTCAAATTTTCGAAAATTATGAGAAAATTAAGGAAAATATATTTTTTTTTGAATTTTTTGAATTTTTAATTATGAGAGAGAAAAACATAAAAATGACCCAAAACATGAAAATTTTGGATCAAACACATGATGCATGCAAGAACACTATGAATGTCAAGATGAACACCAAGAACACTTTGAAGATCATGATGAACATCAAGAACATATTTTTGACAAATTTTTTATGCAAAGAAAACATGCAGGACACCAAACTTAGAAATCTTTAATGCATGGACTCTAACAAACGAAAAATGCATATGAAAAATAACAAACAACACAAAACAAGAAAACATCAAGATCAAACAAGAAGACTTACCAAGAACAACTTGAAGATCATGAAGAACACTATGAATGCATGGAATTTTCGAAAATAATGCATAAATTTTAAAAACATGCAATTGACACCAAACTTAAAAATTGAACCAAGACTCAAACAAGAAACACAAAATATTTTTGGTTTTTATGATTTTATGATTTTTTTGTATTTTCTTTAAATTTTTTTTCGAAAATGTTTCTTTAGAAAAACTAAAATAAAAGCAAAATTTAAAAAAAAATTGAAAACTTTTTGAAAAGAAAATTACCTAATCTGAGCAACAAGATGAACCGTTAGTTGTCCATACTCGAACAATCCCCGGCAACGGCGCCAAAAACTTGGTGGACGAAATTGTGATCATCAATATTGTACTCTTTGTTATTGTGTGAACACAATTCTGTTCAACTAACCAGCAAGTGTATTGGGTCGTCCAAGTAATAAACCTTACGTGAGTAAGGGTCGATCCCACAGAGATTGTTGGTATGAAGCAAGCTATGGTCATCTTGTAAATCTCAGTCAGGCGGATAATAATTGATTATGGATTTTCGAAAATTAATAAATAATAAACATAAAATAAAGATAATTAAAATAGGATAGAAATACTTATGTAAATTAATGGTGGAAATTTT
>NC_029777.3:71413335-71448411 GCF_000817695.3 Arachis duranensis
GGTACAGCAGAGCTCCACACCCTTAATCTACGGTGTGTAGAAACTCCACCGTTGAAAATACATAAGTGAAAGGTTCAGGCATGGCCGAATGGCCAGCCCCCCAAAACGTGATCAATAGTCTCCTCAGATGAAGAATAAAATAAAACTGAGACCAAAGATGTATAATACACTAGTAAAAAGTTCTATTTATAATAAACTAGCTACTAGGGTTTACAGAAGTAAGTAATTGATGCATAAATCCACTTCCAGGGCCCACTTGGTGTGTGTTTAGGCTGAGCATGATCTATCCACGAGCTGAGGCTTCTTTTGGAGTTGAACGCCAAGTTGTAACGTGTTTTGGGCGTTCAACTCCGGGTCGTGACGTGTTTCTGGCGTTTGACTCCAGACAGCAACATGGAACTATCGTTGAGCGCCAGTTTACATCATCAATTCCCAAATAAAGTATGGACAATTATATATTTCTGGAAAGCTATGAATGTCTACTTTCCAACGCCGTTGAAAGCACGCCATTTGGAGTTCTGTAGCTCCAGAAAATCTATTTCGAGTGCAGGGAGGTCAGATTCCAACAACATCAGCAGTCCTTTGTCAGCCTCCTATCAGAATTTTGCTCAAGTCCCTCAACTTCAGCCAGAAATTACCTGAAATAACAGAAAAACACACAAACTCGTAGTAAAGTCCAGAAATGTGAATTTAACATAAAAACTAATGAAAACATCCCTAAAAGTAGCTTGAACTTACTAAAAACTACCTAAAAACAATGTCAAAAAGCGTATAAATTATCCGCTCATCACCAATCATTCTGAATTTCAAAGGATAAAGTGATATGCCAAAACTGTTCCAAAGCAAAAGCTACTAGCCCCGCTCATCTAATTGGGACTAAGTTTCATTGATATCGTGAGATTCATTGTATATTCTCTTCTTTTTATCATATTTTGTTTTCAGTTGCTTGGGGACAAGCAACAATTTAAGTTTGGTGTTGTGATGAGCGGATAATTTATACGCTTTTTGGCATTGTTTTCATATAGTTTTTAGTATGTTTTATTCACTCTTTAGTATATTTTTATTAGTTTTTACGCAAAATTCACATTTCTAGACTTTACTATGAGTTTGTGTGTTTTTCTGTGATTTAAGGTATTTTCTGGCTGAAATTGAGGGACTGAGCAAAAATCTGAATCAGAGGCGGACAAAGGACTGCTGATGCTGTTGGATTCTGACCTCCCTGCACTCAAAATAGAATTTTTGGAGTTAGAGAAACGCAAATGGCGCGCTCTCAATTGCATTGGAAAGTAGACATCCAGGGCTTTCCAGCAACATATAATAGTTCATACTTTGCCCAAGTTTAGAAGACACAAACTGGCGTTCAACGCCAGCTTTCTGCCCTATTCTGGCGTTAAACGCCAGAAACAAGTTGCAAGCTAGAGTCAAACGCCAGAAACAAGTTACAAACTGGCGTTCAACTCCAAGGAAGACCTCTACACGTGAAAGCTTCAATGCTCAGCCCAAACACACACCAAGTGGGCCCGGAAGTGGATTTCTACATCATTTACTTATTTTTGTAACCCTTGTAACTAGTTTAGTATAAATAGAACTTTCTACTATTGTACTCACATCTTTGGATGAGCTTTTGTAACATCTTTGATTATTGTTAGTCATTAGATATTGGGGGCTGGCCTCACGGCCATGCCTACCTTATTTTCACTTATGTATTTTCAACGGTGGAGTTTCTACACACCATATATTAAGGTATAGAGCTCTGCTGTTCCTCGAGTATTAATGCAAAGTACTATTGTTCTTCTATTCAATTCATGTTTATTCTTATTCTAAGATATTCATTTGCACACAAGAACATGATGAATGTGATGATTATGTGACACTCATTCCCATTCTCACTTATGAACGCGTAATTGACAACCACTTCCATTCTACATGAAAACAAGCTTGAAGGTATATCTCTTGGGTTTCTAATCAACGATTCACATCGACTCCCCTCTGACAATGGGGCATGTGAATATGAGATTGGAACCTCTGTGGTATAGGCTAAAATCCATTGGCAGCATTCTTGGGATCCGAAAAGTCTAAACCTTGTCTGTGGTATTCCGAGTAGGATCTGGGATGGGATGACTGTGACGAGCTTCAAACTCGCGACTGTAGGGCATGGTGACAGACGCAAAAGGATAGTAAATCCTGTTCCTACACGATCGAGAATCAATAGTTGATTAGCCATACGATATCTGTGCATGGTATTTTTCATCCGAGACGAGCAATCCGACAGTTGTTTAGCCATACAGAAATCGTAGAGGACCATTTTCACTTAGAGGACAGAAAGTAGCCATTAACAACAGTGACACCCAGCATACAGCTTGCCATAGAAAGGAGTATAAAGGATTGGATGAAAGCAGTAGGAAAGCAGAGATCTAGAAGGAACAACGCATCTCCATACGGTTATCTGAAATTCACACCAATGAATTACATAAGTATCTATATCTTTATTTTATGTTCATTTATCTTTTAATTATCAAAACTCCATAATCATTTGAATCTGCCTGACTGAGATTTACAAGGTGACCATAGCTTGCTTCAAGCCGACAATCTCTGTGGGATCGACCCTTACTCACATAAGGTTTATTACTTGGACGACCCAGTGCACTTGCTGGATAGTTGTGTGAAGTTGTGAAAAAGAGTTGAAATTACAATTGTGCGTACCAAGTTGTTGGCGCTATTGAGATCATAATTTCGTGCACCACGCATATGAGAATGCTAAGCTATACAAGGAGAAGACAAAATATGGCATGATAAGAGAATCTCGAAAAGAACATTTGAGTCCGGAAAAAAAAGTTACTCTCTTCAACTCAAGGCTAAAATTCTTTCCTAAAAAACTCAAAACAAGATGGTCAACTCCCTTCACTATCACTAAGGTGTCCTCTTATGGTCATATTGAAATCATGGAAGAAGATTCTCAAAAAGGATTCACTATGAATGGTCAATGATTGAAGCATTATCTTGGAGGTGATCTCAATCGCCAGAAGTCCGTTTATCTCTTGATCTAGAGAGCTGACCGTCAAGCTAGTGATGTTAAAGAAGCGTTTGTTGGGAGGTAATCCACCCACCAGTATCCTTTACATTATTAGTTTTATTAGACTTGCATTAGTCTCTACTCTCCTTGGCATTCTCGCTTTTATTAGCTTTCCCTCAAACACCCCAAACACCAACCACCTCTATCCTTTTACATTATTAGTTTTATTACAACCATGCTTTTGATATCATACACCCCAAACACCAACCACCTCTATCCTACCACTCTTGTCCCGTTCCTATTCCCTTCCCTTCTTCGAGCTTTCCAACCTCCTGTACACCCTTGAATCCTCACTTTAAACCTCCACTATTCATTCAAAGCACTTCCTTCTCTTATAAATACTCGCTGCTCAACAACATCTTGCCTCACATCTTCTTACCCTCTATGCACCTATTCGAATCCATTCTTCACTTCTATATCCTTTTTCCTCCTCACTACTTCCTTTATTTTCTCCACTAGAACCTTGTTCCTCCTTCTCTTTCCTTTTTCTACACCCCCACCTGTTCTCTCTTATTTCTTCTTTCCCCTGTTTTTTCTCTATATTTACTTGGGGACAAGTTAAATTTCTAAGTTTGGTATTGGTTTTTGCTTGAAAAACCTCTGCACAAAATGTAATGGCACCTAAATAAAAAACATCCTCATCAAACAAGAAAAAAGGAAAGGAATCAGCTACTACTTCATATAATAAAACAAGGTTCCTTTCATAATTTTATGAGAATCACTTTCACAACTTAACCAGCAAAAAGAAAATCACTCTGGAGGTGCCATTTGAATTAAAACAGGGAAAGTATCCTGAGATTTAAGAGCAAATCATGAGGAGAAGGTGGCAAGTTCTTTATGACCCGCCTCAAAAGGTGAGACAATTAATGGTTCAAGAGTTTTATATCAATTCATGGCTTACTAATACAATGACTCATGATGTGAAAAATTGGAGTTACAAGAGCTGTGTAAGGGGAAAAGTAATTTATTTTAGCCCAAAAAGTAACAACAAAATTCTCCGCTTGAGAGTCTCGTCCTCTTCATCATCAGAAGTAACTTACCAAGATAGAGTGAGAAATAATCTAAGATATGATGATGTAGTCAGAGATATTTACCTTCTCGGGGTGCAATGGACCTTTGTTGTAAATGGAAAACAATGCCTATTGAGAAGGTGACCTCATACCACTGGCACGAGGATGGTTGGAGTTCATCTAATGATCACTTATGCCTACTAGCAACCATTCAGAGGTGACAGTGCCTAGAGCTATAGTGATTCACTCAATCATGTTAGGCGAAGAAATAAGGGTGGACTGTATAATTCCTGAAGAATTTTATCACAACTCTTCTAGTCTATCATCTAGCTCCATGGTTGGCTTTCCAAGCATCAAACATCGTCTCTGTGAAGCTACTGGAGCTTTCATTGAGAATGACATTCCAATTGCTCTAAAGAGACCTATTTCTAATAGAACTATTTTAGCGATGAGGAGGACCCCTTCTCAACGAGTACAAGAAGAAAACATCTCTCAACCTGCTCCACTTGAGCGTCATCCCTCAACCTCTCTAGAATTGGATTGGCAACATATGTATTCAGCCATTCATGAACTCTCCACGCAACATGCAGCACATTATAGAAAATTTCGAGAGTACAAGGCACTGCAAGAATCGAGGCTGTTAGAAGAGCTTGAATACAGGTTCAACTCTCAAGCCAAGACGAGCTACTGTGCTTAGGCAGCACATAAAGCCAATAAAAAAGTAACTCTATATCTGTATAGGTCTGAAGAAATCATTCAGGCTCTCAAGGACTCACAAGCACGGCATGATGCTCGGGTGAGAAGGGAACTAGAATCCAAAGGATTTTGGATACTAATGAGACAACAAGAATCCAAAGAATTTTGGAACCTGAGAGAACCACAACAAGAGGATGATGATGATGAGCACAATAATTATAACTAAGGTGGTCAAGTTCTTTTATGCTTCTTCTTTCTTTTATTTCTTTTATCGTTTACCACTTTGTTTGTCTTTTCATTTCTTTTGTATTGTTTCTATTTTTGCTTTATTTTATTTTGCTTCTTCTTGAGCTTTGCTACGCTTAGTAAGCATGAATTATGTATTACAAAGAAAATGCAAAGAAAAAGGTTGAGAAAACTAGAAAAAGTATGACTAATTGGGTACGGAAGGCCAAATTAACTAAAATATTCAGCACAAAATGAATATCACTATTTGAGACTTCAATCTAGAGGAGTATAATGGAATCCTCATTTTTGACAAAGCCTTGAAGAAGAAAAAGCAAATAACTAAATGACAAAGAAGTAAATGAACAAGAGAAGAAAGAGAAGCCAAAGGCTCTAAGTACTACTGACTAGGAAAGTTAAAAAAAATATGAATTTAAAGAGTTTCCCAGTCAAGTACTTGTGGTGTTTCTATGTTGAGCAAATCATGAGATAAAATATTTAGAGTCACAGCTAAACTCAAGGTGCAAAGCACCCCTCAAAGAAAGAAAAGCCTAAGGCTCTTAGCATCACTGACTGAGAAAATTAAAAAGAAAAGATGAACTCAAAGAGTTCCCCAGTCAAGTGCTTGTAGTGTTTTTGTGTCAAGAAAAGCTTGAGATAAAACACTTAGAATCACAACTAAGATCAAGGTGCAAAGCATCCTCATAAAAGAAATTGTGAAAGAAAGAAAGAATTAAGCTTGCTTCAAGGTAGGAATTGATGAGAAAGAATTCCATAATATGAACAGAATGGAAGTCTTAAAGAAATCAAAATCTTTTGTGCTAGATTGTGTATATTGAAAAAGCTAACCAAAACCATTGGAAATACTACAAGTCACCCTTAATTTGTAAGATTAAGCCCTTCAATTTTGAGTGCATGATTCTTTGTTTCCTTGAAGACAAGCAAAGTCTCAAGTTTGATGTTGTGATGCAACCGCATCTTTAGTAGTTTTCCCTTAAATTTTCATTCAATAAGATAATGATTCTTCATTTATAAGAAATTAATTTATGGTTTAGTGTATATTTCTTTGAGATTTTTGAATTCTTTGATTACAAGAGATTATAAAAGAAAGTGAGCAAAACAGAGGGTTGCTGAACCAGACAGAGAGTTTATGAAACAAACAGAAAGATTACTGGACTAGACAGAAACTCTCCTGGATGCCAAGCCTTCATCCACGTCCAACGTGCCTCACCTCACGTTGAACATGCCACTTATGAAACTTCTCCAAGTCTCATATCCAACATAGAGAGCCCCACGTCCAACGTGCCACTTATAGAGCACCTCTAGTAGCCTCACCAAGCTCCAATGTCCAACGTGCCCTCTCCCACGTTGAATGTGCCATTTGAGGCCTTTTCTAGTAGCTTTTTCAAGCCTCACATCCAAAGTAGGGAGCCCTATGTCCAACGTGCGAGGTCTTACGTCTAACGCTCTAGGTCTCACGTTCAACATGCACTCAAGAAGCACCTCGAGTGGCTTCAACATGAACCTCATGTCCAACGTGCCCTCTCCTATGTTGAACTTGCCACTCAAGAACCACCTTTTGTAGCCATCAAGCCATCCCATGTTCAACATGTTGCATCTCACATTGAACGTGCCATCAAGCCTTACCTCTAAGGGCTACTTCAAGCCTTTGCATTCAACATGGATCCTGTGCATCGAACGTGTCACTTGAGCCAACCTCCAGGGCTTCTTAATTGTCTTCACTAATCTCTAAATCTCTACGCTTGATTGGATGAGTGAAGATTAAGCACAAGTCTATGTTATAGGCATTGATTGATAATTATGAAGGGTTTTAGGTTAACATATATAAGGAAGGAGAAACACACACGTTACTCTCTTCTTTCTGAGCCATTTCAATTCAGAGTTTTTGTTTTCTTTTGCGTCATGAGTAACTAATCTCCTCTGTTAAGGTTAGGAGATATGTTTATTCTAATGGATTAATGTTATTACATTTTTATTCTTGATTTATGCATTGATGTTCTCTTAAGAAATAAGTTTTCGTTTTTCATCATAAGGATTTGAATATATTAGAAACTAGTTTGAATCTGAATTGCATTCTATATTCATCTTAAAAAAGTTGTTTATTAGAATTAAATTTGAAACTTCTTCTCGTAATTCTTTAAGTTTTGAACTTGGCTTGATAAGTGACATCAAATCAACTAGATTTAGCTCTTAAGAATTATGTGGTTTATGAATCAGTATATGTACTCCACCTCTTATCATAATTGATCAAGGAATTGACGGTATATTAAGTTAAGAAAAATTGAATCATCAAGGGATTAGCGTTTGATTAGTTAGGGTTCATCATAAGACACATTTTTCATGATCAAGATAGACAGCAAAAAATATTCGTCCTGAAATTTAAATATACGAGTGTATTAATTTTGCTTCATCAGTGGCTCAATGTATGAGCTACTCTTAAATCTTTATATATAGTTAGGATGATATAGACCGGGACGAATTCTGGAATCAAAGAGTGAAGAAATCAAAAGTTAAAATGTTGTATAATCAAATATAATGTCCTATATTTGATAATAGATATAGTTATAATTAATTTTTTTAGTTAAAAAAATTAATAAGTTCTTGTCAGGTAAAAGAATTAAAAAATAAATAATATTAAAGCATTTTTTATATGATAATAGATATTAAAATTAACATCTAATAGGATCAGGGATGGATCTACCTTTAACTATGTGGGGGCAAATGTCCCCATTAAATTTTTATAAAGTTTCATATAAAATACATAAAAAATATATTTGCCCCCACTTAAGAAAAAATTTGATCCCACTAAATTTTTTTTTCTTGGTTCACACACTTTTTAGTGTATAGAAATGAAAAAAAGACACGAAACATAAATATTAATCGATAATGAATATATAAAAACATTAATACGAAGCACATCAATTCAATTTTAATAAATAAATTTATTATCATTAAAAGTTGATATACTACAGACAATGTTAAAATAAAATTATTTTTTATTTGTTAATTCGGTGTTTAATAAATTAAAAAAAATTAAATAAATATAATGAAGAACTAAAATTTGACTCCATTAAATATTTTTTTATTATAAAAGATTAAAAATTTATCCATAAAAAATATATTATTCTTTAATTTTTACAACGTTTTTTAGTTTCCAGTATTTTTTTAATTTACTATATTAATTTTTTATTTTAATTAATTAAATAGATAGAATCATAATAAAACCCAAAGTTAATTCTTCTTATTAAGTCACTCTTTAATCTTTATTTATTATTTATGATATAACAAATAATATAGAACTCCTCTTAAAAAAATCTTTATGAAGTGTCACTTAGGAAATGTTTGTTGGTTTAGATATTGGTACTAAAATTTTTATCTCTATTATCAAAATTTCAGTATTTCAGTACATCCAAAAAGTAGGAATATAAATGACTAAAATTTTTAGAGATGAAAATTGAAATTTTAATAAAATTTTATACCTAAAATACCTTTATTTCAATTAATTAATTCCAATTTTACTCTTTATACAAATTAAATTAAAATTTTATATTTATTTCAATTTCTATTTCTACTTTATACCAAATAAAATACTAATATTTATTTCAATCTTTATCTCTTAATTTTTGTCTCTCAATCTCCATTTTCTGTCTCTGTCTCCCTACCAAACCCTACCTTACAATTTTTCTACACCCATACCATAAGAGGTCCCTAAATATGAATCTATGGGAGTTGTTTTCTGTATCTTTCCTTCTAAATATTAGAAATGAATATTGAAAGATATGTGAAATCTTAAAGCAAACTGTAAACAATGTTTTCTATAATACATAGCTCATAATTGTAATTCTCTTTCGATTCCAGAATATAGATATTGAGAAACATTTATTATTATTATGAGAGTCACTTGTTAGTCACTTTTTCACTGACATTTATCACTTTATTTATTTTTTATTATTATTATTATTATTATTATTGAATTAGTTTCTAAATACTAACCGTGAAATTTTATTAAAATGCCGAAAAAGACAACAAATCAGCAGATAAAATAATAGCTACACTAATATTAATCTCTTTTTATTTTGTTTTCTTCAAATATTATTTCTATTTTCAATTTTCCATGGATTTATGTTTTTATTTTTTAAAAAGGAAATGATTATTTCATGTTGGTGGTGGTTTTTGGTCTGAGCAGATTCAACTTAGGTAGTAGAAGTCAGTTAGGTTCTAGAGTGAGTGAGAGGTGAGAGTCAATTCTTCTTCTCCTTCTTCTTCTCGTTGTTTTGATCCAAAGAGTGAGGTTTCTTCTTTCTTTCCTTGAGTTGTGAGCTAAAGATGTCGCAGAGTCAGAGTAAGAAACTGACGCCGAATCTGGATAGGCAGAGCACCAAGGTGCTGAATCTCACCGTCCTCCAGCGCATCGATCCCTTCATCGCCGAGATTCTTTTCACCGCCGCTCACGTCTCTTTCTACGAATTCAACATCGAAACTAATCAGTGGGTCCGTTCTCTCTCTCTCTCTCTCGACACATTTCTATAATCTCTCATCTCGTTTCTTCAATTTCTGGATGTATTCTCTTTTTTTTTTCAGAGTCGCAAGGATGTCGAAGGATCTCTATTTGTTGTCAAGAGGTCATCAATGAACACTGCTTCTTCCTCTTTCCATATGCTTCGGTTCATGTGCACTTTGATCCTTGACCAATTTCCCTTGTTTTTTTATTTTGCGTCTTTCAGGAATGTGCAGCCTCAGTTTCAGTTCATTGTCATGAATCGACGAAATACAGGTTCAGATTTGTGTTTCTTCTTTTTTTTTTTTTTAATTCAATCCATTTCGTGGTGTTTTAGTTCCAAGATTAACCGCTAAATGCTAATTAATGTTC
Source organism: Arachis duranensis (assembly GCF_000817695.3). Classification (NCBI taxonomy): domain Eukaryota; kingdom Viridiplantae; phylum Streptophyta; class Magnoliopsida; order Fabales; family Fabaceae; genus Arachis; species Arachis duranensis. Next base: position 71,423,231 of record NC_029777.3, read on the forward strand.
AATGCTGGATAGATTCAATCATTCAAATATAATTTGCGTTATTGTTGCTGTAGATCGCATTTTCTCATTTTGGCAGTGCTTGATTTATTATTTCCTCATTGTTTGGAGAAATATACATGTACTAGTGCTCTGCTCTCATTCATCTGTGTGCCTGATTTGTGCTATCAGTTTTCTAATTTGCAACTTTCTTTGTAATATTTGTTCTGACAGACAACCTAGTAGAGAATCTATTGGATTTTGAGTATGAACTTAAGAAGCCATACCTATTATATCGGAATGCAGCTCAAGAAGTTAATGGTATATGGTTTTACAATGAAGATGAATGTGAAGAAGTTGCAAATCTCTTTAATAGGTATCATAATTTTTGTTGTTCAAGTTATTTATGTAATCTGTCTTCTTTCTTAATGCTTTCAAACTTTAGATGCTAATTCATATCAGGATTCTGTTGATTATATATTTGCGTGTGTGCACACATGTTCTTATTTCCTCTTTTGGGATGGGGGTTTCATTGGATTGTAGTGTACCTTATGTAATTGGGCAGGATGTTTAACCCTCTATCTACAGGATACTTTCTGAATACTCAAAGATACCTCCAAATGCAGTAATGCCTTCAGTCAAAAGGTAAGGGATATTTTAAGAAAAATGCTTATAAAAGTAATCTCTCTTTGTAAGCGTTACATTCTATTGCAATTTGCTGCCTACATGTTAATTATTACAAATAAACTGTATTTAATATGCCAATTGTCAAGAAAATTTGATCTTTCAATTGGTTAAACAACCTTATTCTAATTGTGTTTTATGGGATGAGAAGGTCAGGATATATTTTCTTCATCTAATGGTTTTTGTTTGTAAATCGTCTTGCTCCAAATTCGGTCTATTTATTTTTAAACTAATTTTCTTACTTTCACTGAATTACTCTTCTATTAGGATTGTGTTTAGAAGTGATCGCAGTTGCATGGCTCATGCCTTGTGTTTTGTATCTAATGCAGTGAGTCCAAGGAAGTGCCAGTGTCAGTTGTAGCAGAAAGCCCTCTGGAGTCCTCTTCAGCTCCTGCTTCTGCAGCTGAAGCTTTTGGAGGTCCTGTGTTTTCGACCATCTTCAGTGTATGTAATCTAGTTGCTTGCCAGTTACTTCAACTATGTCTTCTTCTTCCCTAACAACAAAACTTTTGCATTGTAGTATATCATTTCTTTCGCTTTTCAATTTGTTTTTATTTTTATTTTATTTTATTCACATAAAACTATTGCAGACATCTAAGACTGCTGGAAATTCAGATATAGAAAACTTTAGACAGCCTTCTGCCACTGTAACTTCCACATCTCAAAGTGGTATTTTGTCCCCTGCACCTGCTATACAAATACCATCTGCCTCTCCTTCAGGTTTATCTTTGTCTGGCTTCCCGGTTGGCCCTTTTGAAACATTCAACAGTGGCAATCAAGTCACGAATCTTGTTAAGCCTTCTAGTTTCTTTGCCTCCGCTTCTTCATCTTCACAAATAAGTGCACCTATTTCTTCTTCTTCATCCCCTAGCACAGCTCTTCAACATTCATTGAATATGCCACACCAATATGGAAGGACGATGCCGCAACCCTTTCCACCACCTAATCTTTCTCCGTCTCTTCCCACTGGTTCTAGCCTCACTCCTAATCAAGCTACCATCAGCCGGGACAAAGTCCGTGATGCACTCTTATCTCTGGTTCAGGTACTTTATTTTACCATCTCTGTGACTTTTTATAATTTGATGCTTTGAATTGTATTTTAGGGTGTCATTCATTACTCCTACTTTACCCACCAAGCACCTAATGTTGTGAGTTGCAACCCACCTTAGTTTTTTACCATATGATTTTAGAGTATTTGCCAAGGCAGAGTGTCTGGTTTGAGCCATGACTACTGCTCACAGGATTCAAGGGAAGGGTGTGAAAAATGTTATATACTAATTAGACACTACTTAATTGCATCAAGTCTTATTTGTACAGTACAAACAAGATCAACTATCTTGAAAGTATGTAGTTAGCGATATATATTTAGCTTTACCCTTAGAGGGAAAGTATATACCATAATCAATTTATCCAAACTAATAGTATGAAAGTATTATGAGTTAGTAGAAAATTTCAGAGATTTGCCACCTTGAGAATAATTGGAGAAGAAAACCTTAATCTTTGAACTCATTATAGTATGACATTAAGTTGTAGTTTATAGTTTTGAGCGGTTTACTAACTTCTTATCTATACTATATATTATGGGGATATAAGAACGATTGGTGTACAACTTTCGTTCCTAAAATACCCTTCATTATATATAATTTATAAAAAAATATTTTTGTTTTATTATTTCCAAGACTTAAATCGAGCTATAAGTCACTTGTTATTTCAACTAATTTCATTTTTATTGCTTTTACACAAATTTAATAAATAAAAGTGTGTTAGTGCTTATTGATACACTAGTATTTATAATGCGAGTGTCAAATTTCCATCCTAGAAATGTTCAGTATAAAAATGAATCTTTGTATTGTATATACTTTGCAAGAGAATTGAATCAGTGCTTTTTCTTTTACCCGAAGTCTTACCGTCTTTTTAGCTTCTAGTTTCTACCCCACTTCCTCCCTATGAAACTTTTTAAATGTTTGTCCACTGACAAAATTCCTGTGTGCCAGGATGATCAATTCATTGACTTGGTGTTCCAAACATTTCTGAAGCTGAATCATTCTTGAGGAGTTCGAATTTTGAGTGTTGGGTGAAAACCTGGTATAAATGACTGCTGTACATAATAGTTACACTCCCACATTACTAACAGGAGCCTCATATCTCTCATTAAAACGTAGTATAGATGTCCGACAGTATGCCTGTTAAGTCTGTCCTCGTTCAGTGCTTCGTCTGTTTGAATCTACTGAGTTTTGGCCACCACTCTTCCAACTATATCTGTGATGGCCGATTTCCCAATATACTATGACATAATATAAGTGAAATTAACACATAATATTCACCGAATTCATGTACGTATATGTGGACAATGACGAAATAAAATGATAATGAATATATATGAGAATGGATATTGTCACTCTTAGTTTGATAATGTCATTTTTTTTATAAATTTACGCAAATATACAATTAAAAAAAATTATGTATGATTATATGTGGAGTAACATTATAAAAAAAATGAGTGACAATATCATTTCTCTATATAGAGATATAAAAATTTAATACACTAAATACTATTGTAACCGTCCATGTGTACCCGAGATTTAATGGTGAAATATTATGGAGAATTCATAGTCTCTAATTCCGGTGTATTGAGGTGGTCTGTAATGATCTAATGGTAATTTGGTGGTTCGATTTTCTTCTTTCTACATTTTATTTTCAGTTTGCTAGCACCTATGTTCCTTTGTATAAACATGGGGATCCTATGTAATTTAGTTTTATATCAGGTCTTCTGTTTTGGAATAAATACATTGCAGTGTAGTACTCTGCTTTGCTTATTAGTTATTACATTAGAAGTTTAGAACATATCTTTCGAGTTTAGACGGATCAAGCTGTTTAGCTTATTTTACATCATGTTAAACATTGTTGGAGTGCAAGAGGCTCTAATTTCTGTGGATAATGCCACACAAATGGGTAGGTACAATCTGCACTCGATATGAGCCAAACCAGCAAAAGATTAGTTGATAGTTTAGTTGATGATTCATTATCGTTGATCACTTAATTGATGAAATTACATTTACTATTTTGAAAACATAAATAATAAAAAGAGGTATAATACTATTTTAGTCCTCAATATTTGGGTCAAATCCTAATTTGGTTTTTGTTTATATCCTGATCTACCATTTAGTCAGACCTAAAATGAATAAAGCCCAATCAACATATATTATACGGATTGACACCTACTCGACCTCATAAAGGTTGGATATGGCGACGCTATCCTAACCTTGTTTGTTCGAATAACTAACTAACTCCTACAATCTCTCCTACTCATTTAGAAAGAAGATCTCAATAATCTCCCTAACAAAAGGGAGTAACAAACCTACCATGAAAGATTGAACTACTTCAAAGGTGGTTATTGACTCTACATCTACATTTATAAATATCTTGACACTCTCAAATATTTTTCAAACTTCAATTTACTAAAAACCTGCATAAAAACCATTGCTAAATTAAGTATCGGAGTTCCTTGCAGGTACCACCCCCACGAGGAACTCGGACGGCTTCATCCCTATAGGAGAAGACGTCGAACCTTTCACCCAAAGGCATCTGGACCTCATGTTCAAGCTCAAGCCACCCTAGTTCTAAGTAAGTCTCTGATGGTGGAAACTTGTCTCTCAACAAATTTTCCTTCGGCAAGTATACCGAATTATCGTCAAGTAAAACTCACTATAGAGTGAGGTCGAATCCCACAAGGATTGATTGGTCAAGCAACTTTAGTTAGAAGAATATGCTAGTTGAGCTAAACAGAATTTATATTGAGATGCAGAAATTTAAATGACTAGAAAGTAAATAGCAGAAATTAAAGTGCAGAATCTTAAATGGGGAATTGGGTAATGCTCATAAAAGTAAATGGCAGAAATTAAAGAGAATGGGTAAGATCAGAAAGAAAGCATTTCTAGCATGATCTCCTCATCCCTTTTCCAAGGCTCAAAGGAGATCCAATTATGGAGAGTTTCTTTTCCAAGATAACTAACCAATTGAATTAAGATTGAAAGCTTTCTAGTAAAATCAAGAGAAAAGATAGAAGAAGAAGAATGAAAACTAATATTGATCCATCAAATTACAGCAGAGCTCCCTAACCCAATGAAAGGGGTTTAGTTGTTCATAGCTTTAGGAATCAAAAATGGCAGAAAAGAATAATCCATGCTAGAAGTACAGAAAAGTAAATATGCAGAGAGTAGTTCTCCAAGGTGCCAAAAAGTCTTTTTTCTCTAGTTCAAAACTACTCCTATATATACTACTCTTCATGATTTTTTAGTGAGTTCTTCAAGTCTTGGATGTGGGCTTCGGGTTCTTCAAGTCTTGGATGTGAGCTTTGGACCTTGAGTTGAAGCAATCCTCATTTTTAGTGGGCCCAGCTTGTAGAGAAATATGAATTAGGCTTGGGCATTTAGTGAGATTAATCGTGGAATACATTTCTGGGTGCGAGAACGTTAGTGGCATTTACCTTTTCCACTAACGTTCCGCCTTTATATGCCCATGTTATTCTCAACGTTAGAAGTCTTAACGTGACTTCTAACGTTCCTTCTCAATTCTTGGCCAACGTTAATGTGACTCACTTTTTCCATTAACGTTGGCTTGTGCCCCTTTTCGCAAACGTTAATGGAAATCACTTTTTCCATTAATGTTGCTTGCCCTTTTGCCTCCTATGTTAGGTCTTACGTTAGCTTAGCTAACATAGCTCTTAACGTGGGCACCTATCACCTTCGAGAGCGTTAGTGACACTCACCTTTGTCACTAACGCTCTAATTGCCTTAATCCCCTACGTTAGAACCCATGTTAACTAAGTTAACGTGCCTTTTAACGTAGTAATGAAGCCATCTTCCAACGTTAGTGACAAAAATGAGTGTCACTAACATTGGTTCTTTGAACCCCACTCCACGTTAACTTTCACGTTAACAATATTAACGTGAGAGTTAACGTAGGCAATGAAAATGATCCAACGTTAGTGACAAAAGTGAGTGTCACTAATGTTGGCAGTGTTGATCCTTGTCCACGTTAGAGTTCACGTTAACTTAGTTAACGTGACTCTTAACGTGGGGCATTGCCTAGTTTCCCAACGTTAGTGGTGTTCACTTTTACCACTAGCGTTGAGGAGAAACGTTATTGGAGGTCACGTTTCTCATTAACGTGGAGTCCTCCTTTCCTTCTACGTTAAGTACCACGTTAACTTAGTTAACGTGACTCTTAACGTAGGCTATGAAGTGGCTTCGCAAGCGTTATTGGTGATCACTTTTCTCATTAACGTTGTAAGCCAATTGCCATCCCACGTTAGTAGTCACGTTAACTAAGTTAACGTGAATGCTAACGTGATTCTTCCATGCTTCATTTGTCCTGAAATCAAGCAATTAAAGTGCATCAAAGCTCTAGCCAAAATCATGATATTATGCGTCATTAAAATATCATGTAATTTTGGCAAAAAATCTCATGAAATCATGCAAAATTCACAATAGTTGCTTGAATGAAGGTGTAAGTGTATTTTCACCTAAAACTTGCCTTGTTTACTAGGAAAATGCACGAAACTACCCTAAAACAGTAAAGAAAAGGTCAGTGAAACTGGCCTAGATGCCTTGGCATCAGTCTCAGAACATTATCGTTGTTACCAAAGATCTAGTAATCAATACCGTACGATGGCGGACAACATTCTAGAAGATAGACACACGACTTCCAATTCGGAAGCCTGCGAAGAAGAGTCACATAATGATAAACGAGCGTTAGTCATACCTTCCCGAATGGATAAAGAAAAAGGTGTTGTCAGAGACACATATCAGTCAAACCCGGAAGGACACAAGATAAGCTAAAAAATTCATCGATCTGAAGGATCCAAGCCAAGAACTGCCTTGAGACAAAACACTTAGAGTCAATAACTTCAAACATCTTTCCTTGGTTAAATTGTAAACTAAACTGGTTCAAGGATTCTCATAATACAATTTGAATTTAGTTTTTGAAATATTCTTGATTCTCAAGTATGCAAGATCCATAAAAATAAGAGAAGTCTGTATGTAATCATGGGAGATCCCACCATTACTTGGACTTGAATTGACAATATCTTCAATTCTTTAGTTAGTTTTAGGTTTTTTTTATTAGTTTTCTTAGATTTAAATCAAAGTTCTTATGTTTTTAGTGAAGATTTGATGTAATCATATGTTTGGAGTTGTTTTAGAATGATTGTGTTTTCAGACAATGTTTAAAGCAAAACAGGATGAATTTTATGAGAAAACACAAGTGCATTTCCAAAGAGGAACATAAGGTTGGTGCCAGGCTTGAAAAGACCAAGCTGAACACCCTGGCACCCAACACCCTTGCTCCAAGTTGGGCACCCAACCTTCAAGCCCAACTCCAAGGAAGTGGCGCCCAGCACCCTAATCCCATGCCCAGTGCCCAACTCTTCCATCACAAAGCCTAGCGTCTTCGTGCTTGGGAAAAGGCAAAGTGGGCTGGCGCCCAGCGTCCAAATCCTGAGCCCAGCTCCAAGTGTAAATTTCACTCCCAATGATCCAAAATGTTTTAAAGTCCAGCGCCAATTCAAGGAGCCCAGCGCCAAGACTAAATTCAACTCCCAGGAAGCTTCAATTCAATTTAAGATTCAAAATTTAAATGATTAGTTATCAAGAACTTCTTCTAGGTAGATAGGATATGATTATTAGGATTTAGATTAGATTACGTTTGAATTTGAATAGGTTGTTATTTTTTTCTTCGAAAGATAAGTTTAGTTTTTGAATTTCAAAGGGTTAGGAAGTTAGGATATAAATACATGAACAAGGTTCACAAGAAGGATCGGAGATATTGGAGTCTATGGATCAAAACTCTTTAGTCTTAGGTTATTTTTCTTTCTACCATGAGTAACTAAACCTCCTCTATTAAAGGTTAGGAGTTCTATTTTATTTTTATGGATTAATAATACAAGCGTTTTCTTTATTTTAATTTCATGCTCTTCTACTTTTTCAATATTGAGTTTCGTTCTTCATATTTAATGATTAGAAGTAACAAAAATATTCTAACTTTGTTTTAAATTCTATTATTATTTTAGAAAATTTAATATCAGAATTAACTTGAAACTCTTTCTCATGGTTTTCAACTTGACTAGGAATAGTATTTTGAAAGTTGTGTGGTTTTAAATCGAAACCTTTCTTTACCTCTTTTCTTAATTAGGTCACCAAAGAATTGGCAATTAATTAAGTTAAGAGAAATTAGATTGCTAAGAAATTGGAATTTTATTATAAATGATTTGCTGTGAAAAATTTTTTGCATGAGTCTAAGAGAATCTAAAGTGTTGCTTTTTTTAAGAATTTAACATTTGCAAAGCCTTTTGACATCCTCTCTATTCTTGATTATCTCTACAAAATTTCTAAGCTTTCTCTCATGTACAATAACAATCATTTTTACTATTCTTGCTTCTACTTCACTATCCAGATTCTTCTTACCAAGGTTTGATTGATCTAATTAGAGATTCAATTAGATGTTACATGATTCAATTCGTTAATCCTCGTGTGAACGATATCCACTTACCGTGGTATTACTTAATGCAATTTGGTGCACTTGCCAATATCTAAGCGTATTAGTTTTGGCTAATTAAGTTTTTGGTGTAATTGTTGGAGATTAATTGAAATTGACAACAAAGAAACATCCGATTGAATTACTTAGATCGTGTTTTATTTTATTTTCTTTATTCCGTTTAATTATTCTTTCCTTCTGTCTTTTTCTTCTTTACTCCACACGATACATTTGATTTCTTGTTGTTTTTGTGCATGCAAGGGGAAGAGGATTGTATTCTCTTCGATCCGAAAGTTGAGAAGACACTTGCACAAATAAGAAAGAGATCAAGGACTAAGAAAGAAGAGGTAGAAAGAATGGCAGAGGAGATTCTTCCCAAACGTTAGGGACGGTCTCGGATCTAAGCTTTATTTAAGGGTTTACCGTTGGCCAATAAGTTACTGTATGCACAAGGTGGGATTCAAATCCCCGACACTTACTTAAGCGGATATGAGTGAGTTGACCACTCGACCAACTCAAGTTGGTTAATTGGTTGCCATTTTTTTTTTGTGCAATTGGTTGCTACATTTGTGAGTAACCAAAGCAAAAACAATAATTAGATGCTGATCAAGTTGTTGCAAGCTAGCCCACATCAAAGCTGGGCTTGCTGTGGGTGTTAAGCCCACTTACAACTGAGAGGAGACTATTTGGTAATTTGGGTGTGAGCTTGGAAATTGGTCGGCGCTGCTTCCATTATTGTGTGTTGGAAGCTCCAACTCGATGGCGGCTTTTCGGAGAATGATTAGCTTCGGATCGAACAGAACTTTGACTCCACCCTCTCTTCTCACTTTCCGCAGAGGAATCGCTTTCAAGCTCTTCGTTGGAGGTCTCTACCCTCAACTCTCAAAACCTCTTACTTGTTCTTTCTCTTCCTACTTCTCTATTCATTGGAGTTCTCTCGTTTTTTATCTCCTGCAAATTTTGCACTAATTATTTATATTATTTTCTTATTTATTTATTCATTTATTTTGATGAAGCGTCTGAAACCTGTCTTCCTGTATCACTTCTTTATATTAAGTGACTCCAATGTGAACCCATCCAAAACGAATTACACTGGTTTGAATAGTTTGAAAAGGAGATGATTGGACAACCATATGTTAATTCAATATAATTGTCAACTTACTTTGTGCAAAATAGGATGTGTATGTGAAAATTAAATTTGGAAAGTTAAAGTGTTTATTTCTTCATTTATTTTAAATGAATGTTCACTGAGTTGTATGTTGTCACTGTTATGTGTTATAGAATCATTTCCGTGTTCACTTTGTTGCTCAATGGGATCTAGCCATTCATCATCATCTTGTTTGGCAAACAATGGAACATCACATAACAAATCAATCTCAGGGCTTTATGCTGCTGTCAAAATATTTCCCATTGTTGCTGTTTTCAACAGCTAGTTAACTTGAATGTATGAATTGTGTTTTATTTTAGCTTTTGGGAAAGGGTCATTCATCGTTGGAATTATGCTGCGCCGTTCATTATTTTGCAGGATTGTCTGTGCACACGACGGAGAAAGGATTGACAGATGCTTTCTCTGATTGCGGACAAGTAATTGAAGGTAGCTTCAGAATAAGAAAAATGCACTAACATTATTAATAGCTAGTATCTCATGGTTTAGGCTTCTGGAGTTGTGACTGTTTTAAACTTTTAATTGTGTTTACAGCTAAAATTATAACAGACAGGGTATCGGAGAGATCTAAAGGGTTTGGGTTCGTCACCTTTGCTTCACGGGTTGAGGCTGCGAATGCCATTTCACAGATGAATGGGAAGGTAAATTTATCAAACTTGCCACACTCCTCTTCTGTTGTGGGAGGCTTAGAATTTAGTAGAGTGAAAATTGGCACTAAGTTTTTACATATTGCAGGCACTAAATGGCCGCGATATCTTTGTTGATTATGCGAAACCAACTTATTTCAAGAGTACTGGAATGCCCATTGCAAGAGGACCCCCTGAACTCCCCACAGTTGATAGTTGATTTTCCATATGAGATATTGTATTTGATGCAGCTGAATTGCCCACAATATTTTGCAGACCATGTAGGTAGCATATGCAGAACTGAGTATCTTTTAGGATCATGGATGCACACAATTACAACAATTACAAGAATTGCTCAGCAGAACAAAGTAATAGGTGAAGGATTTATGTAATAGAATACTGGCGTTTGGAGAATTTTTTGGCCGTTTTCTGTGTAGTATACTGGCAGAGTAGCGTGGATTTGCACGGTACATGTGTTTTTGTTTGGATACAGAAGAGATATGACTAATTTTTGAAAAACCTTGGTTGAATAAGTAGTAGTGCATATATAATTTGAAATACAATTTCATGCATGAGAATATGATTACAAAAAGCAAGAAAGTAAGTAAACATCATATAAAAGATTGGGAAATCACATCATTGATCAATCCAATAATTATGCAATGGAACTTGATAACAAGTAAGAAGATTGGGAAGTACATTAGTTTGAGTAATCAGAGTTGGCCAAGTTGTTTTGGTTCTTAGTATGAATTTAATTCATATAATGAGGCATTGTCTCCAAAATTTTAAGGAATACGGTTTTCAATAATTATTTCTTTCGTAATGATAATAAATAAATCTTGGCGTCCGACATTATTAAAAGTAGGAATATACCAACCAAAATAACATGTAGCTTTATTTAGAGTCAAGAACAAGAAAGATCTGGGAGTTATTTGTTAAGAGAAATATTAGAGGATTAACAAAATTTATTATGTTTAGCCAGCAGATAATTAACAATGTTAGACTAAAGAAATTGGACTAATAATTAAAAGTGTTGACAAAAAATAATAAATTCTGCTTGTGCTTGAGATTTTCTCTTTTGTTAATTATTAAGTTTTTTTTTCTTTATTAGATAATATTTACATGAACTTTCTAATGTCTATTCCTTACAGGTAAATATTTGCATATTAAGAACCTATCAGATTTATCTTTACTTTTAGTTAATCTTTTAAACCGGCAATTTAGTTTATTCATGTCTAAAATTTGTACTTAATCTAAGAACATATTAATAGTTTGGTACTATTATAGGTTTGCATTATTGTTTTTATCATTATTATTATTATAAGTACCATAATGCTAAGTTAAATTAGAGTAAAAGCAAGTTCAGTCATAATTATTTCATAAAACTAATTATTACTTCACCTTCTTTATTTAGTTAAATTTTGATAAATTTTCTTGAATTTCTTTATACAATGTAGAATTTTTTAATATAATTAATATAATGTTATGCTACACATATTATCACGAAAATGATAACTAAAAAATTGATATTCAAAAACTACTCAAAACTGAAAACTTATAAAATTAAATTTTTCAAGTAATTTTATAGACGACTATATCAATAGAGCTTCATCCCAGGAACAGTTTTATTTTTGTTTTTGTATATACAAAAATATCCTGTATAATCCTACTTTTTTATGTTCTACTTTGATTTGATTAATTACATAGATATATAAATAAGTGCGTTAACTAATTATATATATCTTTTCAATATTAAATGAAACATTATAACAAAAATTTAGTTTTTTTATCGTCTAATTCTGGGTAAATAATTAAACCGCACCCAATTTTTAAAGATGACAACAAAAATAACCTTCCCTTCTTGATAAAGACAGAAATATACTCAAAATATCATAAAAAGCAATTAAAATAATATTATTATTTTATAAGTAGCAAACGATTTTAATTTTTGACAAACCATTTATGAATTTGATCCAAAATTTTGTAACAACAATATATTTAGATAATTATTTAAAAAAGTATATAAAAAAGAGACAAAAATTTGATATTTAGTTTTTTTTATTTGTCAAAAGTATTCTTGGTTATTGATTAAAAAATATAAAAGAAATTACTTACCATAAAATCACTGAATTTTAACAATAAAATTGTTTTATTTCTCTAATTATATTTAAAAGAATCACATCAATATTCAATTTTTAAAATAATTTTTTTGAATATATATTTAATGTTAAGTATTTTTATCGAATTTTAAAATATTTTAAAAATATTGTTATCTTTAATAAAAATGATGATATTTTTGTTAGGGCCTTAAAATTTATTAAATTAGAAACGATTTTAGTAATTTACTCTCTAAATATATGACCAATTTGTCAATTCAAACTTTGATTTTTAGGTACTGAACTTAAATCCAGAAATTTTTTTTTCTAGGTACGGAACTTAAGCCCAGAAAATTTATTAAATTAGAAACGATTTTAGTAATTTACTCTCTAAATATATGACCAATTTGTCAATTCAAACTTTGATTTTTAGGTACTGAACTTAAATCCAGAAATTTTTTTTTCTAGGTACGGAACTTAAGCCCAGAAAATTTATTAAATTAGAAACGATTTTAGTAATTTACTCTCTAAATATATGACCAATTTGTCAATTCAAACTTTGATTTTTAGGTACTGAACTTAAATCCAGAAATTTTTTTTTCTAGGTACGGAACTTAGGGCCTTAAAATTTATTAAATTAGAAACGATTTTAGTAATTTACTCTCTAAATATATGACCAATTTGTCAATTCAAACTTTAATTTTTAGGTACTGAACTTAAATCCAGAAATAAAATTTGATATTTAGTTTTTTTTATTTGTCAAAAGTATTCTTGGTTATTGATTAAAAAATATAAAAGAAATTACTTACCATAAAATCACTGAATTTTAACAATAAAATTGTTTTATTTCTCTAATTATATTTAAAAGAATCACATCAATATTCAATTTTTAAAATAATTTTTTTGAATATATATTTAATGTTAAGTATTTTTATCGAATTTTAAAATATTTTAAAAATATTGTTATCTTTAATAAAAATGATGATATTTTTGTTAGGGCCTTAAAATTTATTAAATTAGAAACGATTTTAGTAATTTACTCTCTAAATATATGACCAATTTGTCAATTCAAACTTTGATTTTTAGGTACTGAACTTAAATCCAGAAATTTTTTTTTCTAGGTACGGAACTTAAGCCCAGAAAATTTATTAAATTAGAAACGATTTTAGTAATTTACTCTCTAAATATATGACCAATTTGTCAATTTAAACTCCAGAAAAATTGAAGTTATATTTAATGTTAAGTATTTTTATCAAATTTTAAAATATTTTAAAAATATTGTTATCTTTAATAAAAATGATGATATTTTTGTTAGGGCCTTAAAATTTATTAAATTAGAAACAATTTTAGTAATTTACTCTCTAAATATATGACCAATTTGTCAATTCAAACTCCAAAAAAATTGAAGAAACGCCGTCTGTGGGGATCGAACCCACGACCACGTGGTTAAAAGCCACGCGCTCTACCACTGAGCTAAGACGGCAATTGTGATTTAATTTATTAACTATTAATTAAGTATTAAAGCCCAAAAATAGCATATACAAGTTTAAAACACGTATTATTTACAACTAACCTATAAATCTATTATATTTATTATATATTACTAATTTTACAATAAAAATATTTTATATGTCACTTCTTTATTATATTTGAAATCAAATCTCTTTCTACAAAATTAAAGAGTTCTTCCTTCCTCCTTTTCTCTTTCTCTATCTTTTTTATTCCTTTACCTACTCTATCTCTTTTATATCATTATCAATGACTAATTACGAATTTAAGAATAAAAATATGTAACATAAAATTTTTTAATTACATTAACATTAAAATTAAAATATTGAAATTGAAATATATCTATATTATATATTATATATTACTAACTAATTAGTCACCAAAAAATATATTACTAACTAATTTAATAATTAAACTGTGTTACATGACATTTTTTCATTAAAATTAAAAGAAAATATTTTTCTCCCAAATTAATAAACTTCATTCCTATATTTTTTCATCTACCTCTCTTCCTTTTTCTATTTCTCTCTGTCCTTTCCACTATATATAATTTATATTTTATATTAGTAATTTGACAAATCAAAATGTGTCATAAGATATTTTTTCATTACAATTAAAATAAAATTTTTCTTTCAAAATTAACAAATTTCCTCTCTCATTCTTTTGCTTTATCTTTCTCTATCTTTTTTCTCATTCTCTATTTTTCTCTACCTTTCTGTTCTACAAAAAAAATAAAAAATAAAATAAAATTAACAAAATAATATAATTCACTATTTGATGTTTAAAGTGGTTGATTTTATTTCACTATTTCATCTCATTGGTGCCTTGATGTGTGCGTTTAATTGTTTCTGGTCATATAAGTAAAAAAAATGGCACGAAAAGTGAAGAGGAAGCATGCTAGAGTGAGGAATCATGAAGAAAAACTGAAGTTTGGAGTGCTGGCTCGTTCGCATACGCATGTGCTTGGTCTGCGTACGCAGCCATGATTTCACGCGTCTATGCATACGCAAGCATAGTATGCGTATGCATATTGGAAAAAACGTGCTTCATTAATGAGAACATGTGACCTCCGATTTCTGAGGGTTTTGGACCCCATTCCAAGCCCAATTTAATGCCAACTGAAGGGAAATTGATAGGGTGTCAACCAAGTTACAGCACACAACATTGACAATGGAGAATTAAGTAGTTTTAGAGAATTTTGTTTTTTGTTTTCTAAAGAGAGAAACTCTCACGTCTCTCTAGGATTTAGTGCATTTTGATAATCTCTTGTAGAAATTCTAATTTGGAGCTTGTTCATTATAGTTTATTAGTCTTAATTTTTGTTTCTTTAGCTCTAAGTTTGTTTACTTTCATTGTTATTGTTATGTCTTCTTCTAGTTCTCTTTTGTTTCTCACTTGTGAAATTTGTTGATCTTGAATTTTCATTAATGCATTGATGTTTTTCATGTTTTATGGTTTTGATTGAGTTATTTCTCTTGATAATTGTTAGTGGATATTTTTAATTTCTAGTTAGTTTTGCAATTTAGTTATGTGTTTAGCCTTTGCACCCCAAGTGTTTGACAAAATATTTTTACAAATTATGGAGTAGTTTCTCATACTCTTGGCCTAGGTGAAGGAGATTGAGTGACCCTGAGTCATTGAATCTAATTGGATTGATAATTTGGGTCCCTTGTTGATCAATTTGATATCCATTAACACTAAAACCTACTACTAAGTTAATTAGTAGTTAGGTTGGGACTTATGGTTGATGTTGATTAAGCCTATTTGACTTACTTTAAGCATAGAAGTAGACTTGATGGGGTTGGCCCCTCTTAATTATCAATATATAGTTGTTAGGCAAGGATAGTGATCTCAATTCTCACACCTAGCCAAGAGTTCTTTTGCACTTAATTGAAACACCAAAAATCTCAATTGTTTAATTCTTGCTTTAGTTGCTTTCAGTAGTTTAATTAGTTCTAGAATAGATCTTGCCTTGTTAAATTGCTATTCAAATAGACATTGCTTGCTTGCTTAGATTTAGTTTCTTGTTAATTAAGTTTCTTGCATGTCAAGTTTATTAGTTTAATTTCTTGCTTATGACTTTCAACCTTGGAATTCTAATCAACTTTAATTCACACGCTTGCCCATTCTCTTAAGGACGGCCCGAGAGTAATACTCTCGGTTATTTTCATTGGGTTGAACTTGTGACAACCATATTAAACTTTGATGCGAGAGTTATTTGTCGATTGGGACTATACTAGCAATGGGATTACTTTGTAAAATTCCTAACCGGTGAATTACCTCGCATCAAGTTTTTGGCGCTGTTAGGTGGAATGGTTGCAATGTGTGTTTTAATGTTGGTTATGTGAATATGTGGATAGTGTAAATAGTTTATTTTCTTTAGTTTGTTTTTATTCTAGGTCTTTTTAATGCATTAGCTTATGGTTTCCAAGTTGAATGACTCGGTCACAACCGGATCCTAGTCTACCCGAATTCGATCCTGAACTTGAAAGAACTTTACTTCACATTCGACAAGCTAGATATTGGTTGGATTATACGGCTAGTGCATCGGCCTCTTTTGAGGAACCTTCCGACACACTAGTCCTATTCGAGAGTGATTTAGAATCCTCATTCAACAAAGGAACTTCTTACTCTTCTGTTGGGACTGCTGACATACCCTTGAGTACTGCAGGTGATAATCACATGGCGGAAACTCGACGGATCACCTTGCATGAGCAAGGAGTACTGGATCTTGTTCTTCAACCACTACAAGCATGATATCCGAATCTAGATCCTAATTTTGAATTGAAGAATAGCTTGATCAATTTGTTACCTAAGTAACATGGATTACTGGGCCAAGATCCTATTAGACACTTGAGGGATTTTCAAGCGGCTTGCTCTACGGTTAAGAGACATTGCTCCGATGAAGTTGCGGTTATGGTCTTTGCTTTCCCCTTCTCTCTTGAGGGACAGGCAAAGGAGTCATTTTATTCTCAACCTGACGAAGTGGTAACTGATTGGGATCTATTGAGAAGGGAATTTTTGGACAAGTTCTTTTCTCCAGAAAAGACCGATTATATCTAGAAGGAAATTTCTGACATTATGCAAAGGGACAAAGAGTCGCTTTATGACTATTGGACTAGGTTCAAGAGATTGTTGGAATCTTGTCCCCATCATAGGATGGATGCTCATTTGCTCATTAGCTACTTTAGTGGAGGCCTTTGTGCTCAAGACAAGAGGCTTCTTGATGCATCAAGTGGTGGCTCTCTTGTTAAATACAAGACGGTGGATGAGGCATGGAGATTGATTAATGATGTTGCCGAAACTACTCAACATGCTAGAGTGAGAAATAATCCTCCAAGGAGTGTGACGGAAGCATCTCCTTCCGATTCGGCTTTTACTAAGGCGCTTGGGGAGATGACCACTCTTTTCAAGGAAATTCATCAAGGACAAAAAGCATCTTCATCCATCCAAGCCATTCAAGCCCCACCTCAAATTCTTCAAATTGAAGGACCTCTAAGGGTGTGTGGTGTGTGCTCTTGCACTTAACACTACACCGATCAATATCCTCAAGTCCAAAAAGACTACACTCTTGTGGTAGCCAACAATTACAACAACCGTTCTTCTTACCACCATCAAGATCAAGGTAATTACTCTCATGGTAATAATTATAATCAAGGGTGGAGGGACAACTCTCAAGGAAGCAATCATAACCAAAGGTGGAATCAAGGCAACCCCATTTCTCATTACCAAAATAACTACCACTCTTCTTCTCAACCATTATTCCACAACAATTCTTACCAAGGCAACCAAAATTACCACAATCAACCATACCAAGATTCACAACAAAACTAATCCAACAATCAAAGATAGCAACCACCTCACCAAAGACAACAAGGCCCTACTAATCAACCCTTTTCCTCCTTCTCAAATCAACCCAATGAGGACGGTTTCTGTCCATTCTTTCAAGAACAAGAGAGGCTTCGGTCTATTGTGGAGAAAAATGAAGAGAACACTAGGAACCAATTTAGGAGTCTTAACATTCAAGTGGGAAATTTGACCAACGAAATAGCCAAGATGCTCTCTAGGATGTCCTTGCCTTCTCCCACCAACAATACCAACACCTCCCAAGCTTCTAGCTCTTACAGCCTTCCTTTCCAACCCCTTCTAATCCAAAAGGTGGCCTTCATGCCATCACTCTAAGGTCTGGAACTATGTTGGAAGAAGTGACTCCCAAGACCATGGAGAACATTGGTGCACGAATTTCCACACTTCGTTCAACTGAACCAGCAAGTGCGCTGGGTCGTCCAAGTAATACCTGAGTGAGTTAGGGTCGATCCCACGAGAATTGTTGTTTGAAGCAAGCTATGGTTATCTTGTAGATCTTAGTCAGGCGGATAGAAAGCTAGGTAGTTTGATTGTTTGAATGCATAAAAAGAATAAAGAGATCTAAACTAGGTTGAACTGTTTGCAATGATAATAAGATGGTTAAAGCTTGGAGATGCTTTGTCCTTTTGGATTAATTCTGGTCTTACTATCTTCTTCAACTATGAGTGATTTCTTCTATTGCAGGCTGTATGTGATTGATGCTGGTTTGAGCAGCTGCCAATACTCCTCCATATCTGAACCCCAGGCTTAGTGTGGATCTATTTTGATTAAGGGTGAAAATCCTGCAATCCATTCTCCTTCATGATCCTATTCAAAACGCCACAGACAATGTATGATCTTTCGGATCAGAGAATACTGCGCCTTTGGGTTATAGCCTCTACCACAAAGCCCCTAATCTCCCCATACCTCAGCTGAACTGGTGTCTTGAGAAGTCCCTAATGAGGTCGTGGATTAGTCGTCTAAGAGATGTATAATCAAGCTGGTGGTTCGATGCTTTCCAGTTACGTATTCACACGAACCCAAGAAGAACACGGGTGGTTGTCAGGCAAGCGGTCTTAGTATGAAGAATGAAGATAATTGTCACGGGTCATCCCATTCATCAAGTTGAAGAATGAAGATACAGCTTAGAATTGAATCAAACACGGATTGAAGAGAAACAGTAATACTTATATTAATCCATAAAACTCAGTAGGGCTCCTCCTCTCAACCTAGGAGGTTTAGAAACTCATACCGATAGAAAATATAGTGATAAAAATGCGTAAAGTATGCCTCCCTTTGATGAGAGGTGTAAAAGTCTTTAAATATGAACTAATTACTAAGGATTACATAAAAAAGAGTAAAACAGTCTTTTAGTGCTAAAATCCACTTCTGGGGCCCACTTGGTGAGTGTTTGGGCTGAGCTTGATTGAGATCCACGTGCTAGAAGGGCTCTAGGGCATTGAACGCTAGCTAGCAGCACCTCTTTGGGCGTTTGGACGCTGGTCTCTCCTTGGTAGGCACTGGACACCTGGAATGGGGTAGGAGTCTGGCGTTGAATGACAGTTTTGGGCCTTTTATTATGAAGAAAAGAATAGACTATTACATATTTTTGGAAAGCTCTGAATGTTAGCTTTCCATAGCCATTGAGAAATCTCAATTTGGACTTCTATATCTCTATAAAAGCTCTTTCGAGTGCAAGGAGGTCAGATCTAGACAGCATCTGCAGTACTTTCTCTGCCTCTGAAATAGACTTTTGCTCCAGCTCCTCAATTTCAGCCAGAAAATATCTGAAATTGCATAAAAACCCACAAACTCATAGTAGAATCCAAAAATGTGAATTTTACACTAAAACCTATGAAATCTTAATAAAAAACAAAACATACTAAAAACTATATGAAAATGATGCCAAAAGCGTATAAAATATCTGCTCATCACAACACCAAACTTAAACTGTTTCTTGTCCCAAAGTAACTAAAAACAAGTAGGATAAAAAAGAAGAGTAAGGTACAATAAATCTCAGAGTTTTCAATGAAGCTCAATTTCAGTTAGATGAGCAGGAATTAGTAACTTTTTGCTTCTAAATAGTTTTGGCATATCACTATCCATTGAAACTCTGATGTGTTGGTCTATTTAGGGACTTAGAATCTAGATGATATTATTGACTCTCCTAGTTTAGTTCATTTTGATTCTTGAACACAGCTTTTAGAGTCTTGGTCGTGGCCCTAAGCGCTTTGTTTTGCAGTATTACCACCGGATACATAAATGCCACACACACTTTAACTGGGTGAACCCTTTCGGATTGTGATTCAGGTTTGCTAGAATTCCCAAATAGAGGTGTCCAGAGTTGTTAGACACACTCTTTTTGCTTTGGATCACGACTTTAACTGCTCAGTCTCAAGCTTTTTACTTGACACCTTCACACCACAAGCACATGGTAGGGACAGCTTGGTTGAGCTGCTTAGGCCAGGATTTTGTTCCCTTTAGGCCATCCTAACCATTGATGCTCAAAGCCTTGGATCCTTTTAACCTTGCCTTTTGGTTTAAAGGGTTATTGGCTTTTTCTGCTTTTTATTTTTATTATTATTTTTTTCACATGCATTTATTTATTTAGTTTTTTCTTTTGTTGCACATGATTTTTCTTTTGCTTTTTGTTGATATTTCTTGCTTCAAGAATCAATTTTCGGATTTTTCCGATTATCAATGATACTTGACTTTCATCATCATTCTTTTAAGAGCCAACACTCTTAATTCCAATTTCAAATATGCACTGTTCATTCATACATTCAGAAAACAAAAGCAATGCCACCACATTAAAATAATTGACTATTCTTATTATAGAACTCGAAATACATGTATCCCTCAATTCTTTTCAAATAAAATTTTCTTTTAAGCAAGGTGAGAGATATATGGAATATTTTATAACTTTAAGACATAAATGCAAATGATCATGCAACAAGAACAAGAGAACAGACAATAAAACATAACAGAAAATAGAAAAAAATGACATAAGGAGAGGGGATTAAGAGAACGAATCCACCTTAATGGTGGCAGCTAGTGCTCCTTCTTGAGAATCCAATGTAGTGCTTGATCTCTTCAATCTCACTCCTTTGTGTTTGTTGTTTTTCCCTCAAAGCTTTTTGATCTTTTCTTATTTCATTGAGGGTGGTGGAATGCTCTTGATCTTCCATCCTCAATTACTCCATATTAGTGCTTAGTTCTCCAAGAGAAGTATGCCATTGATCCCAATAGCCTTGAGGAAAAAAATACATCTCTTGAGGCATCTCAGGGATCTCATGCTAAGGCGGTTGCACAGGCTCCTGTGCATGTGGTGCACGAAATTGTGATCTCTAATAATGGCATTCAACTTGGTAAGCGCGTTTATCACTCAGCACTTTCTTCACAACTCCGCACAACTAACCAGCAAGTGCACTGGGTCGTCCAAGTAATACCTTACGTGAGTAAGGGTCGATCCCACGGAGATTGTTGGTATGAAGCAAGCTATGGTTATGGAGTTTTTGAATAATAATAATAAATAAACATAAAATAAAGATAGAAATACTTATGTAGATCATCGATGGGAATTTCAGATAGGCGTATAAGGATGTTGTTCTCCTTCTGAATCTCCGCTTTCCTACTGCCTTCATCCAATCCTTCTTAATCCTTTCCATGGCAAGCTGTTTGTAGGGCATCACCGTTGTTAATGGCTACATCCCATCCTCTCAGTTAAAAAGGTCCAAATGCTCTGTCACAGCACGGTTAATCATCTGTCGGTTCCCGATCATGTCGGAATAGAATCACTTGATTCTTTTGCGTTTGTCATCACGCCCAACAATCGCGAGTTTGAAGCTCGTCACAGTCATTCAATCCCGGAATCCTACTCGGAATACCACAGACAAGGTTTAGACTTTCCAGATTCTCATGAATGCCGCCATCAATTCTAGCTTATACCACGAAGACTCTGATCTCACAGAATGGAAGGCTCGGTTGTTAGGCAAGGGCAACCATGCGTCGTGCATCAGGAATCCAAGAGATACACACTCTAGCTTTCACTTGTAGAACGAAAGTGGTTGTCAGGCACGCGTTCATAGGGATGGATGATGATGAGTGTCACGGATCATCACATCCATCAGGTTGAAGTACGAGTAGTATCTTAGAACAGAAATAAGATCGAATTTGAATAAAAGATAGTAGTAATTGCATTAAAACTCGAGGTACAGCAGAGCTCCACACCTTTAATCTATGGTGTGTAGAAACTCCACCGTTGAAAATACATAAGTGATGAAGGTTCAGGCATGGCCGAATGGCCAGCCCCCAAAACATGATCACAGGATCAAAAATACAATCCAGGATGTCTAATACAATAATAAAATGTCCTATTTATACTAGACTAGCTACTAGGGTTTACAGAAGTAAGTAATTGATGCAGAAATCCACTTCCAGGGCCCACTTGGTGTGTGCTTGGGCTGAGCTTGAGCTTTACACGTGCAGAGGCTTCTTTTGGAGTTGAATGCCAAGTTGTAACATGTTTTTGGTGTTCAACTCTGGTTCATGACGTGTTTCTGGCATTTGACTCCAGAATGCAGCATGGAACTGGCGTTGAGTGCCAGTTTACGTCATCTAATCACGAATAAAGTATGAACTATTATATATTTCTGGAAAGCTATGGATGTCTAATTTCCAACGCCATTAAGAGCGCACCATTTGGAGCTCTGTAGCTCCAGAAAATCAATTTCAAGTGCAGGGAGGTCAGAATCCAACAGCATCAGTAGTCCTTTGTTAGCCTTCTATCAGAGTTTTGCTCAGGTCCCTCAATTTCAGCCAGAAATTACCTGAAATCATAGAAAAACACACAAACTCATAGTAAAGTCCAGAAATGTGAATTTAGCATAAAAAATAATGAAATCATCCTTAGAAAGAGCTAGATTATACTAAAAACTATCTAAAAACAATACCAAAAAGCGTATAAATTATCCGCTCATCACAACACCAAACTTAAATTGTTGCTTGTCCGCAAGCAACTGAAAATCAATTAGGACAAAAAGAAGAGAATATACTATAAATTCCAGAATATCAATGAATATTAGTCCTAATTAGATGAGCGGGACTTGTGGCTTTTTGCCTCTGAACAGTTTTGGCATCTCACTTTTTCCTTTGAAGTTTAGAATAATTGGCATATATAGGAACTTAGAATTTCAGATAGTGTTATTGATTCTCCTAGTTAAGTATGTTGTTTCTTGAACACAGCTACTTTTATGAGTCTTGGCCGTGGCCCTAAGCACTTTGTTTTCCAGTATTACCACCAGATACATAAATGCCACAGACACATAGCTGGGTGAATCTTTTCAGATTGTGACTTAGCTTTGCTAACGTCCCCAGTTAGAGGTGTCCAGAGTTCTTAAGCACACTCTTTTTGCTTTGGATCATGACTTTAACCACTCAATCTCAAGCTTTTCACTTGGACCTGCATGCCACAAGCACATGGTTAGGGACAGCTTGATTTAGCCGCTTAGGCCTAGATTTCATTTCCTTGGGCCTTCCTATCCATTGATGCTCAAAGCCTTGGATCCTTTTTACCGTTGCCTTTTGGTTTTAAGGGCTATTGGCTTTTTCTACTTGCTTTTTCTTTTTCTTTCTAATTTTTTTTGCCATTAAATTTTTTTCTGCAAGCTTTTGCTTTTTCACTGCTTTTTCTTGCTTCAGTAATCAATTTTCATGATTTTTTAGATTGTTAATAACATTCTCTTTGTTCATCATTCTTTCAAGAGCCAACAATTTTAACATTCATAAACAACAAGATCAAAATTATGCACTGTTCAAGCATTCATTCAGAAAATAAAAGTATTGTCACCGCATCAATATAATTAAACTAAATTCAAGGATAATTTTGAAATTCATGTACTTCTTGTTCTTTTGAATTAGAAACATTTTTCATTTAAGAGAGGTGAAGGATTTATGGAATTATTCATAGACTTAAGACATAGTTACTCAATACTAATGATCATGAGGTAGAGACACAAAACATAAACACACATATAGCATAAAAACTGAAAAACAGAAAAAATAAGAACAAGGAATGAGTCCACCTTAGTGATGGTGGCGCTTTCTTCTTGAAGAACCAATGATGTCCTTGAGTTCTTCTATGTCTCTTCCTTGCCTTTGTTGCTCCTCCCTCATTGCTCTTTGATCTTCTCTAATTTCATGGAGAATGATGGAGTGCTCACTATGTTCCAACCTTAATTGATCCATATTGTAACTCAAATCTTCTAGAGAAGTGTTGAGTTATTCCCAATAGTTGTTGGGAGAAAAGTGCATCCCTTGAGGCATCTCTGGGATTTCTTGGTGATGAGCTTCCTGATGCGTCTCTTGGGTTCCATGAGTGGGCTCTCTTGTTTGCTCCATCTTTTTCTTAGTGATGGGCTTGTCCTCCTCAATAGGGATGTCTCCTTCTATGATAAATCCAGCTGAGTAACATAGATGGCAAATAAGATGAGGAAAAGCTAGCCTTGCCAAGGTAGAGGGCTTTTCGGCTATTTTGTAGAATTCAAAGGAGATGACTTCATGAACTTCTACTTCCTCTCCAATCATGATGCTATGAATCATGATGGCCCGATCCACAGTAACTTCAGATCGGTTGCTAGTGGGGATGATGGAGCGTTGGATGAACTCCAACCATCCTCTAGCCATAGGCTTGAGGTCCAGTCTTCTTAATTGAACCGGGTTGCCTTTGGAGTCTCTTTTCCATTGAGCTCCTTCCATACATATGTCCATAAGGACTTGGTCCAACCTTTGATTAAAGTTAACCCTACTAGTGTAGGGCGTGCATTTTCTTGCATTGTAGGTAAGTTGAACGCCAACCTCACATTTTCCGGACAAAAATCTAAGTATTTCCCCCGAACCATTGTAAGATAATTCTTTGGATTTAGGTTTATACTTTGGTCATGGTTCCTAGTGATCCATGCATTGGCATAGAACTCTTGAACCATTAAGATTCTGAATTGTTGAATGGGGTTGGTCAGAACTTCCCAATCTCTTCTTTGGATCTCATGTCGGATCTCTGGATACTCATTTTTCTTAAGCTTGAAAGGGACCTCAGGGATCACCTTCTTCTTGGCCACAACATCATAGAAGTGGTCTTGATGGGCTTTGGAGATGAATCTCTCCATCTCCCATGACTCAGAGGTGGAAGCTTTTGTCTTCCCTTTCTATTTTCTAGAGGTTTCTCCGATCTTAGGTGCCTAATGAGCAGATAATTTATATGCTTTTTGGCATTATTTTTAGTATATTTTTAGTATGTTTTAGTTAGTTTTTATTATATTTTTATTAGTTTTTAGTTAAAATTCACTTTTCTGGACTTTACTATGAGTTTGTGTGTTTTTCTGTGATTTTAGGTATTTTCTGGCTGAAATTGAGGGACCTGAGCAAAAATCTGATTCAGAGACTGGAAAGGACTGCAGATGCTGTTGGATTCTGACCTCCCTGCACTCGAAGTGGATTTGCTAGAGCTACAGAAGACTAATTGGCGCGCTCTTAACTGAGTTGGAAAGTAGACATCCTGGGCTTTCCAGCAATGTATAATAGTCCATACTTTGCCCGAGATTTGATGGCCCAAACAGGCGTTTCAAATCAGCTCAAAACTGCCCAGCGTTAAAAGCCGGAACTGGCACAAAAACTGGCATTTAACTCCAAGAAGAGTTTCTACACGAAAATGCTTCAATGCTCAGCCCAAGCACACACCAAGTGGGCCCG
>NC_029777.3:71448533-71449620 GCF_000817695.3 Arachis duranensis
TTCTCTACAAATAGGACCTTTTGCTATTGTATTAGAGGTCTTTTGATCACTTGAATCTTTTGATCATGTTTTTATGATTGAACCCTCTTTGGGAGGCTGGCCTTTCAGCCATGCCTATACCATGTTCTTATGTATTTTCATCGGTGGAGTTTCTACACACCATAGATTAAGGTGTAGAGCTCTGCTGTACCTCGAATATTAATGCAATTACTACTGTTCTTCTATTCAATTCAGCTTATTCTTGTTCTAAGATATCACTTGTTCCTCAAATTGATGAATGTGATGATCCGTGACACTCATCATCATTCTCACCTTTGAACGTGTGCCTGACAACCACCTCCGTTCTACCTTAGATTGAGTGGATATCTCTTGGATTTCCTAATCAGAATCTTCGTGGTATAAGCTAGAATTGATGGCGGCATTCAAGAGAATCCGGAATGACTGTGACGAGCTTCAAACTCGCGATTGTGGGGCGTTAGTGACAGACGCAAAAGAATCAATTGATTCTATTCCGACATGATCGAGAACCGACAGCTGAATAGCCGTGCTGTGACAGAGCACGTTGAACATTTTCACTGAGAGGACGGGATTGTAGCCATTGACAATGGTGATTCCCAACATACAGCTTGCCATGGAAAGGAGTAAGAAGGATTGGATGAAGATAGTAGGAAAGTAGAGAGACGGAAGGGACAAAGCATCTCCATACGCTTATCTGAAATTCTCACCAATGAATTGCGTAAGTATCTCTATCTTTATTTTATGCTTTATTCATAAATCATCCATAACCATTTGAATCTGCATGACTGAGATTTACAAGATGACCATAGCTTGCTTCATACCAAAAATCTCTGTGGGATCGACCCTTACTCGCGTAAGGTTTATTACTTGGACGACCCAGTGCACTTGCTGGTTAGTTGTGTGAAGTTGTGATAAAGAGTTGAGATTACAATTGTACGTACCATGTTGATGGCGCCATTGATGATCACAATTTCGTGCACCAAGTTTTTGGTGCTGTTGCCGGGGATTGTTTGAGTTTGGACAACTGACGGTTCATCTTGTTGCTTAGATTAGGTATTTTTCAGAATTT
>NC_029777.3:71449743-71450350 GCF_000817695.3 Arachis duranensis
GCTGAAGCTTGGCTAGCCATGTCTAATTCCTTTAAGCTAATGCTTTAGACTAACATTGCATGATTCCTGGAATTCTTATTAAAAATTTTGAATCTCTTTATTTTCTTCTCCAAAAAAAAATTTACAAAATCATAAAAACCAAAAATATTTCTTGTTTGAGTCTAGTGTCTAATTTTAAGTTTGGTGTCAATTGAATGTTTCTGTTCTTCTTGCATTTATCATGTGTCTTCATTGATCTTCAAATTGTTCTTGATGATTTACTTGCTATGATCTTTAAATTCTCTTGTTTTGTGTGTTTTGTTGTTTTTCATATGCATTCTCAATTTGTTAGTGTCAGTAGTATACAGACTTCTAAGTTTGGTGTCTTGCATGCATTGTTCATTTGATTTTAGTTGCATTTTGATTTTTCCTCATCATTAAAAATCCAAAAAAAGTTTTAATTTGTGTCTTTTCAAGTTAATAATATAGAGAATTGAAGATTCAGAACATTCAGCAGAGGAACTACACAGAAAAAGCTGGGCGTTCAAAACGCCCAGTGAAGAAGGAAAACTGGCGTTTAAACGCCAGCCAGGATACCTGGCTGGGCGTTTAACGCCCAAAAGGGTAG
>NC_029777.3:71450389-71451629 GCF_000817695.3 Arachis duranensis
AATTAATGATTTGATTCAACATTTCAAGTATGTTGCCTTTTCTGTTGAGAAAGGTTTAATGTTTGAATCATATCTTTTCTTGTTAGCCAAGTCATTAATTTAAAAAAAATCAAATCTTTTTTAAATTGTTTTTCAATCATATATTTTCAAAACCATGACTTTTAATTCCTATCTTCTTAATCACAAATTTTTCAAAATAGTTTTCAATCATATCTTTTTGCTTTCTAATTTCAAAATCTTTTTCAAAAATCACTTAATTTCTTTCCCACTCTTGGTTTTCGAAAATCAATTACCATTTTTCAAAATTTCTTTTAATTAATTCACTTTAATTTTCGAAAATTTCTTCCCCTCTTCTCACATCCTTCTATTTATGGACTAACATGCACAATTCGAACTCTATCTTTCTAAGTTCGAATTCTTCTACCTCTTCCTTCTATTTTTCTTTTCCTTTGACACCTTAAGGAATCTCTATATTGTGACATAGAGGATTCCATATTTTCTTGTTCTCTTCTCCTTCATATGAGCAGGAACAAAGATAAAAGCATTCTTGTTGAGGCTGACCCTGAACTTGAAAGGACCTTGAAGTGAAAGCTAAGAGAAGCTAAAGCACAACTCTCTGTAGAGGACCTAACAGAAATCTTCAAAGAAGAAGACATGGCAGCCGAAAACAACAACAATGCAAACAATGCAAGGAAGGTGCTGGGTGACTTAACTGCACCTACTCCCAACTTTTATGGGAGAAGCATCTCTAAGCCTGCCATTGGAGCAAACAACTTCGAGCTTAAGCCTAAATTAGTTTCTCTAATGCAACAGAATTGCAAGTTCCATGGACTTACATTGGAAGATCCTCATCAGTTTTTAGCTGAGTTCTTGCAAATCTGTGACACTGTCAAGACCAATGGGGTTGACCCTGAGGTCTATAGACTTATGCTATTCCCTTTTGCTGCAAGAGACAGAGCTCGGATATGGTTGGACTCACAACCTAAAGAAAGCCTGAACTCTTGGGAAAAGCTAGTCAATGCCTTCTTGGCAAAGTTCTTTCCACCTTAAAAATTGAGTAAGCTTAGAGTGGAAGTCCAAACCTTCAGACAGAAGGAAGGTGAATCCCTCTATGGAGCTTGGGAAAGATACAAACAATTGATCAGAAAGTGTCCCTCTGACATGCTTTCTGAATGGAGCATCATAGGTAACTTCTATGATGGTCTGTCTGAACTGTCCTAGATGTCATTGGATAGCTCTA
>NC_029777.3:71451825-71453325 GCF_000817695.3 Arachis duranensis
ACAGAAGCTCAAGAGCTGATTGAAATGGTTGCAAATAACCAATTCATGTACACTTCTGAAAGGAATCCTGTGAACAATGGGACGAATCAGAAGAAAGGAGTTCTTGAGATTGATACTCTGAATGCTATATTGGCTCAGAACAAAATATTGACTCAGCAAGTCAATATGATTTCTCAAAGTCTGTTTGGAATGCAAGCTGCACCAGGCAGTACTAAGGATGCTTCATCTGAGGAAGAAGCTTATGATCCTGAGAACCCTTCAATGGAAGAGGCGAATTACATGGGAGAACCCTATGGAAACACCTATAATCCTTCATGGAGAAATCATCCAAATCTCTCATGGAAGGATCAACAGAGACCTCAACAAGGTTTCAACAATAATAATGGTAGAAGAAATAGGTTTAGCAATGGCAAGCCTTTTCCATCATCTTCTCAGCAACAGACAAATGATTTTAAGCAGAGCCACTCTGACTTAGCAACCATGGTCTCTGATATAATCAAAACCACTCAAAGTTTCATGACTGAAACAATGTCCTCCATTAGAAACTTGGAGGCACAAGTGGGTCAGCTGAGTAAGAAAGTTACTAAACTCCCTCCTAGTACTCTTCCAAGCAATACAGAAGAGAATCCAAAAGGAGAGTGTAAGGCCATCAACATGGCCGAACTTGGAGAGGAGAAAGAGGCAGTGAGCGCTACTGAGGAAGACCTCAATGGACGTCCACTGGCCTCCAATGAGTTTCCTAATGAGGAACCATGGGAATCTGAGGCTCACACTGAGACCATAGAGATTCCATTGGATTTACTTCTGCCATTCATGAGCTCTGATGAGTATTCTTCCTCTGAAGAGGATGAAGATTTCACTGAAGAGCAAGTTGCTAAGTACCTTGGAGCAATCATGAAACTAAATGACAAGTTATTTGGTAATGAGACTTGGGAGGATGAACCCCTTTGCTCACCAAAGAACTGGCTGACTTGTCTAGGCAGAAACTATCTCAAAAGAGACAGGACCCTGGGAAGTTCTTAATACCTTATACAGTAGGCACCATGACCTTCAAGAAGGCTCTATGTGACCTAGGGTCAAGCATAAACCTCATGCCTCTCTCTGTAATGGAGAAGCTAGGGATCTTTGAGGTACAAGCTGCAAGAATCTCACTAGAGATGGCAGACAATTCAAGAAAATAAGCTTATGGACTGGTAGAGGATGTTCTGGTAAAAGTTGAAGACCATTACATCCCTGCTGATTTCATAGTCCTAGAGACTGGGAAGTGCATGGATGAATCCATCATCCTTGGCAGACCCTTCCTAGCCACATCAAAGGCTGTGATTGATGTTGACAGAGGAGAATTGATCATTCAAGTGAATGAAAAATCCCTTGTGTTTAAGGCTCAAGGATATCCCTCTGTAACCATGGAGAGGAAGCATGAAGAGCTTCTCTCAAAACAGAGTCAAACAGAGCCCCCACAGTCAAACTCTAAGTTTGGTGTTGCGAGGCCACAACCAA
>NC_029777.3:71453463-71455139 GCF_000817695.3 Arachis duranensis
TGACATTAAAGAAGCGCTTGTTGGGAGGCAACCCAATGTTATATTTATCTATTTTTCCTTTGTTATTTTATGTTTTCTACAAGTTGATGATCATGGGAAGTCACAAAATCAATTGAAAAAAAGCAAAAATAGAATGAAAAACAGAATGAAAAACAGCACACCCTGGAGGAAATCCTGCTGGCATTTAAACGCCAGTAAGGGCAGCAAATGGGCATTTAACGCCCAGTATGGCACCATTCTGGGCGTTTAACGCCAGAAAGGGGCACCAGACTGGCGTTAAACTCCAGGAAGGGGCAAGAAGCTGGCGTTAAACGCCAGAAATGGGCACCAGCCCGGCGTTTAACACCAGAATTGGCATAAAGAGCATTTTTGCTCGCCACTTGGTGCATGGATGAATTTTCCTTGACACCTCAGGATCTGTGGACCCCACAGGATCCCCACCTACCCCACCACTCTCTCTCTTCTTCACCCACTCACCAATCACCTCAATACCTCTCCCCAAAAAACCCCTCACCTATCAAATCCCACTATTCTCCTCATCACTCACATCCATCCTTCATAAAACCTCACCTACCTCACCATTCAAATTCGAACCACTTTCCCTCCCAACCCACCCTCACATGACCGGACCCTACCCCTCTCTCCACCCCTATATAAACCCATCTTCACTCCTTCATTTTAACACAACCAAAACACTACTTCTCCCCCTTGGCCGAACCACAAAGCCACCTCCATCTTCTCTATTTCTTCTTCTTCTACTCTCTTCTTTCTTCTTTTGCTCGAGGACGAGCAAACCTTCTAAGTTTGGTGTGGTAAAAGCATTGCTTTTTTGTTTTTCCATAACCATTTATGGCATCTAAGGCCAGAGAAACCTCTAGAAAGAGGAAAGGGAAGGCAAAAGCTTCCACCTCCGAATCATGGGAGATGGAGAGATTCATCTCAAGGGTGCATCAAGACCACTTCTATGAAGTTGTGGCCAAGAAGAAGGTGATCCCCGAGGTCCCTTTCAAACTTAAAAAGGGTCAACTTTGATCAAAGGTTGGACCAAGTCCTCATAGACATTTGTGAAGAGGGCGCTCAATAGAAGAGAGATTCAAGAGGGAAGCCGGTTCAACTAAGAAGGCATGACCTCAAGCCCATCACCAAGAAAAGGGTGGAGCAAATAAGAGAACCTCATCAAGAGCATGAGGAAATTCCTCACCATGAAATCCCTGAGATGCCTCAAGGGATGCACTTTCCTCCACAAAACTATTGGGAGCAAATCAACACCTCCCTAGGAGAATTGAGTTCTAACATGGGAAACTAAGGGTGGAGCACCAAGAACATTCCATCCTCCTCCATGAAATTAGAGAAGATCAAAGAGTCATGAGAGAGGAGCAACAAAGGCAAGGAAGAGACATTGAGGAGCTCAAGCACTCCATAAGATCTTCAAGAGGAAGAACAAGCCGCCATCACTAAGGTGGACCCGTTCTTTAATCTCCTTGTTCTTTAATTTCCTGTTTTTCGAATTTTTATGCCTATGTTTATCTATGTTTGTGTCTTATGATCATTAGTGTCTTAGTGTCAATGCCTTAAAGTTATGAATGTCCTATAAATCCATCACCTTTCTTAAATGAAAAATGCTCTTAATTGAAAAAGAGAAGAATTGCATGAATTTTGAATTTTATAACAGATTA
>NC_029777.3:71455175-71455549 GCF_000817695.3 Arachis duranensis
TGTATGTATCCGGTGGTAATACTGGAAGACAGAGTGCTTTGGGTCACAGCCAAGACTCATACACTGGCTATGTTCAAGAATCATCATACTTAACTAGGAGAATCAATGACACTATCTGAATTCTGAGTTCCTAAAGAAGCCAATCATTCTGAATTTCAAAGGATAGAGTGAGATGCCAAAACCGTTCAGAGGCAAAAAGCTAAAAGCCCCGCTCATCTAATTAATACTGATCTTCATAGATGTTTTTGGAATTCATTGAATATCCTATTCTTTTTATCTTATTTTATTTTCAGTTGCTTGAGGACAAGCAACAATTTAAGTTTGGTGTTGTGATGAGCGGATAATTTGTACGCTTTTTGGCATTGTTTTTTGTG
>NC_029777.3:71455675-71469352 GCF_000817695.3 Arachis duranensis
TGGACTTTACTATGAGTTTGTGTGTTTTTCTGTGATTTCAGGTATTTTCTGGTTGAAATTGAGGGACCTGAGCAAAAATCTGATTCAGAGACTGGGAAGGACTGCAAATGCTGTTGGATTCTGATCTCCCTGCACTCGAAGAGGATTTTCTGGAGCTACAGAAGCCCAATTGGCGCGCTCTCAATTGCGTTGGAAATTAGACATCCTGGGCTTAGCAGCAATGTTAATAGTCCATACTTTGCCCAAGATTTGATGGCCCAAACCGGCATTGCAAATCAGCTTCAGAATTCCCGGCGTTTAACGCTGGAACTGGCACAAGAATGGGAGTTAAACGCCCAAACTGGCACAAAAGCTGGCGTTTAACTCCAAGAAAAGTGTCTACACATGAAAGCTTCAATGCTCAGCCCAAGCACACACCAAGTTGGCCCGGAAGTGGATTTTTATGTCATTTACTCATCTTTGTAAACCCTAAGCTACTAGTTCTCTACAAATAGGACCTTTTGCTATTGTATTAGAGGTCTTTTGATCACTTGAATCTTTTGATCATGTTTTTATGATTGAACCCTCTTTGGGAGGCTGGCCTCTCGGCCATGCCTAGACCATCTTCTTATGTATTTTCAACGGTGGAGTTTCTACACACCATAGATTAATGTGTGGAGCTTTGCTGTACCTCGAGTATTAATGCAATTACTACTGTTCTTCTATTCAATCAGCTTATTCTTGTTCTAAGATATCACTTGTTCCTCAAATTGATGAATGTGATGATCCGTGACACTCATCATCATTATCACCTATGAACGTGTGCCTGACAACCACCTCCGTTCTACCTTAGATTGAGTGGATATCTCTTGGATTTCTTAATCAGAATCTTCATGGTATAAGCTAGAATTGATGGTGGCATTCAAGAGAATCCGGAAGGTCTAAACCTTGTCTATGGTATTCTGAGTAGGATTCAAAGATTGAATGACTGTGACGAGCTTGAAACTCGCGATTATGGGGCGTTAGTGACAGACGCAAAAGAATCACTGGATTCTATTCCAACCTGATTGAGAACCGACAGATGATTAGCCGTGCCGTGACAGGGTGCATTGAACATTTTCACTGAGAGGACGGGATTGTAGCCACTGGCAACGGTGATGCCCAACATACAGCTTGCCATGAAAGGAGTAAGAAGGATTGGATGAAGATAGTAGGAAAGCAGAGAGACGAAAGGGACAAAGCATCTCCATACGCTTATCTGAAATTCTCACCAATGAATTGCATAAGTATCTCTATCTTTATTTTATGCTTTATTCATAAATCATCCATAACCATTTAAATCTGCCTGACTGAGATTTACAAGATGACCATAGCTTGCTTCATACCAACAATCTCCGTGGGATCGACCCTTACTCGCGTAAGGTTTATTACTTGGACGACCCAGTGCACTTGCTGGTTAGTTGCTTGTGATAAAGAGTTGAGATTACAATTGTGCGAACCATGTTGATGGCGCCATTGATGATCACAATTTCGTGCACCAGTTCCATAGGTGGTTATGGAAAAACAAAAAGCTATGCTTTTACCACACCAAACATAGAATATTGCTCGCCCTCGAGCAAAAGAAGAAAGAAAAGAAGAAGAGGAAGAGAAAATATAGAGGAGAGGGGGGAGGTATATTCGGCCAAGGTGTAGAAGAGGGGGTTGTGTTGTGTAAAAATAAAGAAGGATGGAGGGGTTTATATAGTGAGGGGAGAGGGAGTAGGTTCGGCTATTTAGGGTGGGTTTGGGTGGGAAAGAAATTTTGAATTCTGAAGGTAATTGGTGAAGGGTTTTAGGGAAGAGTGTTTATTGGAAAGAGAGGATGAATGTGGAAAGAGTAGATGGATGTGAGTGGTGAAGGGGGGTAATTGGAAAGAGAGATTGAGGTGATTGGTGAAGGATTTTTGGGGAAGAGTGTTTGTGGGGAAGAGAGTTTATGGGGAAGAGGAGATGAATGTAAAGAAGAGGAGAGAAGTTGAGTTGAGGTAGGTGGGGATCCTGTGGGGTCCACAGATCCTGGGATGATCATATAGGGTCTAGAGATCCTGAGGTGTCAAGAATTTACATCCTTGCACCAATTAGGCATGTAAAATGCCTTTGCATACAATTCTGGCGTTTAAACGCCGAAGTGATGCTTATTTTGGGCGTTCAACGCCCAATTGCAGCATGTTTCTGGCGTTGAACGCCAGTTCCATGCTTGTTTCTGGCGTTCAGTGCCAGCTCTCCTCAGGGTATATTCTTGGCGTTCAAACACCAGGATGCTGCTTATTTATGGCGTTCAACGCCAGATCCATGCTCTGTTCTAGCGTTGAACGCCAGCCAGATGCTCTTTACTGGCGTTTGAACGCCAGTAAGTCCTTCATCCAGGGTGTGATTTTTCTTCTGCTGTTTTTGATTCTATTTTTCATTTTAGTATTTTTTTCGTGACTCCACATGATCATGAGCCTAATAAAATATTAAAGAACAATAAAAGAAAAATAAAATTAGATAAATAAAAATTGGGTTGCCTCCCAATAAGCGCTTCTTTAATGTCAATAGCTTGACGGTGGTCTCTCATGGAGCCACACAGGTGATCAGGTCAATGTTGTAGACTCTCAACACCAAACTTAGAGTTTGGATGTAGGGATTCAACACCAAACTTAGAGTTTGGCTGTGGCCTCCCAACACCAAACTTGGAGCTTGATTGTGGGGGCTTTGTTTGACTCTGTACTGAGAGAAGCTTTTCATGCTTCCTCTCTATTGTTACAGAAGAATACCATTGGGTTTTAAACACAAGGTAGTCCCCATTCAAATGAAGGATTAATTCTCCTCTGTTAACATCTATCACAGCTCCTGCTGTGGCTAGGAAGGGTCTTCCAAGGATGATGCATTCATCCTCCTCCTATCTAGTGTCTAAGATTATGAAATCAGCAGGGTTGTAAAGGCCTTCAACCTTTACCAACATGTCCTCTACCAATCCATAAGCTTGTCTTACTGACTTGTCTGCCATTTGCAATGAGAATATGGCAGGTTGTACCTCAATGATCCCCAGCTTCTCCATTACCGAGAGTGGCATTAGATTTATGCCTGACCCTAGGTCACACAGAGCCTTTTCAAAGGTCATGGTGCCTATGGTATAGGGTATTAATAATTTACCAGGATCTTGTTTCTTTTGAGGTAAAGTTTGCTGAACCCATGTATCTAGTTTACCAATGAGCAAGGGAGGTTCACCTTCCCAAGTCTCATTACCAAACAACTTGGCATTCATCTTCATGATAGCTCCTATATATTGAGCAACTTGCTCTCTAGTTACATCTTCATCCTCTTTAGAGGAAGAATAGTTTTCAGAGCTCATGAATGGCAGAAGGAGGTTTGATGGGATTTCTATGGTCTCTATATGACCTTCAGATTCCTTTAAATCCTCAATAAAAAACTCCTTTTTGCTTGAGAGACGTCCCCTGAGGTTTTTCTCATTGGGATTCACGTCCTCTCCTTTCTCCTTGCATTCGGCCATATTGACTATATCAATGGCCTTGCACTCTCTCTTTGGATTCTCTTCTGTATTGCTTGGGAGAGTACTATGAGGAGTTTTAGTGACTTTCTTACTCAGCTGGCCTACTTGTGCCTCCAAATTTCTAATGGAGAACCTTATTTCACTCATGAAGCTTAAAGTGGCCTTAGACAGATCAGAGACTATATTTGCTAAGTTAGAGGTGCTCCGCTCAGAATTCTCTGTCTGTTGCTGAGAAGATGATGGAAAGGGCTTGCTATTGCTAAACCTGTTTCTTCCACCATTATTAAAGCCTTGTGGAGGCTTTTGTTGATCCTTCCATGATAAATTTGGATGATTTCTCCATGAGGGCTTATAGGTGTTGCCAAAGGCTTCCCCCATGTAATTTACCTATGCCATTGCAGGGTTTTCAGGATCATAAGCGTCTTCTCCAGAAGATGCCTCTTTAGTGCTGTTGGATGGATTTTGCCGTCTATTCAGACTTTGAGAAATCATGTTGACTTGCTGAGTCAACATTTTATTCTGAGCTAATATTGCATTCAGAGCATCAATTTCAAGAACTCCTTTCCTCTGAGGCGTCCCATTATTCATGGAATTTCTCTTAAAAGTGTACATGAACTGGTTATTTGCAACCATGTCAATAAGTTCTTGAGCTCCTACAGGCATTTTCTTTAGGTAAATGGATCCACCTGCAGAATGGTCCAGTGACATCTTAGAGAACTCAGACAGACCATAATAGAATATATCTATCATAGTCCACTCTGAAAACATGTCAGAAGGACACTTTTTGGTCATCTGCTTGTATCTTTCCCAAGCTTCATAGAGGGACTCACCATCTTTTTGCTTGAAGGTTTGAATATCCACTCTAAGCTTGCTCAGCTTTTGAGGAGGAAAGAATTTAACCAGGAAGGCTGATGAGCGGATAATTTATACGCTTTTTGGCATTGTTTTTAGGTAGTTTAATAGGATATAGTTACTTTTAGGGATGTTTTCATTAGTTTTTATGCTAAATTCACATTTTTGGACTTTACTATGAGTTTGTGTGTTTTTCTGTGATTTCAGGTATTTTCTGGCTGAAATTGAGGGACCTGAGCAAAACTCTGATAAAAGGCTGACAAAGGACTGCTGATGTTGTTGGATTTTGACCTCCCTGCACTCGAAATGGATTTTCTGGAGCTACAGAACTTCGAAGGCGCGCTTTCAATGGTGTTGGAAAGTAGACATCCATAGCTTTCCAGCAATATATAATAGTCCATACTTTATTCAGGATTAGATAACGGAAACTGGCGCTCAACGCCAGTTCCATGTTGCATTCTGGAGTCAAATGCCAGAAACACGTCACAAACCAGAGTTGAACGCCAAAAACACGTTACAACTTGGTGTTCAACTCCAAAAGAAGCCTCTGTACGTGTAAAGCTCAAGCCCAGCCCAAGCACACACCAAGTGGGCCCCAGAAGTGGATTTCTGCATCAACTACTTACTTCTGTAAACCCTAGTAGCTAGTCTAGTATAAATAGGACATTTTACTATTGTATTCGGTGTCTTTTGACCATAGGTCCCTCTCCCTATTTTCAAATTCATATCACATTTTGGGGGCTGGCCATTTGGCCATGCCTGGACCTTCACTTATGTATTTTCAACGGTGGAGTTTCTACACACCATAGATTAAGGGTGTGGAGCTCTGCTGTACCTCAAGTTTTAATGCAATTACTACTATTTTCTATTCAATTCGATTTATTCCTGTTCTAAGATACCATTTGTACTTCAACCTGATGGATATGATGATTTGTGACACTCATCATCATCCATCCTTATGAACGCGTGCCTGACAACCACTTCCGTTCTACAAGCGAAAGCTAGAGTGTGTATCTATTGGATTCTTGATGGACGACGCATGGTTGCCCTCGCCTGACAACCGAGCCTTCCATTCCAGTGACAGAGCATTTGGATCTTTTTCACTGAGAGGATGGGATGTAGCCATTGACAATGGTGATGCCCTACATACAGCTTGCCATGGAAAGGAGTAAAAAGGATTGGATGAAGGCGGTAGGAAAGCAGAGATTCAGAAGGAGCACATCATCTTCATACGCCTATCTGAAATTCCCATCGATGATCTACATAAGTATTTCTATCTTTATTTTTAGTTTATGTATTATTATTATTTGAAAACTCCATATCCATTTGTTATCCGCCTGACTGAGATTTACAAGATGACCATAGCTTGCTTCATACCAACAATCTCTGTGGGATCGACCCTTACTCACGTAAGGTTTATTACTTGGACGACCCAGTACACTTGCTGGTTAGTTGAGCGAAGTTGTGAAATTATGTTTAGACCATGGTATTGAGCACCAAGTTTTTGGGGCCATTACTGGGGAATCAATTTCGAAAAACAATTTAAGTATGAATCACAATTTTGTCCACCAAAGGCCGTGACCAGCTTATCCCAAGAGTCCAGGCTATCCTTAGGTTGTGAGTCCAACCATGTTCTAGCTCTGTCTCTTACAGCAAAAGGGAAAAGCTTGAGCCTGTAGACTTCAGGATCTACTCCATTAGTCTTAACAGTCTCACAGATCTGCAAGAACTCAGTTAAAAACTGGTAGGGATCTTCTGATGGAAGTCCATGAAACTTGCAGTTTTGTTGCATTAGAACAACTAATTGAGGTTTCAGCCCAAAATTGTTTGCTCCAATGGCAGGGATTGAGATGCTTCTTTCTATCAAACTTGGAAGTAGGTGGAGTGTAATCACCAAGCATCCTCCTTGCATTATTGTTGTTGGGTTCGGCTGCCATCTCCTTTTCTTGTTCAAAAATTTCAGTAAAGTTGTCTCTGGATTGTTGTAATTTAGTTTCTCTTAGTTTCCTCTTCAGAGTCCTTTCAGGTTCAGGATCAGCTTCAACAAGAATGCCTTTTTCCTTATTCCTGCTCATATGAGAAAGAAGAGAACAGAAAAAGAAGAGGAATCCTCTATGTCACAGTATAGAGATTCCTTTATGTTAGTAGAAGAAGAAAGGGAATAAGAGTGAAGAAGAATGAATAATCCAAACACAAGGGTGAGTATAGGGGCAGAGATTGGAGATGAAGAGAAGTGTTACTAAATGAATAAATAAATAGAATAAGATGAGAGACAGAAGTTTTCGAAAATAATTTTGAAAAGGAGTTAATGGTTTTCGAAAATTAAGATAAGAAATAAAATTAAAATTAAAATTTAAAACAATTAATTAATTAAAAAGAATCTTTGAAAAAGAGGGAAGTATTTTCGAAAACTAGAGAGAGGGAAAACTTGTTAGGTGGTTTTGAAAAAGATAAAAAATAAACAATAGTTAATTGGTTAGTTTGAAAAAGATTTGAAAATCAAATTTGAAAAGATATGAAGATAAGAAGATATTTTGAAATCAAATTTTTGAAAAAGATAAAATTTTGAAAAAGATATGATTAAAAAGATATGGTTGGAAAAGATTTAAATTTTAAAATTAAAATTAATTACTTGACTAACAAGAAACTAAAAGATATGATTCTAGAATTTAAAGATTGAACCTTTCTTAACAAGAAAGTAACAAACTTCAAATTTTTGAATCGATCACATTAATTGTTAGTAAAGTTTTTGAAATTTTGAAATAAAGATAAGAAAAAGATTTTGAAAATAAATTTTCAAAATTTCGAAAATAAAAAAATGAAAAAGATTTGACTTTTGAAAAAGTTTTGAAAAGATAAGATTTTTAAATTTGAAAATTTGACTTGACTTATGAGAAATAGCTAAGTTTTAAAATTTTTTGACTAAGTCAACTTAAATTTTCAAAATTTTGAGAGAAAAAAGGAAAAGATATTTTTTATTTTTAATTTTTGAATTTTTAATGATGAGAGAGAAAACACAAATATGACCCAAAACATGAAAATTTTGGATCAAAACCAATGATGCATGCAAGAACACTATGAATGTCAAGATGAACACCAAGAACACTTTGAAGATCATGATGAACATCAAGAACATATTTTTGAAAAATTTTTGATGCAAAGAAAACATGCAAGACACCAAACTTAGAAATCTTTCATGTTTAGACACTATGAATGCAAAAAATGCACATGAAAAACATCAAAAGATACAAAACAAGAAAACATCAAGATCAAACAAGAAGACTTACCAAGAACAACTTGAAGATCATGAAGAACACATGCATGGATTTTCGAAAAATGCATAAATTTTTAGAAAAATTCAATTGACACCGAACTTAAAAGTTGGCTCAAGACTCAAACAAGAAACACAAAATTTTTGATTTTATGATTTTATTAATTTTTTTTGGATTTTTTTTATATTTTTTTCGAAAAACATATAGGAAAAAGAAAGTAATGAATCCAAAGTCCTCAATTAAAATCCTATGAATTAGACATGGCTTAATAGCCAGCCAAGCTAAAACATGTTATATGAAACTCTAGAATTCATTCTTGAAAACTATGAAAATTTTCGAAGATAGGTGATAAATTTTTGAAAGATTTTTGAAAAATTTTCTCGAAAATAAAACAAAAAGAAAATTACCTAATCTGAGCAACAAGATGAACCGTCAGTTGTCCAAACTCAAACAATCCCCGGCAACGGTGCCAAAAACTTGGTGCACGAAATTGTGATCTCTAATAATGCCATTCAACTTGGTATGCGTGTTTATCACTCAGCACTTTCTTCACAACTCCGCACAATTAACCAGCAAGTGCACTGGGTCGTGCAAGTAATACCTTACGTGAGTAAGGGTCGATCCCACGGAGATTGTTGGTATGAAGCAAGCTATGGTCAT
Organism: Arachis duranensis; assembly: GCF_000817695.3. Taxonomy (NCBI): domain Eukaryota; kingdom Viridiplantae; phylum Streptophyta; class Magnoliopsida; order Fabales; family Fabaceae; genus Arachis; species Arachis duranensis. The sequence goes on from NC_029777.3 coordinate 71,463,971, forward strand.
CTTTAAATCTCAGTCAGGCGGATAACAAATGATTATGGAGTTTTTGAATAATAATAATAAATAAACAGAAAATAAAGATAGAAATACTTATGTAGATCATCGATAGAAATTTTAGATAGGCGTATGAGGATGCTGTGCTCCTTCTGAATCTCTGCTTTCCTACTGCCTTCATCCAATCCTTCTTACTCCTTTCCATGGCAAGCTGTATGTAGGGCATCACTGTTTTTAATGGCTACATCTCATCCTCTCAGTGAAAAAGGTCCAAATGCTTTGTCATGGCACGGCTAATCATTTCTCGGTTCTGGATCATGTCGGAATAGAATCCCTTGATTCTTTTGCGTTTGTCATCACGCTCAACAATCGCGAGTTTGAAGCTCGTCATAGTGATTCAATCCTGGAATCCTACTCAGAATACCACAGACAAGGTTTAGACTTTCCGGATTCTCATGAATGCTGCCATCAATTCTAGCTTATACCACGAAGACTCTGATCTCACAAAATGGAAGGCTCGGTTGTCAGGCGAGGGCAACCATGCGTCGTGCATCAGGAATCCAAGAGATACACACTCTAGCTTTTGCTTGTAGAACAGAGGTGGTTGTCAGGCACGCGTTCATAGGGACGGATGATGATGAGTGTCACGGATCATCACATCCATCAGGTTGAAGTACGAGTAATATCTTAGAACAGAAATAAGATTGACTTTGAATAAAAGATAGTAGTAATTGCATTAAAACTCGAGGTACAGTAGAGCTCCACACCCTTAATCTATGGTGTGTAGAAACTCCACCGTTGAAAATACATAAGTGATGAAGGTTCAGGCATGGCCGAATGGCCAGCTCCCAAAACGTGATCACAGGATCAAAAATACAATCCAGGATGTCTAATACAATAATAAAATGTCCTATTTATACTAAACTAGCTACTAGGTTTACAGAAGTAAGTAATTCATGTAGAAATCCACTTCCGGGGCCCACTTGGTGTTTGCTTGGGCTGAGCTTGAGCTTTACACGTGGAGAGGCTTCTTTTGGAGTTGAACGCCAAGTTGTAACATGTTTTTGGTGTTCAACTCTGGTTCGTGACGTGTTTCTGGCGTTTGACTTCATAATGCAGCATGGAACTGGCGTTGAGTGCCAGTTTACATTGTCTAATCACGAATAAAGTATATACTATTATATATTGCTGCAAATCTCTGGATGTCTACTTTCCAACGTCATTGAGAGCTCGCCATTTGGAGTTCTGTAGCTCTAGAAAATCTATTTCGAGTGCAGGGAGGTTAGAATGCAACAGCATCAACAGTCCTTTGTTAGCCTTCTATCAGAGTTTTGCTCAGGTCCCTCAATTTTAGCCAGAAATTACCTGAAATCACAGAAAAACACACAAACTCATAGTAAAGTCCAGAAATGTGAATTTATCATAAAAACTAATGAAAACATCCCTAAAAATAGCTAGATTATACTAAAAACTATCTAAAAACAATGCCAAAAAGCGTATAAATTATTCGCTCATCAGCATGCTCTCTGGTTTGCTCCATCCTCTTCTTAGTGATGGGCTCGTCCTCATCAATGGAAATGTCTCCTTCTATGACAATTCCAACTGAATTGCATAGGTGACATATGAGGTAAGGGAAAGCCAACCTTGCTTTGGTGGAAGGCTTCTCAGCTATCTTATACAGTTCTTGAGGTATCACCTCATGTACTTCCACCTCATTCCCAATCATGATGCAATGAATCATGATAGCTCTGTCAATGGTCACTTTTGACCAATTTCTAGTAGGAATGATAGAGCGTTGGATGAATTCCAACCATCTTTTAGCTACAGGCTTGAGGTCAAGCCTTCTTAGTTGAGTAGGCTTGCCTTGGGAATCCCTTTTTCACTGTGCTCCTTCCACACAGATGTCTGAGAGCACTTGATCCAATCTTTGATCAAAGCTGACTCTTCTAGTGTAAGGATGTGGATCTCCTTGCATCTAAGGCAAGTTGAACGCCAACCTCACACTTTCTAGGATTCTCCCTCGGACCATGGTGCTCCAATTCTTGGGATTTGGGTTCACACTAATGTCATAGTTTTTTGTAACCCATGCAGTAGTATAGAACTCTTGCACCATTAAGATCCCAACCTCTTGGATGAAATTGGTTAGGACTTCCAACCTCTTCTCCGGATCTCTCTTCTGATTTTCGGATACTCATTCTTCTTAAGCCTGAAAGGGACCTCAGGGATCACCTTCTTCTTTGCCACTACTTCATAGAAGTGGTCTTGGTGGGCATTGGTGATGAATCTCTCTATCTTCTAAGATTCGGAGGTGGCGGCTATGGCCTTTCCTTTTCCCTTTCTAGAGGATTCTCCAAGCTTGGGTGCCATAAGTGGTATGGAAAGCAAAAAGCAATGCTTTTTCCATACCAAACTTAAAAGCTTTGCTCGTCCTCAAGCAAAAATAAAGAAAAGAGAAGAATGGAGTAAAAGAAGAAGAAAATAAAAGAAGATAGAGGGAGAGAGTGATTTTGGCCAAGGGGGCTTGTGAGGGTAAGAATGGTATGTGTATGAAGGCTTAAAATGAGGGGTATTTATAGGAATGGGCTAGGGTAGGTTCGGTCACGGATGGGATAAATGGGTGAGGAATTTGATTTTTAATTGGGTGGGAGGTTGGTGAGAGTTATGATGGTTTTGAGGAAGTGATATGGATGTGATTGGGCTAGGTTTATAGGGAAGAGTGTATAAAGAAGTGTGAAAAAGAGAGAAAAGAAGTGGGGTAGTGATGAGCGGATAATTTATACGCTTTTTGGCATTGTTTTTAGGTAGTTTTTAGTAAGTTCAAGCTACTTTTAGGAATGTTTTCATTAGTTTTTATGTTAAATTAACATTTCTAGACTTTACTATGAGTTTGTGTGTTTTTCTGTGACTTCAGGTAATTTCTGGCTGAAATTGAGGGACTTGAGCAAAACTCTGATAGGAGGCTGACAAAGGACTGCTGATGCTGTTGGAATCTGACCTCCCTGCACTCGAAATAGATTTTCTGGAGCTACAGAACTTCAAATGATGCGCTCTCAATGGCGTTGAAAAGTAGACATCTAGAGCTTTCCAGCAATATATAATAGTCTATATTTTATTCGGGAATTGACGACATAAACTGGCGCTCAACCCCAGTTCCATGTTAATGTCTGGAGTAAAACGCCAGAAACACGTCACGACCCGGAGTTGAACGCCCAAAACACGTTACAACTTGGCGTTCAGCGCCAAAAGAAGCCTCAGCTCGTGGATAGGTCAAGCTCAGCCCAAACACACACCAAGTGGGCCCCGGAAGTGGATTTATGCATCAATTACTTACTCATGTAAACCCTAGTAGCTAGTCTAGTATAAATAGGATAATTTACTATTGTATTAGACATCTTTGGTCTCAGTTTTATTTTATTCTTCATCTGAGGAGACTATTGATCACGTTTTGAGGGGCTGGCCATTCGGCCTTGCCTGAACCTTTCACTTATGTATTTTCAACGGTGGAGTTTCTACACACCATAGATTAAGGGTGTGAAGCTCTACTGTACCTCAAGTTTCAATGCAATTACTATTATTTTCTATCCAATTCGAATTATTCCTATTCTAAGATATTCGTTGCACTTCAACTTGATGAATGTGATGATCCGTGACACTCATCATCATTCTCACCTATGAACGCGCGTGATTGACAACCACTTCCGTTCTACCCTAGACCGGGCGCATATCTCTTGGATTCCTTAAACAGAATCTTCGTGGTATAAGCTAGAATTGATGGCGGCATTCATGGGAATCCGAAAGGTCTAACCTTGTCTGTGGTATTCCGAGGAGGATTCCGGAATTGAATGACTGTGACGAGCTTCAAACTCTTGAAGGCTGGGCGTTAGTGACAGACGCAAAAGAATCATGGGATTCTACTCCAACTTGATTGAGAACCGACAGATGATTAGCCGTGCTGTGACAGAGCATTTGGACCTTTTTCACTGAGAGGATGGGATGTAGCCATTGACAACAGTGATTCAGGAGGAAAGCAGTAGGAAAGCAGAGATTCAGGAGGAGCATAGCATCTCCATACGCCTATCTGAAATCCCCATCATTGGATTACATGAGTAACTTTATCTTTATTTTATGTTTATTATTTATTAATTTTCGAAAATCCATAATCAATTACTATCCGCCTGACTGAGATTTACAAGATGACCATAGCGTGCTTCATACCAACAATCTCTGTGGAATCGACCCTTACTCACGTAAGGTTTATGATGAGCGGATAATTTATACGCTTTTTGGCATTGTTTTTAGGTAGTTTTTAGTAAGTTTAAGCTACTTTTAGGGATGTTTTCATTAGTTTTTATGTTAAATTCATATTTCTGGACTATACTATGAGTTTGTGTGTTTTTCTGTGATTTCAGGTAATTTCTGGCTGAAATTGAGGGACTTGAGCAAAACTCTGAAAAAGGCTGACAAAAGGACTGCTGATGCTGTTGGAATCTGACCTCCCTGCACTCGAAATTGATTTTCTGGAGCTACAGAACTCCAATTGGCGCGCTCTCAACGGCTTTGGAAAGTAGACATCCAGAGCTTTCCATCCATATATAATAGTCTATACTTTGTTCGGAAATTGACGACGTAACTTGGCGTTGAACGCCAAGTACATGCTGCTGTCTAGAGTTAAACGCCAGAAAAACGTCATGATCCGGAGTTGAACGCCCAAAACACGTCATAACTCGGAGTTCAACTCTAAGAAAAGCCTCAGCTCGTGGATAGATCAAGCTCAGCCCAAGCATACACCAAGTGGGCCCCAAAAGTGGATTTATGCATCAATTACTTACTCATGTAAACCCTAGTAGCTAGTCTAGTATAAATAGGATAAGTTACTATTGTATTAGACATCTTTTGACAGTTTAATCTCTTGACTGTTTAGCCTTTGATTATTCGGTCTCTTGATCACTCAGGGGGCTGGCCATTCGGCCATGCCTGAACCTTATACTTATGTATTTTCAACGGTGGAGTTTCTGCACACCATAGATTAAGGGTGTGGAGCTCTGCTGTACCTCAAGTTTCAATACAATTACTATTACTTTTTATTCAATTCTCTCTTATTCTTATTCCACGATATTCATTCACACCCAAGAACATGATGAATGTGATGATTATGTGATGCTCATCATCATTCTCACCTATGAACGCACGTGATTGACAACCACCTTCGTTCTACCTGTAACCGAGCTTGAATGTGTATCTCTTAGATTCCCCAACAGAATCTTCGTGGTATAAGCTAGATAGATAGCGGCATTCATGAGGATCCAGAAAGTCTCACCTTGTTTGTGGTATTCCGAGTAGGATCCTGGGAATCCGGAAAGTCTAACCTTGTCTGTGGTATTCCGAGTAGGA
>NC_029777.3:71469574-71470035 GCF_000817695.3 Arachis duranensis
GCCTCCAGACGATTAGCCATGCGAGTGACAGCGCAGAGGACCATTTTCCAGAGAGGATACAAAGTAGCCATCGTCGAATGGTGAACCCCTATACACAGCTTGCCATGGAAAGGAGTAAGAAGGATTGAGTTGAAGCAGTAGGAAAGTAGGCGTTCTTGAGCCATACAGTATCTCCATTCGCTTATCTGAAATTCCCACCAATGAATCTGCATAAGTATTCTATCCCTTTTATTATTTCTTCTTATTATTAATTTTCGAAACCACAAACCAATTTAATCTGCCTAACTGAGATTTACAAGGTGACCATAGCTTGCTTCATACCAACAATCTCTGTGGGATCGACCCTTACTCACGTAAGGTTTATTACTTGGACGACCCAATACACTTGCTGGTTAGTTGAATAGAGTTGTGAATTCAACCGGTGCCATAATAATGATTTCATACAAGTACAAAAGAATATG
>NC_029777.3:71470252-71474655 GCF_000817695.3 Arachis duranensis
GCCGTTGCCGGGGATTGTTCGAGTATGGACAACTGACGGTTCATCTTGTTGCTCAGATCAGGTAATTTTCTTTTTATTTTCTTTTCAAAAAAGTTTTCAAAAATCTTTCAAAAATTTTTCTTTATTGTCGTTTTCTTAAAATATAATTTTCGAAAAAAATAATAAAAATACAAAAAATCATAAAATCATAAAAATAAAAAATATTTTGTGTTTCTTGTTCAAGTCTTGAGTCAACTTTTAAGTTTGGTGTCAATTGCATGCTTTAAAAAATTTTTCTTGCATTTTTTGAAAATTCATGCATTCATGGTGTTCTTCATAATCTTCAAGTTGTTCTTGGTAAATCTTCTTGTTTGATCTTGATGTTTTCTTGTTTTGTGTTGTTTGTTGTTTTTCATATGCATTTTTTGTTTGTTAGAGTCCATGCATTAAAGATTTCTAAGTTTGGTGTCTTGCATGTTTTCTTTGCATCAAAAATCTTTCAAAATTATGTTCTTGATGTTCATCATGATCTTCATAGTGTTCTTGGTGTTCATCTTGACATTCATAGTGTTCTTGCATGCATTCTTTGTTTTGATCCATAAAGAAAAGAGAAAAACACAAAAATGACGTTTTTAATTTTTCTCTCTCATCATTAAAAATTCAAAAATCAAAAAATATATATTTTCCTTTTTTCTCTCCAAAATTTCGAAAATTTGAGTTGACTTAGTAAAAAAAAAAAATTTAAAATTAGTTATTTCTTGTAAGTCAAGTCAAATTTTCAATTTTAAAAATCTTATCTTTTCAAAAATCTTTTTTTCAAAAATCATATCTTTTTCATATTTTTCTTTTTTTCAAAAATTTTAAAAATATTTTTCAAAATATTTTCAAAATCTCTTCCTTATCTTTATTTCAAAAATTTTGAAATTACACTAACAATTAATGTGATTGATTCAAAAATTTGAAGTTTGTTACTTTCTTGTTAAGAAAGGTTCAATCTTTAAATTCTAGAATCTTATCTTGTAGTTTCTTGTTAGTAAAGTAATTAATTTTAATTTTAAAAATTAAATCTTTTTCAAACATATCTTATCATATCTTTTATATCTTATCTTTTTATCATATCTTTTTCAAAATTTTATCTTTTTCAAAAATTTGATTTCAAAATATCTTATCTAACTTCTTATCTTCTTATCTTTTCAAATTTGATTTTAATATCTTTTTCAACTAACTATTTGACTTTTTATTTGTTTCTTATCTTTTTCAAAACCACCTAACTACTTTTCCCCCTCTAATTTTCGAAAATACCTCCCTCTTTTTCAAAAAAATTCTTTTTAATAGTTTAAATTTTAATTTTAATCATATCTTATCTTTAATTTTCGAAAAACACTAACCACTTTTTCAAAATTATTTTCGAAATTCTCTATCTCTCCTTCTGTCTATTTATTTATTTATTCACTAACACTTCTCTTCATCTCTCTTCATCTCAGATCACCACCTCTATCCTTACCCATTCTTCTTCACTACTCTGCCCTTTTTTTTCTTCTACTAACATAATGGAATCTCTATACTTTGACATAGAGGATTCCTCTTTCTTTTCTTGTTCTCTTCTTCCCTATATGAGCAGGAACAAGGAAAAAAGACACTCTTGTTGAAGCTGATCCAGAACCTGAAAGGACTCTGAAGAGGAAACTAAGAGAAGCAAAACTACAACAATCCAGAGGCAACCTTTCTGAAATTTTTGAACAAGAGAAGGAGATGGCAGCCAAATCCAACAACAATAATGCAAGGAGAATGCTTGGTGACTTCACAAAACCAACGTCCAAATTTGATGGAAGAAGCATCTCCATTCCTGCCATTGGAGCCAACAATTTTGAGCTTAAGCCTCAACTAGTTGCTTTAATGCAACAGAACTGCAAGTTTTATGGACTTCCATCTGAAGATCCTTACCAGTTTTTAACCTCTGACATGTTTTTAGAATGGACCATATTAGATATATTCTATTATGGTCTATCTGAATTTTCAAAGATGTCATTGGACCATTCTACAGGTGGATCTATTCACCTAAAGAAAATTCCTGAAGAGGCTCAAGAACTTATTGACATGGTTGCAAATAACCAATTCATGTACACTTCTGAGAAGAATTCCGTGAATAGTGGGACGCCTCAGAGGAAGGGAGTTCTTGAAATTGATACTCTGAATGCCATATTGGCTCAGAACAAAGTGTTGACTCAACAAGTCAACATGATCTCTCAAAGTCTGAATGGATGGCAAAATGCATCCAACAGTACTAAAGAGGCAGCTTCTGAAGAAGCTTGTGATCCTGAGAACCCTGCAATGGCAGAGGTTAATTACATGGATGAACCTTATAGAAACACCTATAACTCATCATGGAGAAATCATCCAAATTTCTCATGGAAGGATCAACAAAAGCCTCAACAAGGCTTTAAAAATGGTGGAAGAAATAGGCTCAGTAATAACAAGCCTTTTCCATCATCTTCTCAGCAACAGACAGAAAATTCTGAACAGAGCCCCTCTAATTTAGCAAACTTAGTCTCTGATTTGTCAAAAGCCACTTTAAGTTTCATGAGTGAAACAAGGTCCTCTATTAGAAATCTGGAGGCACAAGTGGGCCAGCTGAGTAAGAAAGTCATTGAAACTCCTCCCAGTATTCTCCCAAGCAATACAGAAGAGAATCCAAAAGGAAATTGCAAGGCCATTGAAGTAATCAATATGGCTGAGTGCACAAGGAAGGAGAAGGACGAAAATCCTAGTGAGAAAGACCTCCTGGGACGTCTCTCAAGCAAGAAGGAGTTCTCCATTGAGGACCTAAAGGAATATGAGGCTCATATAGAGACCATAGAGATTCCACTAAATCTCCTTCTGCCATTCATGAGCTCTGAAAACTATTCCTCCTCAGAAGAGGATGAAGATGTAACTGGAGAGCAAGTTGCTCAATATCTAGGAGCTATCATGAAGCTGAATGCCAAGTTGTTTGGTAATGAGACTTGGGAAGGTGAATCCCCCTTGCTCATTAGTGAACTAGATACATGGATTCAGAAAACTCTACCTCAAAAGAGATAAGATCCTGGTAAATTCTTAATACCCTGTACCATAGGCACTATGACCTTTAACAAGGCTCTGTGTGACCTGGGGTCAGGCATAAATCTTATGCCACTCTCTGTAATGGAGAAACTGGGGATCATTGAGGTACAGCCTGCCTTATTCTCACTTCAATTGGCAGACAAGTCAGTAAGACAAGCTTATGGATTAGTAGAGGACGTGATAGTCAAGGTTGAAGGCCTTTATATCCCTGCTGATTTCATAATCTTAGACACTAGGAAGAAGATGAATGCATTCATCCTTGTCCTTCCTAGTGTCTAAGATTATGAAATCAGTAGGGATGTAAAGGCCTTCAACCTTCACTAACACGTCCTCTACCAATCCATAAGCTTGTCTTACTGACTTGTCTGCCATTTGTAATGAGAATATGGCAGGCTGTACCTCAATTATCCCCATCTTTTCCATTACAGAGAGTGGCATAAGATTTATGCCTAACCTTAGGACACACAGAGCTTTCTCAAAGGTCATGGTACCTATGGTACAGGGTATTAAGAATTTGCCAAGATCTTGTCTCTTTTGAGGTAAAGTTTGCTGAATCCATGTATCTAGTTCATTAATGAGCAAGGGAGGTTCACCTTCCCAAGTCTCATTACGAAACAATTTGGCATTTAGCTTTATGATGGCTCCTAGATATTGAGCAACTTGCTCTCCAGTTACGTCTTCATCCTCTTCAGAGGAAGAATAGTTTTTAGAGCTCATGAATGGCAGAAGGAGGTTTAATGGAATCTCTATGGTCTCTATATGAGCCTCAGATTCCTTTAGGTCCTCAATAGGGAACTCCTTTTTGCTTGAGAGACGTCCCTGATGACAAGTCATCTTAGCCTAGTTTCACTAGTCTTTTTCTTTGTTTTCATTAGGTTTTATGCACTTTCTTGCATTCTGGTGCACGAAATTGCAATCAAACTTTTGCAATCCCGCACAACTAACCAGCAAGTGCACTGGGTCGTCCAAGTAATACCTTACGTGAGTAAGGGTCGATCCCACGGAGATTGTCGGCTTGAAGCAAGCTATGGTTATCTTGTAAATCTTAGTCAGGATATCAGAAATTATCAGGATTGATTGTAAAAAGCAAAAGAACATAAAACAGGTACTTGAATTGCAGTGATGGAGAATAGGTTGAGGTTTTGGAGATGCTCTGTCTTCTGAACCTCTGCTTTCCTACTGTCTTCTTCTTCAAACACGCAAGGCTCCTTCCATGGAAAGCTGTATGTAGGGTTTCACCGTTGTCAATGGCTACCTCCCATCCTCTCAGTGGAAATGTTCAACGCACCCTGTCACGGCACGGCTATCCATCTGTCGGTTCTCAA
>NC_029777.3:71474813-71475326 GCF_000817695.3 Arachis duranensis
CATGATTGAATAAGAAACAGTAGTAATTGCATTAATCCATCAAGACACAGCAGAGCTCCTCACCCCCAACCATGGGGTTTAGAGACTCATGCCGTGGAAAGTACACAAAGAAACGTGTAAAGTGTCATGAGGTCAGATACAATGTCAAAAGATCCTATTAATAGTGAACTAGTAGCCTAGGGTATACAGAAATGAGTAAATGACGTAAAAATCCACTTCTGGGTCCACTTAGTGTATGCTTGGGCTGAGCAATGAAGCATTTTCGTGTAGAGACCTTTTCTGGAGTTAAACGCCAGCTTTTATGCCAGTTTGGGCGTTTAACTCCAAGTTTTATGCCAGTTCCGGCGTTTAACGCTGGAAATTCTGAGGGTGACTTTGAACGCCGGTTTGGGCCATCAAATCTTGGACAAAGTATAGACTATTATATATTGCCGGAAAGCCCAGGATGTCTACTTTCCAACGCCATTGAGAGCGCGCCAATTGGGCTTCTGTAGCTCCAGAAAATCCACTTCA
>NC_029777.3:71475522-71476698 GCF_000817695.3 Arachis duranensis
AATTTTAACTAAAAACTAAAAAAATATACTAAAAACTAACTAGATCATACCAAAAACATACTAAAAACAATGCCAAAAAGCGTATAAATTATCCGCTCATCACAACACCAAATTTAAATTGTTGCTTGTCCCCAAGCAACTGAAAATCAAAATATGATAAAAAGAAGAGAATATACTATAGACTCCAAAATATCAAGGAAACTTAGCTCCAATTAGATGAGCGGGACTAGTAGCTTTTTGCCTCCGAACAGTTTTGGCATCTCACTCTATCCTTTGAAGTTCAGAATGATTAGCAACTATAGGAACTCAGAACTCAGATAGTGTTATTGATTCTCCTAGTTAAGTATAATGATTCTTGAACATAGCTAGTGTATGAGTCTTGGCTGTGGCCCAAAGCACTCTGTTTTCCAGTATTACCACCGGATACATACATGCCACAGACACATAATTGGGTGAACCTTTTCAGATTGTGACCCAGCTTTGCTAGAGTCCCTAATTAGAGGTGTCCAGGGTTCTTAAGCACACTCTTTTTGCCTTGGATCACAACTTTATTTCTTCCTCTTTCTTTCTCCTCTTTTTTTTTCTTTTGTATCCACTGCTTTTTCTTGTTTCAAGAATCAATTAAATGAATTTTTTAGATCCTCAATAACAGTTCTCTTTTTCCTCATCCTTTCAAGAGCCAACAATTTTTTAACATTCTCATCTTTGTTCCTCATTCTTTCAAGAGGCAACAATTTTAACATTCATAAACAACAAGATCAAAAATATGCATTGTTCAGGCATTCATTCAGAAAACAAAAAGTATTGTCACCACATCAAACTAATTCAACTAGTTTCAAGGATAAATTTCGAAATCCTATACTTCTTGTTCTTTTGTGATTAAAGCATTTTTCATTTAAGAGAGGTGATGGATTCATAGGACATTCATAGCTTTAGGACATGAATTTTAAATTTTATTAATTATGAATTAAGAACAAGACTCAAAAATAGATATAAGATTAGACTAGAAAATAAAAATAGAAAGCAAAAAATTTTTAAATAGGCTCCTAATGATAGAGGTTTTCACAGAGTTAGGACTCAACAACCTTGATTTTGAGAAGTGGATGCTCCCTCAGCTTGAGAGGAGAGCTTTTGGCGTTTCAACTCTTGGAGTTCACGCCCCTGCTTCTCTTGTTC
>NC_029777.3:71478530-71479429 GCF_000817695.3 Arachis duranensis
CTGGTTGCCCAGTAGGCTTTATGTTCCAGTTCCACGGGCAGATGACAGGCCTTCCCATACACCAGTTGGTATGGAGAGGTTCCTATAGGAGTCTTGAATGCTGTTCTGTATGCCCACAGAGCATCATCCAAGCTCTTTGCCCAATCCTTTCTTCGGGCTATCACAGTCCATTCCAGGATTCTTTTTAGCTCTCTGTTAGAGACTTCAGCTTGCCCATTTGTCTGTGGGTGATACGGAGTTGCCACTTTGTGGCTAATTCCATATCTAACCATAGCAGAGTATAGCTGTCTATTGCAGAAATGAGTGCCCCCGTCACTGATTAGTACTCTGGGAACACCAAATCTGCTGAAGATGTGTTTCTGGAGGAATTTCAGCACGGTCTTGGTATCATTAGTGGGTGTAGCAAGTTGTGGAGGGTAGGGCAGAAAGTTGATGCGTGGTGCGTGCGTGGTGCGGGCGTGGTGCGGTCTTGGTGCGCAGGATGCTGCCGGATGATGCTTTGGTGCGCCAGGTTGGTGTGCTGGCCGTGCCACAGCAAAATGCTGCCCTGCCCTCGCGGAGGGCAGGGCAGTGTTTCCAAACTGAAGTCCCGTGTTCGAGACATGGCAGAAACACACGCTACTCATTTTTCTTGGCTTTCTTGGCACCATAATGAAGCCTAGTTCCTTGCTTCCTCATTGTGCCGTGTTCGAGACTTGTAGTAAGCATAGGTGAACTTTTTCTTTGAATTTCTTCCCTTGGTGAGCCCGATACTGCCCTTGAGGAGGGCAGGGCAATGTTTTGATCCTCTTGATTCCAAGGCACAGATTTATGCTCTGCCCTTGTCGTGGGCAGGGCAGAGTTGCCTTTCAAGCTTTGTTCCCTTATGTTGCCCTCCTAGAGGGCAGTGTGCCCTTGTG
>NC_029777.3:71479935-71485832 GCF_000817695.3 Arachis duranensis
GAGGTTTGGTGTCAAATGTTGCAGTAGTAGCCTTTGGCTTTATTTTTTTTTCTTTTGCTCAACATCTTTTCACCACAGACACATGGCTTACTAATTCTTCCTAGGATCATTGATGCCCAGCATCTCTTTGGATACTAAATGTTTTGTATCTAAGTTGCTCTTTATTGTGGACTTTCAATTGGCCATCCCAAATCAGTTGATCTAAGTGACCGGGTTTTAAAATACCCCTTAGAATTTACTCATCCAAGCATATCTTAGTACAAGAACACCACAGGCATATGTCCTAGGGTCCAAGCTATTGGTGTCCAACCTTTATTCTTTGTTTTTCTTGCCATTTTGGCTTTTTCTTCTTCCTTTTCTTTCTGTTTTTGTTCTCAAGGGTTTTTTCTGTATTGATGAGAGTCTTTACAACAGCAAGCTAACTCACACTTGAATGAGAGTGATATTATGCAACAATTATTTCATGAGTCATGCATTTAATCAAACACATATACCACCATTAACTTCCATTCTTACTTATACAACATTGGATATTTCACTTTTCAATTCAAACAAAATCTCTTTTATTCAAGCATGTGGGAAACAAAACAAAATTTAACTAAGTGATGGATAACAAACAACACGCAAATTTAGCATTCAAACAATTTCACTTGCAACTAGATGAACACTTTAGCAAGGCATACAATGGTTTCCATGTTCAAAATAATACACAGCAGCAAGGATTAAGTTTAGATACAACCTTTGAAGTTGCAGCCTTTTGATTCTTCCTTCTGTTGTGTTCTCTTTGAGTTAAGATGTGCAATATCTTCAGTTATTGACTCATGTCCTGCCTAATTCTTAAAGTTGCTTGCTTCTCAAGCCCTTAAGTATATGGTTCTTAAGTATATGGTTAGTATGCATAAATGGAGTGTGGCTCTTGGATTTGTTTTGGTGTGTGAACACCAAACTTAATTGTTTGCCACTGTCTCAGATGCAACAAGTTAACCATATTTGAAACCCTGTGTCCTTGCTAAAGGTTATGGAATCAAAGCTAGAAAGCAGTTAAGTAGTTGAATAATTTGTCTGATTGCTTGGAGCTAGCATTATGCAAGAAGTGAGAATGTGCTTTTAAGTGAGATTTTTGGTGGAACACCAAACTTAGAATCCTTCATTCTCCCTTAAATTATTTTGGTGTGCAACACCAAACTTAGCTCCTTGCAGTGCATACCAATTATTCAACATTTTTATTGAAAAAGCTATGAAAAGAAAACTACCTCAGGTTGGGTTGCCTCCCAACAAGCGCTCTTTTATTGTCACTAGCTTGACATTCCTCCATTTTTACTTCAAGGAGGATTTAGGTTCTGAACCTCTTTTTCTTTGTTCCATTGTCCCCCTAGGTATAGTTTTGCTCTATGACCATTTGCTGTAAACCGACTCTTTGTTGCTTCATCTAGCAATTCAATACTCCCATAAGGAAAGACCTTAGTTACCAAGTATGGACCAGTCCACTTAGACTTAAGCTTGCCAGGGAATATCTTGAGTCGTGAGTTGTACAAGAGTACTTGTTGTCCAGGTTTGAATTCTTTCTTCAAAATTTTCATGTCATGCCATCTCTTGGCTTTTTCCTTGTATATCTTGGTATTTTCATAAGCTTCTAGCCTAAACTCATCTAGCTCATTCAGCTGCAACAACCTTTTCTCCCCTGCTGCTTCAGAATCCAGGTTTAGAAGTTTAGTAGCCCAAAAGGCTTTGTGCTCAAGCTCTACAGGGAGATGACAAGATTTGCCATATAACAGCTAAAATGGGGACTTCCCAATAGGAGTTTTGAAAGCTGTTCTGTACGCCCAAAGTGTGTCTTCCAACTTCCTAGCCCAATCCTTTCTTGTGCTACCTACTGTTTTTTCTAGGATTTTCTTAAGTTCCCTGTTTGCTAATTCCGCCTGCCCATTAGTCTGAGGGTGATATGGTGTGGCTACCTTATAAATAACTCCATATTTGTGGAGAAGTTTCTCCATTTGTTTGTTACAAAAATGACCACCACCATCACTGATGAGACCCTTGGGTACTCCATATCTAGTAAAGATGTGCTTTTTTAGGAATTGAAGGACAATTTGTGCATCACAGGTAGTTGTGGCTATGGCTTGCACCCATTTTGAAACATACTCCACTGCTACCAAGATATATCTGAACGAATAAGAAGGGGGAAAGGGTCCCATGAAATCAATGCCCCATAGATCAAACAATTCTACTTCCAAAATGAAGTTCTGTAGCATCTCATTCCTTCTTGTTAATCCTCCTGCTCTCTAGCATTCATTACATTGGTGGACAAACTCCCTGCCATCTTTGAAGATGGTTGGCCAATAGAAACCACTTTGTAATATCTTTGCTACTGTTCTTTCTGGACCAAAGTGTCCACCATAAGTTGAGCCATGGCAATGCCATAATATATCTCTTATTTCACTCTCAGGAATACATCTCCTGATTATTCCATCAGAGCACCTTTTGAACAGATAGGGTTCATCCCACAAGAACTTCCTTGCTTCATTGATTAGTTTCTTCACTTGTTGCTTGGTGAATTCTTGAGGTATCTTCCTCCCTACCTTGTAGTTTGCTATATCAGCGAACCATGGTGTTTGTTGGATCAGCATAAGATGTTCATCTGGGAAGCTTTCATTCACAGGTAATGAGGCGGAAGCTTTCATTCACAGGTTGTGAGGCCTTTTGAATTGTTTCTTGTGGCAGCCTTGACAAATGATCAGCAACTAGGTTTTCAGTGCCTTTCCTGTCCCTTACCTCAATGTCAAATTCTTGTAGGAGTAGAATCCACCTGATAAGTCTTGGTTTAGCATCCTACTTTGACATCAAATACTTGAGAGCGGCATGATCAGTATAAACCACAATTTTAGATCCTATCAAGTACGATCTAAACTTATCAAATGCATAGACTACAGCTAACAATTCTTTCTCTGTTGTAGTGTAATTTTTTTGAGCCTCATTTAATACTTTACTTGCATAATATATGACATGATGCAAGTTTCCCTTCTTCTGTCCAAGTACAGCACCAATTGCAATATCATTTGCATCACACATGAGTTCAAACGGTAAGTTCCAATCTGGGGGTGTGATAATTGGTGCTGTTGTGAGTTTATGTTTTAAAGTTTCGAAAGCATGTTGGCAATTTTTATCAAAAACAAAAGGTTTATCAATCATTAACAGGTTACTCAAAGGTTTGGCTATTTTAGAAAAATCTTTGATAAACTTTCTATAAAATCCTGCATGCCCCAAGAAACTTCTAACAGATTTCACATTAGTTAGTGGAGGGAGCTTTTCTATTATTTTCACTTTTGCCTTGTCAACCTCTATCCCTTTTCTTGAAATACTTTTGCCTTGTCAACCTCTATCCCTTTTCTTGAAATTTTATGACCAAGAACAATCCCCTCAGGTACCATGAAATGGCACTTCTCCCAGTTCAAAACCAAATTAGTTTCTTGGCACCGTTTCAAGACAAGAGTTAGATGGTTTAAGCAAGTATTGAAATTATCACCAAAAACAGAGAAGTCATCCATGAAAACCTCTAGAAATTTTTCAACCATATCTGAGAAAATAGAGAGCATACACCTTTGAAAAGTGGCTGGGGCATTGCATAATCCGAATGGCATTCTTCTATAAGCGAAAACTCCAACTGGGCATGTGAATGAAGTCTTTTCTTGGTCTTTTGGATCTACCACTATCTGATTATACCCGGAATAGCCATCCAGGAAGCAATAATAAGCATGGCCAGCCAACCTTTCAAGCATCTGATCAATGAAAGGAAAGGAAAAGTGATCCTTCCTTGTTGCACTATTGAGCCTCCTGTAATCAATACACATGTGCCACCCCATGACGGTTCTTGTAAGACTAAGCTCATTCTTCTCATTCTTGACCAATGTCACCCCTCTTTTCTTGGGAACCACTTGCACATGACTCACCCATGGATTGTCAGAAATTGGATAAATTATCCAGGCTTTCCAAACCTTCATAGCCTCTTTTTAGACCACTTCTTTCATGGTTGGATTGAGCGAATTAATGATCACTGGGAAGCTCTCTGAAGTGCCAAGAAATGCATATTTGAGATGAGAAGGTAATGGCTTCAGTTCTTGCTTTTGCACCTCTTCTTTCTTGCTTGGTTCTACCTCTTTGTCTATGGAAGCCTCAGCCACATGTTCCTCTATTGTTTCTTGATTGTCTTTTTCTTGCTCATGCTGATTAATGTCTAACATTTCTTCCACCAGGCTCTCTATCATATCTACCCTCAAATGATCTTCGTGCTCAGGAGGGTGTTGCATTGACTTAAAAACATTTATGATCATTTGCTCATTGTGTACTCTGAAAATCATTTCTCCTTTTTCCACATCTATAATGGCTCTTGCAGTTGCTAGAAATGGTCTGCCCAGGATGATTGAATTGTTGCCTTCCTCGTCGGCGTCTAGGATTACAAAGTCCGCAGGGAAGATAAACTCTCCAACCTTTACTAACAAATTTTCCACAATTTCATTTGGTGTCTTGATTGATCTGTCGGCCATGACTAGCGACATCCTGGTGGGTTTGAGTTCTCCTATGGCAAGCTTCTTCATCATGGACAAGGGCATTAAGTTGATACTAGCTCCAAGATCACAGAGAGCTTTGTCCAAGGATAGTTTGCCTATGGTGCATGACACTACAAAACTCCCTGGATCTGTAAGCTTTGGTGGAATTCCTTTTTGGAGCACGGCGCTACATTCCTCACTGAGCATCACCGTCTCCTTCTCATTCCAATCTCTTTTCTTATTGATGAGCTCCTTCAAAGAACTTGGCATACAGAGGCATTTGCTCCAATGCCTCAGCCAAAGGTATGTTGATTTCCAGCTTCTTGAAAGTTTCAAGAAATTTGTGGAAATGTTGATCCTTTGTCTCTTTGTGGAATCTTTGGGGATATGGTAGTGGTGGTGTTGAGCTCTTCTCCACTTGAAGTTTTCTTGGACTTGGTTCTTCCATGATTTGCTTTCCTTTCTTCAAATTTTGTGGTCTATCTTCTTTTTCCTGAGGCTAATTCTGAGGTTGATTGCTTGCTGTTGCATCTTCATCATTGGCTGCCTCTTTTTCAACCTGTTTCTCGTCACTCTCTTTAGGCTTCTTGGTGGCTTCTCATCTTTCAGCAGTATTTTTCCACTCCTCAACTGTATTGCCTTGCATTCCTCTTTTGGATTAGGAATGGTGTCACTTGGTAGTGAGCTTGATGGTTTTTCAACAGAAATTTGTTTGGAGATTTGCCCAATCTGCCTCTCCAGGTTCTTCATGGAAGCTTCTTGGTTCTTTGTTGTCATTCCTTGGTTTTTCATCATTTTTTCCATGAGCATCTCTAGATTGGTGATCCTCTGAGAGTCTTGTGAGATTGGTTGGTTTTGGGGTGTTGATGGATGATGATAGGTGTTTTGATTTGTTGGGTGGTTATTGGGTGGATACTGGTTAGAGTTGGGGTAATTATTTTGTGGTTTTCTGTATCTATTTTGGTTAGTGTTTGGCTGGGGGTTGTGGTTTGTGCTTTTCCAATTGTTCTGACTTGAGTTTCTTTGCCATGGCTGTTGGTTTTGATTATGGTTGTCTCCCCATCTGAGGTTGGGATGGTTCTTCCAAGATGGATTGTAAGTATCACCATAGACTTCATTTGTTCCAGGATTTTGGTTGTGCATGTACTGGACTTGCTCTTGCTATTGTTCCTCTTGAGTTTCTTCACTTTGCACCCAAGTAGTTGGTGGTTGGCTTGTGGCACTCACTGATGCAACTTGCAAGCCATCAATCCTTTTGGCCATTTGCTCAAACTGTTGTTGAATCTGCTGCTGCAATATCTTATTCTGAGCTAGAATTGAATCCACTCCTTCCAACTCCATTACTCCTCTTCT
>NC_029777.3:71486733-71495800 GCF_000817695.3 Arachis duranensis
AGCAATTTTAGTTTAGTGGTTGATTTAGTCAAGCGAATCAAGTATTGGTTGAGTGATTTTGTATCCAACAGTAAGTAAATAGCAGGAAATGTAAAGGGAGAAGGATGAATTGCATAAATTAAAGAGAACTGAAAGTAAAGGTGCTGAATCTTAAAGAACAAGAAATTAAATGACTGAAACTTAAAGTGCAAGAAATGTGAATTGCTTGAATATAAAAGGGGAATTAAGGATTGGGAATTCAGAATTCCAGCAAGAGAAAGTAGATTGCAACAATTAATAAAGTAGAAGATGAATTAGAAGCAACTACAATTCAAACAGAAAATGAAATTAAAGTGCAGCAGGGTTCACAGAAGAACCAAAAGGAAATTGGGATTTCAGGACTCCAGAGACTAGGTAGCAGAGCCTAGATCTCAATTGCCTTCCTAGATCCAAGTTCTCAAAGCAATTGACAAGAAATTGAAGAAGAAGCAGTAAAGGGAATGTAAATTGAACTCGATTATGCAGAAAAATGTTTAAAGAGATTTTGGATGGAGATTGAGACAGAATTTTCTCAATTCTTCACACCCAAAACTCAAAACAAGGAAATGAAAAATGCCCAAGCAAGAACGAGGAAGAAGAGAGATCAATTCTCCTTCCCAATTCTCTGAAATCTCGGTTCAGTCTCTCAAGAAAAGTTGCAAAAATTCAAAGCTCAAAGAAAGTGCAAAATTTAAAAGTCAAGCCAAAGGTCCTAATTACATCAAACTAGCTCCTATTTATACACTTTCTATTCTTGGATCTTGGGATTTGGATGGGCTTTTGATTTGGTGAAGAAATTAATTAAATTGGATTTTTAATTCAATTTTTGGCCCAAAAACAATAGCTTCCAGGAGGCTGCCCTGCCCTTGTGGAGGGCAGGGCAGAAAGTTGATGCGTGGTGCGTGCGTGGTGCGGGCGTGGTGCGGTCTTGGTGTGCAGGATGTTGCCCTGCCCTCGCGGAGGGCAGGGCAGAAAATTCTGGTGCGCCAGATTGGTGCCTTGGTGCGCTGCTGGTGCTGCCGGATGATGCTTTGGTGCGCCAGGTTGGTGTGCTGGCCGTGCCACAGCAAAATGCTGCCCTGCCCTCGCGGAGGGCAGGGCAGTGTTTCCAAACTGAAGTCCCGCGTTCGAGACATGGCAGGAACACACGCTACTCATTTTTCTTGGCTTTCTTGGCACCATAATGAAGCCTAGTTCCTTGCTTCCTCATTGTGCCGTGTTCGAGACTTGTAGTAAGCATAGGTGAACTTTTTTTTTGAATTTCTTCCCTTGGTGAGCCTGATACTGCCCTTGAGGAGGGTAGGGCAATGATTTGATCCTCTTGATTCCAAGGCACAGATTTGTGCTCTGCCCTTGTCGTGGGCAGGGCAGAGTTGCCTTTCAAGCTTTGTTCCCTTATGTTGCCCTCCTAGAGGGCAGTGTGCCCTTGTGAAGGGCAATGCTTGCTCCCTTCTTTACATGCGGCACACTTCTCCTTCCTTTGACCACGTTTTCTTCTCCTTGGGCCATGCTTCCTTAAGCCACGCTTTCTCTTTTCTTTTTTTCTTCACCTACAATCAACCAAAACAACCACTCAAAGTATCACTAAATTCACAAGGCTTATAAATCAATTAAATTCAGCTTAATCCTTATGAATTAACATTAATTTTATGGTGGTTGTTTGATTTAAAGAAGTTATGCATTTTCATTCCAAATCACTTACTTAGGATGCAAGAAAGTGCATAAAGACTAATAAAACAAGTGAAATTAGCTAGAAAAATGGGTATATGATGACTTGTCATCAGAACTCAACTCAAAACAATTGGAAAAACACAAACCACAACAACCAGTCAAATACTAACCAAAACACATACAGAAAACCACAAAACACTTACCCCAACTCTAACCATCATCCATCCAATAACCAACTCACTAACCAAAATACTTACCATTAATCATCAACACCCCACAACCAACCAATCTTACAAGACTCTCAGAGAATCACTAATCTGGAGATGCTCATGGAGAAGATGATGAAGAACCAAGAATTGACCACAAAGAACCAAGAAGCCTCCATGAAGAACCTAGAGAGGCAGATTGGGCAAATCTCCAAGCAGATTTCTGTTGAGAGACCATCAAGCTCACTACCAAGTGACACCATTCCTAATCCAAAAGAGGAGTGCAAGGCAATATAGTTAAGGAGCGGAAAAATCCTGGTGAAAAATGAAGAAGCTACCAAGAAGCCAAAGGAAAGTGACGAGAAACAAGCTGAAGAAGAGGCAGCCAATGAGGAAGATGTAACAGCAAGCAAGCAGCCTCAAAATCAGCCTCAAGAAAAGGAAGACCAGGCACCAAAATCAAGAAAAGAGAAGGAAGCAATGGGAGAGTCAACGAAGGAACAAAGGCAGGAAGTGAACTTCACACCTCCATTGCCCTATCCTCAAAGGTTCAGCAAAGAGACTAAGGACCAACACTTTCCAAAATTTCTTGAAGTCTTCAAGAAATTGGAGATAAACATTCCACTGACTGAAGCATTAGAACAGATGCCCCTGTATGCAAAATTCTTGAAAGAGCTTATCAACAAGAAGAGGAGTTGGCAAGAAAAGGAGACTATACTTCTCACTGAAGAATGTAGTGCTGTGATTCAAGGATGTATTCCACCAAAGCTCACAGATCCAGGGAGCTTTGTAGTTTCATGCACCATAGGCAAAATGACCTTAGATAAAGCTCTCTGTGACCTTGGTGCTAGCATTAATCTGATGCCGTTATCAATGATAAGAAAGCTTACCATAGAAGAACTCAAACCTAATGGCATTGCAATCAATACACCCAATGGCATTGTGGAAAATTTGTTAGTAAAGGTTGGGGAGTTTATTTTCCCTGCAGACTTTGTAATTTTAGATACATAGGAAGAAGGAAATAATTCAATCATCTTGGGAAGACCATTCTTAGCCACGGCCAGGGCCATTATTGATGTAGAGAAGGGAGAGATGATTTTCAGGGTGCATAATGAACAAATGGTCATCAATGTCTTCAAATCAATGCAACACCCCCCTGAACAAGGAAACTACATGAAGGTGGATATGATAGAAAGTCTGGTGGAGGAAATGTTAGAAGTCACTTGTCATGAGCAACAAGAAGAAGAAGTGGTAGAAATTTCCAGTGAAGACAAGGAGAAAAAGAAGCCAAAACAGGAGTTGAAGCCTCTTCCCCCTCACCTCAAATATGTGTTCTTGGGAGAAGAAGAGACCCTACCAGTGATCATTAACTCCTCCTTAAATATGGAAGAAGAAACTAGGCTGATTGAAGTGTTGAAAGCCCACAAAATAGCCTTGGGTTGGACAATTGAGGATATCAAAGGCATTAGCCCAGCCATTTGTATGCATAAAATTTTGCTGGAAGAAGAATCAAAGCCTGTGGTTCAACCCCAAAGAAGACTCAACCCAGCCATGAAAGAGGTGGTTCAAAAAGAAGTCATAAAGTTATGGAATGCTGGAATAATTTTTCCAATCTCTGACAGCTCATGGGTGAGCCCGGTTCAAGTTGTACTAAAAAAAAGAGGGATGACGGTCATCACCAATGAGAAGAATGAGTTGATCCCTACTAGAACAGTGACTGGGTGGAGGATGTGCATAGACTATAGAAGATTGAATGATGCCACAAGGAAAGATCATTTTCCTCTCCCATTCATTGATCAGATGCTGGAAAGATTGGCCGGCCATGCCTATTATTGCTTCTTGGATGGGTATTCCGGGTACAACCAAATCATGGTGGACCCCAAGGATAAAGAGAAGACTGCCTTCACATGTCCATTTGGAGTTTTTGCATACAGGAGGATGCCTTTTGGGCTATGCAACGCCCCAGCCACGTTTCAGAGGTGTATGCTTTCCATTTTCTCTGATATGGTTGAAAAATTTTTAGAAGTCTTCATGGATGATTTTTCTGTCTTTGGCAATTCATTTAATACTTGTTTGCATCATTTAACTCTTGTTTTGAAAAGATGCCAAGAAACTAACTTGGTCTTGAACTGGGAAAAATGCCATTTCATAGTTCCTAAAGGGATAGTTCTTGGGCATAAAGTGTCATGCAAAGGTATAGAAGTTGATAAAGCAAAAATAGAAATTATTGAAAAACTTCCTATACCCGTTAATGTGAAAGCAGTAAGGAGTTTTCTTGGGCATGCTGGTTTCTACAGAAGGTTTATCAAAGATTTCTCAAAAATAGCAAAGCCATTGAGCAATTTGCTAGTGATTGACAACCCTTTCATCTTTGATGGCAACTATAAGCATGCCTTTGAAACCTTAAAGAGAAAACTCATCACAGTACCAATCATCACACCCCCTGATTGGAACTTACCTTTTGAACTTATGTGTGATACAAGTGACCTTGCTATTAGTGCTGTGCTGGGACAAAAGAAAGATAAGTTGCACCATGTCATATATTATGCCAGCAAAGTGTTAAATGAAGCACAGAAAAATTATACCACCACTGAGAAAGAACTTTTGGCAATTGTTTATGCATTTGATAAGTTTAGGCAATACTTGATTGGCTCAAAAGTTATAGTGTACACTGACCATGCTGCTCTCAAGTATTTAATGTCTAAACAGGATTCAAAGCCAAGGCTTATTAGGTGGGTGCTGCTGCTACAAGAGTTTGATATTGAAGTAAGAGATAGAAAGGGAAGTGAAAATCAAGTGGCAGATCATTTATCAAGAGTACCACAAGAAGCCTATCAAGATAGACCATAACAAGTAAACGAGAATTTCCCTGATGAGCACCTGTTCCAAATTCAACAAGCACCTTGGTTTGCTGACATAGCAAATTACAAAGTAGGAAGGAAGATACCTCAAGAATTCTCTAAGCAACAAGTGAAAAAGTTACTCAATGAAGCAAGGAAGTTCTTGTGGGATGAACCCTTCTTATTCAAGAGGTGCTCTGATGGAATGATTAGGAGGTGTGTCCATGAAAATGAAATGAAGGACATATTGTGGCATTATCATGGTTCAGCATATGGTGGACACTTTGGACCAGAGAAAATAGCTGTAAAGGTACTACAAAGTGGTTTCTATTGGCCAACTATCTTCAAGGATGCCAGAGAGTTTGTTCACCAATGCAATGAATGCCAAAGAACTGGAGGATTGACAAAAAGGAATGAGATGCCTCAAAATTTCATCTTGGAAGTAGAGCTATTTGACCTATGGGGTATTGACTTCATGGGACCTTTTTCCCCTTCTTACTCTTTCAGATACATCTTGGTGGCAGTGGAGTATGTCTCAAAGTGGGTGGAAGCCATAGCCACAACCACTTGTGATGCACAGATTGTCCTTCAATTCCTTAAAAAGTATATTTTCACCAGATATGGAGTGCCCAAGGGTCTTGTTAGCAATGGTGGTGGCCACTTCTGCAACAAACAAATGGAGAAGTTTCTCCACAAATATGGAGTAATCCATAAAGTAGCCACACCATACCATCCTCAGACTAATGGCCAGGCTAAACTAGCAAATAGAGAGTTGAAGAGAATTTTAGAAAAAACAGTGGGAAGCACAAGGAAAGATTGGGCCAGGAAGTTAGAAGATGCACTCTGGGCATACAGGACAGCTTTCAAAACCCCCATTGGAAAGTCCCCATTTCAACTATTATATGGAAAATCTTGTCACCTCCCGGTAGAGCTTGAACATAAAGCTTTTCGGGCCACTAAACTCCTCAATCTTGATGCTCAAGCAGCAGAAGAAAAGAGGCTGCTACAACTAAATGAGTTGGATGAGTTTAGACTAGAAGCTTATGAGAGTGCTAAGATATACAAAGAAAGAGCTAAGAGGTGGCATGACAAGAAGATCTCAAAGAAAGAGTTCAAGCCAGGACAGCAAGTGCTCCTGTATAACTCAAGGCTCAAGATCTTTCCTGGCAAGCTCAAGTCCAAATGGATAGGTCCATATCTAGTAACAAAAGTTTTTCCTTATGGAAGTCTTGAGCTGTTAGATGAAGCTACACAGAACCACTTCACAACAAATGGGCATAGAGCAAAGCCGTATTTAGAAGGACAATGGGACAAGGAAAAAGAAGTTCAGAATCTGAACTGAACAAACACAAGCACAGAGGATGTCAAGTGGTGGACGAAATTGTGATCACTACAACTTCGCACAACTAACCAGCAAGTGTACTGGGTCGTCCAAGTAATAAACCTTACGCGAGTAAGGGTCGATCCCACAGAGATTGTTGGTATGAAGCAAGCTATGGTCACCTTGTAAATCTTAGTCAGGCAAACTCAAATGGGTATGGGTGATATACGAATAAAACTTAAAGATAAAGATAGAGATACTTATGTAATTCATTGGTGGGAATTTCAGATAAGCGTATGAACATGCTTGTCCCTTCCGTCTCTCTGCTTTCCTACTGTCTTCATCCAATCCTTCTTACTCCTTTCCATGGCAAGCTTATGCAAGGGTTTCACCGTTGTCAGTGGCTACCACCCATCCTCTCAGTGAAAATGTTCCTATGCTCTGTCACAGCATGGCTAATCATCTGTCGGTTCTCGGTCAGGCCGGAATAGAATCCAGCGATTCTTTTGCGTCTGTCACTAACGCCAAGCCCTCAGGAGTTTGAAGCTCGTCACAGTCATTCAATCATTGAATCCTACTCAGAATACCACAGACAAGGTTTAGACCTTCCGGATTCTCTTGAATGCCGCCATCAGTTCTAGCTTATGGTGTGTAGAAACTCCACCGTTGAAAATACATAAGAACAAGGTCTAGGCATGGCCGAATGGCCAGCCTCCCAAAGTGATCAAAAGATCTAAAGATCAAAAGACTCCAAAGATCAGAAGATGAAAATACAATAGTAAAAGGTCCTATATATAGAGAACTAGTAGCCTAGGGTTTACAGAGATGAGTAAATGACATAAAAATCCACTTCCGGGCCCACTTGGTGTGTGCTTGGGGTGAGCATTGAAGCATTTTCGTGTAGAGACTCTTCTTGGAGTTAAACGCCAGCTTTGGTGCCAGTTTGGGCGTTTAACTCCCATCCTTGTGCCAGTTCCGGCGTTTAACGCTGGGAATTCTGAAGGTGACTTTGAACGCCGGTTTGGGCCATCAAATCTTGGGCAAAGTATGGACTATCATATATTGCTGGAAAGCCCATGATGTCTAATTTCCAACGCCGTTGAGAGCGCGCCAATTGGGCTTCTGTAGCTCCAGAAAATCCACTTCGAGTGCAGGGTGGTCAGAATCCAACAGCATCTGCAGTCCTTTTTAGTCTCTGAATCAGATTTTTGCTCAAGTCCCTCAATTTCAGCCAGAAAATACCTGAAATCACAGAAAAACACACAAACTCATAGTAAAGTCCAGAAAAGTGAATTTTAACTAAAAACTAATAAAAATATACTAAAAACTAACTAGATCATACTAAAAACAATGCCAAAAAGCGTACAAATTATCCGCTCATCATCAACCTAGTGACAATAAAAGAGCGCTTGTTGGGAGGCAACCCAACCGGAGGTAGTTTTCTTTTCATAGCTATTTTAATAAAAAGGTTAATTAGCTTTGTCTGTATTGCAAGAAGCTAAGTTTGGTGTTGCACACCAAAACAAAATAGGGGAGAATGAAGGATTTTAAGTTTGGTGTTCCACCAATATCTCATCATAGAACATATTCTCACCTCCTGCATAATGCTAGCCTCACGCAATTAGATAAACTGGTTAACTATTCTGATGTTTTATAGTAATTAGCTTTATTGCTTTTGGAAAAGAAAAAAAAAGATTTCACATAGAATTTGTTGCATGAGGAACATTAGCAAGGAACTAAGTTTGGTATTCACATACCAAAGTAAGTTCAAGAGCCCACACATAAGCTTTGCAGATTAACTGGATACCAAAAGGGGTTGAAAAGCAGCAACATTTAAGGAGTATGCAGGAAAATAGCCAACAAATTAGGGAACATTTGCATGATCACTAACAAAGAGCAAACAGGAGGAAGAATGAAAAGCTGCAACCCAACAGGTTGTATCTACACTTGATCTTTGTTGTTGTGTAATGACTCAATTTAGAGAGTCCTTTATGTCTAGCTGAAATGATTACTTAGTTGCAAATGGAAGTACATACTAGAGAAATCTATCTGCATAATTTCTGCATAAGCAATATGCATAATAAGTGTCATCACTCATTAGCTTGAATACTTTGTTTTGTTTTCCCTTGCTGTTTGAATAAAAGAGAGATATTTGATTTAGAAAAGTAATTGTTTAATGTTGCAAAAGTTAGAATGGGAGTTAGTGGTGGTATGTGTTTGATTAAATTGTTAGCTCATAGAATAAATGCTGAAAAATGACTTGTTACTTGAAGCCTAAGCTAGTTTGTTGCTATTATTTCTCAATTATTGAAAGTCCCTTGAAAATAAACCAAAACAAAAAGAAAAAGAAAAAAAAAGCCAAAAGTTGGCAAAGAAACAAACAATAAGGCTAGACACCAATAGCTTGGACCCTAGGACACATGCCTGTGGTGTTT
The DNA here is from genome assembly GCF_000817695.3 of Arachis duranensis. Taxonomy (NCBI): domain Eukaryota; kingdom Viridiplantae; phylum Streptophyta; class Magnoliopsida; order Fabales; family Fabaceae; genus Arachis; species Arachis duranensis. Next base: position 71,495,225 of record NC_029777.3, read on the forward strand.
ATGTACTAGGATATGCTTGGACAAGTAAGTTCTAAGGAGTATTTTAAAACTTGGCAACTTAGATCAACTGATTTGGGATTGCCAACAGAAAGTCCACAATAAAGAGCAACCTAGCTACAAAACATTTAGTTATCCAAAGAGATGCTGGGCATCAATGATACTAGGAAGAAAGAGTGAGCTATGTGTCTATGGTGAAGAAATGTTGAGTGAAATTAAGCCAAAGGCCACTGCAACATTTGCCACCAAGTCTTTAATAAGTAATAAGCTCTTCATGCAAAAGAAATAAGAAAAGCTAACAAGGGAAATGATCAAAAAGTAAGACATTGTAGCAGCAACCTTAGTGGACCCTTAAGGAAACATTGTTTGTGTTGACAGCAAGTAATAAATGTGCTACTTTTGATCTACATAAAATCCCATAGACCAAATTCAACTATCTGCTTAATAAGAACATATATACTTATCTATTTCATTCTATCTTCTCTTGTGTTTGATGCTTGCTTGGGGACAAGTAAGTTTTAAGTTTGGTGTTGTGATGACAAGTCATCTTAGCCTAGTTTCACTAGTCTTTTTTCTTTG
>NC_029777.3:71495815-71497238 GCF_000817695.3 Arachis duranensis
ACCCATTTTTCAAGCTAATTTCACTTGTTTTGTTAGCATTTATGCACTTTCTTGCATCCTAAGTAAGTGATTTGGAGTGAAAATGCATAACTTCTCTAAATCAGGCAACCACCATGAAATTAATGTTAAATCATGAGGTTTGAGCTAAATTTAATTGAATTTTAATTGATTTATAAACCTTGTGAATTTAGTGATACTTTGATTGGTTGTTTTGATTAATTGTAGGTGAAGAAAAGAAGAAAAGAAGAAAACGTGGCCTAAGAAGTGTGGCTCAAGGAAAAAAAAAGTGTGGCCAAGAAAGGAGGGAGTGCGGCGCAACAAACCATGAAGCTCTCTCCAAGAGCACCAAGCTCACTAAGTGAGCGCTATACTTACTCCCAGGGAACCAAGGCACAATGCTCTGCTCACTTTGTGAGCTGAGCACAATATGAAGCTAAGAAACAAGGAAAGGAAAAACAATGCTCAGCTCACCAAGTGAGCATTATCGAGAGCACTAAAGGAATAATTCAAAGAAAATAAGTTGCAAGTGCATGCTCCAAGGCTTGAACTCATGACCAAGGGGGATGAGGGAGACGCTACTCACAAGGAAAAATAAGCCAAAAATGGCTAAATGCATCCCCCAAGGTTCGAACTCCACACCTTGAGGAAGCAAGGAAGCAAGGCAACCAAAGAAATGGGTAGCGCATGCTTCCCTTGGGTTTCGAACCAAGGACCTTCCCTTGGAAGAGCCAATGCTCAGCTCACTTAGTGAGCAGAGCATTATACTTGGTGCATCACAAGAGCATCTCGGCACGGCCAGGGGAGTGGAGCGCGCACCAAATTGGCACCAAGGCACCAATGCTCAGCTCAACTTGTGAGCTGAGCATTCCCCTGATGCTTATTTTCACATGGGCCAAAAATTCAATAAAAATCCAAATTAATTCAATTCTTTTCCAAATTGAATCAAGGCCAACCAAACCCATTTCTCCTCAAATCCAAAGCAAGCAAAACCCACATCATCACTCAAAGGCACAAGAACAAGCTAGATGAGGATTTTCATTTTAATTTGTTTTAATTTCATTTTCACTTTGTAAAGCCTATATAAGGCATCATTTTCATCTTTGTAAAGGGGAGCCCCATTAGAGAATATTGGAGGGCAGCTCCATTAGAAAGCTCTCTCTCTTAGTTTTCATTTTCTATTTTTTGAATCTTGGGTGGAGAATTGAAGGAATTCTGTTTCATTCTCCCTTTGAGATTTCTCTTTCTTTTGCTTGTCTGCATAATTTCAGTGAATTGTGATTTGACTCAAGGCTCTCTTTACTTCTTCGGCAATCTCTATTTTAATTCTCTGCAACTTTTCTCTTGTTGGATCAAGGAAGGACTTGAGATCTAGACTTGTTTTCTAGTCTCCTCCACCCCTGAGATCTTCAACATTCTTTTAATT
>NC_029777.3:71497261-71497643 GCF_000817695.3 Arachis duranensis
AGGTACAGCAGAGCTCCACACCTTAATCTATGGTGTGTAGAAACTCCACCGTTGAAAATACATAAGAACAAGGTCTAGGCATGGCCGAATGGCCAGCCTCCCAATGATCTAAGATAGCATCAGAACAAAGATAACTACCCAGATATCTCAATACAATAGTAAAAGGTCCTACTTATAGAGAACTAGTAGCCTAAGGTTTACAGAGATGAGTAAATGACATAAAAATCTACTTCCGGGCCCACTTGGTGTGTTCTTGGGCTGAGCAATGAAGCATTTTCATGTAGAGACTCTTCTTGGAGTTAAACGCCAGCTTTAGTGCCAGTTTGGGCGTTTAACTCCCATTTGGGTGCCAGTTCCGGCGTTTAACGCTGGAAATCTTGAA
>NC_029777.3:71497821-71499241 GCF_000817695.3 Arachis duranensis
GTATGTTTTTAGTATGATCTAGTTAGTTTTTAGTATATTTTTATTAGTTTTTAGTTAAAATTCACTTTTCTAGACTTTACTATGAGTTTGTGTGTTTTTCGGTTAAAGAAAATACCTGAAATCACAGAAAAACACACAAACTCATAGTAAAGTCCAGAAAAGTGAATTTTAACTAAAAAATAATAAAAATATACTAAAAACTAACTATATCATACCAAAAACATACTAAAAACAATGCCAAAAAGCGTACAAATTATCCGCTCATCACAACACCAAACTTAAATTTTTGCTTGTCCTCAAGCAACTGAAAATCAAATAAGATAAAAAGAAGAGAGTATGCAATGAATTCTAAAAACATCTATGAAGATCAGTATTAATTAGATGAGCGGGGCTTTTAGCTTTTTGCCTCTGAATAGTTTTGGCATCTCACTCTATCCTTTGAAATTCAGAATGATTGGCTTCTTTAGGAACTTAGAATCCAGATAGTGTTATTGATTCTCCTAGTAAAGTATGATGATTCTTGAACATAGCTATTTATTGAGTCTTGGCTGTGGCCCAAAGCACTTTGTCTTCCAGTATTACCACCGGATACATACATGCCACATACACATAATTGGGTGAACCTTTTCAGATTGTGACTCAGCTTTGCTAGAGTCCCCAATTAGAGGTGTCCAGGGTTCTTAAGCACACTCTTTTTGCCTTGGATCACAACTTTATTTCTTTCTTTTTCTCTCTTTTTTTCGTTTTCTTTTCTTTTTCAATTTTTTTCGATTTTTTTTGAATAGTAATGCTTTTTCTTGCTTCAAGAATCATTGTAATGATTTTTCAGATCCTCAGTAACATGTCTCCTTTTTCATCATTCTTTCAAGAGCTAACATTCATGAACCACAAATTCAAGATACATATGCACTGTTTAAGCATACATTCAGAAGACAAAAGTAATGCCACCACATCACAATAATTAAACTGTTATAAAATTCAAAATTCATGCAATTCTTTTTCTTTTTTAATTTAAGCACGTTTTTATTCAAGAAAGGTGATGGATTCATAGGACATTCATAACTTTAAGGCATGGACACTAAGACACTAATGATCACAAGACACAAACATGGATAAACATAAGCATAAAATTCGAAAAACAGAAGAAATAAGATCAAGGAAATTAAGGAACGGGTCCACCTTAGTGATGGCGGCTCTTTCTTCCTCTTGAAGATCCTATGGAGTGCTTGAGCTCCTCAATGTCTCTTCCTTGTCTTTGTTGCTCCTCCATCATGATTCTTTGATCTTCTCTAATTTCATGGAGGATGATGGAGTGTTCTTGGTGCTCCACCCTTAGTTGTCCCATGTTGGAACTCAATTCTCCTAGGGAGGTGTTTAGTTGCTCCCAATAATTTTGTGGAGGAAAGTGCATCCCTTGAGG
>NC_029777.3:71499853-71500090 GCF_000817695.3 Arachis duranensis
TAAAAGGTTTGCTCGTCCTCGAGCAAAAGAAGAAAGAAGAGAGTAGAAGAAGAAGAAATGAGGGGAAATGGAATGGCTTTTGTTTTCGGCCAAGAAGGGGAGAAGTGGTGTGTATGTTGTGAAAATGAAGGAGTGAAGGAGGGTATATATAGGAGAAGGGGAAGGGTAGGGTTCGGCCATTTGGGGGTGGGTTTGGGTGGGAAAGTGGTTTGAATTTGAATGGTGGGGTAGGTGGGG
>NC_029777.3:71502760-71504932 GCF_000817695.3 Arachis duranensis
TGGAAAGAACTTTGCCAAGAAGGCATTGACTAGCTTTTCCCAAGAGTCCAGGCTTTCTTTAGGTTGAGAGTCCAACCATGTTCTAGCTCTGTCTCTTACAGCAAAAGGGAATAGCATCAGTCTATAGACCTCAGGGTCAACCCCATTAGTCTTGACTGTGTCACAGATTTGCAAGAACTCAGCTAAAAACTGATGAGGATCTTCCAGTGGATGTCCATGGAACTTGCAATTCTGTTGCATTAGAGAAACTAATTGAGGCTTAAGCTCAAAGTTGTTTGCTCCAATGGCAGGGATAGAGATGCTTCTCCCATAGAAATCGGGAGTAGGTGCAGTAAAGTCACCCAGCACCTTCCTTGCATTGTTGGCATTGTTGTTTTCAGCTGCCATGTGTTCTTCTCTTTTGAAGAATTCGGTCAGGTCCTCTAAAGAGAGTTGTGCTTTGGCTTCTCTTAGCTTTCTCTTCAAGGTCCTTTCAGGTACAGGATCAGCCTCAACAAGAATGCCTTTGTCTTTGCTCCTGCTCATATGAGAGAGAAGAGAACAAGAAATGTGGAATCCTCTATGTCACAGTATAGAGATTCCTTGAAGTGTCAGAGGAAAAGAAGAGTAGAAGACAGAAGTAGAAAATTCGAACTTATCAAAGGAGATGGAGTTCGAATTTTGCATTAAGGAATAGTGTTAGTTCATAAATAGAAGGATGTGAGAAGGAGGGAAGTGGTTTTCGAAAATTAAGTAAAAATTTTGAAAACATTTTTGAAAAACATTACTTAGTTTTCGAAAATGAAAGTGGGAAAGAAATAAAGTGATTTTTTAAAAGATTTTGAAATTAGAAATCAAAGAGATTTGATTGAAAATTATTTTGAAAAAAAATGTGGTTAAGAAAATATGATTGGTTTTAAAAAATGTGATTGAGAAGATATGATTTGAAAAACATTTTAAAAAGATTTGATTTTGAAAAATTAAAAACTTGACTAACAAGAAAATATATGATTCAAACATTAAACCTTTCTCAACAGAAAAGGCAACCTACTTGAAATGTTGAATCAAATCATTAATTGATAGTAAGTATCTTTGAAAAAGGAAAGAAATTGATTTTGAAAAATATTTGATTGAAAAGATATGATTTGAAAAAGATTCTGTGCAATTCCTCTGCTGTATGTTCTGAATCTTCAATTCTCTGTATTATTGACTTGAAAAGACACAAATTAAAAATATTTTTGGATTTTTAATGATAAGGACAATTCAAAATGCAACAAGAATCAAATAACAATGCATGCAAGACACCAAACTTAGCAGTTTGTATACTACTGACACTAACAGAATGAAAATGCATGTGAGACACACAAAACACTCAAGTCAATTGAATTCAAAGATCAGAGCACAAAAATTATCAAGAATTACTTGAGAATCCTTAATACACATGAATGAATGCATGCAATTGACACTAGACTTAAGATGAGACACTAGACTCAACAAGAAATTTTTGGCTTTTATGATTTTTTTAAATTTTTTGTGTTTTTCGAAAATTAAAAGGAAGAAGATATCAAAATTCTTAATGAGAATTCCAGGAATCAGTGCAATGCTAGTCTAAGACTCCGGTCCAGGAATTAGACATGGCTTCACAGCCAGCCAAGCTTTCAAAGAAAGCTTCGGTCCAAAACACTAGACATGGCCAATGGCCAGCCAAGCCTTAGCAGATCACTGTTCCAAAAGCAAGATTGATAAAGATCAACAAGCTCTTGTGATGATAAGTTGAAACCTCGGTCCAATGAGATTAGACATGGCTTCTCAGCCAGCCAGAATTCAACAAATCATCATGAAACTCTAGAATTCATCTTCAAGAATTTCGAAAAAAAAATACCTAATCTAAGCAACAAGATGAACCGTCAGTTGTCCAAACTGAACAATCCCCGGCAACGGCGCCAAAAACTTGGTGCGCGAAATTGTGAACAATACTTTTCACAACTCTCATAATCCCCGGTCATGAACCCCAAAAACTTGGTGTTCAATACCATGGCATTACACAACTTCGCACAACTAACCAGCAAGTGCACTGGGTCGTCCAAGTAATAAACCTTACGCGAGTAAGGGTCGATCCCACGGAGATTGTTAGTATGAAGCAAGCTATGGTCATCTTGTAAATCTTAGTCAGGCAAACACAAATGGATATGG
>NC_029777.3:71505174-71505421 GCF_000817695.3 Arachis duranensis
GAAAACGTTGCCTATGCTCTGTCACAGCATGGGTAATCATCTGTCGGTTCTCGGTCAGGCCGGAATAGAATCCATCGATTCTTTTGCGTCTGTCACTAACGCCCCGCCTGCTAGGAGTTTGAAGCACATCACATTCATTCAATCATTGAATCCTACTCAGAATACCACAGACAAGGTTAGACCTTCCGGATTCTCTTGAATGCCGCCATCAGTTCTAGCCTATACCACGAAGACTCTGATCTCACAT
>NC_029777.3:71506142-71518943 GCF_000817695.3 Arachis duranensis
TATACTAAAAACTAACTATATCATACCAAAAACATACTAAAAACAATGCCAAAAAGCGTACAAATTATCCGCTCATCAAGCACTAAAGGAATAATTCAAAGAAAATAAGTTGTAAGTGCATGCTCCAAGGCTTGAACTCATGACCAAGGCGGATGAGGGAGGCACTACTACACAAGGAAAAATAAGCCAAAAATGGCCAAATGCATCCCCCAAGGTTCGAACCCCACACCTTTTGGAAGCAAGGAAGCAAGGCAATCAAAGAAATGGGTAGCGCATGCTTCCCATGGGTTTCGAACCAAGGACCTTCCCTTGGAAGAGCCAATGCTCAGCTCACTTAGTGAGCAGAGCGCTACCCATGGGCATCACGCGAGCACCAAGACACGGACCAAGGGAGGGCAGCGTGCATCATCACAAGGCAAGGAGCACAAGGCGCGCACAAGACATGCACCAAGGCACCAATGCTCAGCTCACTTTGTGAGCTGAGCATTCCCCTGATGCTTTCCACGCTACAAGGGAATCTACACAAGGCCTCAATGCTAAGCTCAACTTGTGAGCTGAGCATCCTCCTGGAACCAAATTCTTCATGGGCTGAAAATTGGATTAAAAATCCAACTTAATTCATTTATTCACCAAATCAAAAGCCCATCCAAATTCCAAAATCCAAGAATAGAAAGTGTATAAATAGGAGCTAGTTTGATGTAATTAGGACCTCCTGGGACAGACCTCTAGAATCACTTTTGGAATTTTCCTTTTTACTTTCATTTTTCATTTTGAGCTTTAACTTTGGAATTTAGATCTTAGAGAATTGGGAAGGAGAATTGATCTCTCTTCTTCCTTGTTCTTGCTTGGGTACTCTTTACTTTTCTTGCTTTTGATCTTGGGTGAAGAATTGAAGAACTTCTGTTTCAATCTCACCTTGAGATATCTTCTTTAATTTTCTGCATAATTGAATTTTACTTTCTGTTCATTGCTTCTTCTTCTGCTATTTCTGCAATTCGCTTCCCTTTATTTCTTTTGCAATTGTTCTTGTTGGATCAAGGAAGGATTTGAGATCTAGACTTGCTATCTAGTCTCTTCCACTTCTGAGATCTTCAACCACTTTTAATTTGCTGCAAATTAAGCATTGCTTTCCTGTTCTAAATTTTTCAAGGCATTTTACTCTTCTGTTTGAGATCTACTTCACTGGAATCCAATTTTTTCTTTTATTGTTTAATGTAATTTACTTGTTCTTGTTTAATTTCTGCAATCCCAACTCCCAATCCCTTTTACAATTCAAGTAATTTACATTTCTTGCACTTTAAGCTTCAGCCATTTACATTACTTGCAATCTAAGCTTCTGCAATTTACATTACTTGCACTTTAAGATTTAGCCTCTTTACTTTCTTGCTCTTTGATTTACTGCAATATTCCCTGCTCCCTTTACATTCCAAGCAATTTAGCTTCTGTTAATGATAAACCACTCAACCAATACTTGATTCGCTTGACTAAATCAACCACTAAACTAAAATTGCTCAATCCTTCAATCCCTGTGGGATCGACCTCACTCTAAGTGAGTTTTACTACTTGATGCGACCCGGTGCACTTGCCGGTGAGTTTTGTGTCGGATCATTTTCCTCACATCAGTCCCATGAGGTCTTCCTCATTGGGATTCACGTCGTCTCCTTCCGCTCTAGGTTCGGCCGTGTTGATTATGTCAATGGCCTTGCACTCTCTTTTTGGATTCTCTTCAGTATTGCTTGGGAGAGTACTAGGAGGAGTTTCAGTGACTTTCTTACTCAGCTGGCCCACTTGTGCCTCCAAATTCCTGATAGAGGACCTTGTTTCACTCATGAAACTTAAAGTGGCCTTAGGGTTTACAAAAGTAAGTAATTGATGCAGAAATCCACTTCCGGGGCCCACTTGGTGTGTGCTTGGGCTGAGCTTGAGCTTTACACGTGCAAAGGATTCTTTTGGAGTTGAACGCCAAGTTGTAACGTGTTTTTGGCGTTCAACTTTGGTTCGTGATGCGTTTCTGGCATTTGACTCCAGAATGCAGCATGGAACTGGCGTTGAGTGCCAGTTTACGTCGTCTAATCTCGAATAAAGTATGGACTATTATATATTGCTGGAAAGCACTGAATGTCTACTTTCCAACGCCGTTAAGAGCGCACCATTTGGAGTTTGGTAGCTCCAGAAAATCCATTTCAAGTGCAGGGAGGTCAGAATCCAACAGCATCAGCAGTCCTTTTGTCAGCCTTTTATCAGAGTTTTGCTCAGGTCCCTCAATTTCAGCCAGAAAATACCTGAAATCACAGAAAAACACACAAACTCATAGTAAAGTCCAGAAATGTTAATTTAGCATAAAAACTAATAAAAACATCCCTAAAAGTAGCTAAATCCTACTAAAAATTACCTAAAAATAATGCCAAAAAGCATATAAATTATCCGCTCATCAGTAATTATATTTGTTTTATTTAGATGTTTGTTAGTTGAATAAGTTGTAAGTGTTTGCTTAATGTTGATTGGGTTACTTCTTGCATGATGTTTCCACCAATGCACTTATACTTCGCCTTACTTTACCAAGTACCTAGTGGGTTTGAATACTCAAGTTTTGATTGTACCACTAGGACATATTATGTAAGTACATTGAATTAAGTGATTTGTGTTGAAACTTACCTGTTCATCATGATTTCCATATTAAATTCATCACATGCCCGACACTTGTTTCTTGTTAATGCTTTGCATTTGTTTGAGTTACTTAACTTGATTTTTATCAAGCTTATCACTTTTTGTAATAAGTACCTTTCCATGTGACTTTTTCATTATGTTTCATTATGAATAAGGAGTTTTCGTTCATTGTTGGATTGATTGTTGTTTATTGTGCTATTCTATACCAATTTAACACTTTCACTTGCACAATTTCAATAACCAATACCAAATACTCAATTCATTTTTGTGGTTACCTAGGATTGCTTGTGCCTTAAGTTTCACTTATTCTTTAATTGGAACCTAGGCCATCTAATTGAGGAACACATGCTATTACTTTTTGATTGTGTGGATGCCGTTTTAACCAGCCATTGTGTGTGTCCCAACGACGCGCATAATTGGAATACACACATTGTTTTCTATCATACCACACTCACATCTGACTTCTCCTCAATTGTTTTTTATTTTTTTATATAGCAACCCAAAACCCCCACAGCCCACCAGCTGAAGGTGGAGCCTCATAGCTCTCCGCCCCCGGATCATGTGCATGCATGGAGGACTGTGCATTATTTAAGTGTGGGGGAGGATCGCCAACTTCGAGGGGGGTAAAATCCTTTTCTTAAATACTTTGCAATATTCTTTTAGTTCTTTTTCTTCAATTTTTGCAATTTTTGTTCTTATTTGCACTTTGTTTGGTTTAGTTTGTTTGTATATACTTCCTTAGTGCTTATAGTATTATGGTAGTAAATACTTGCATGTTGCATGTTAGATTGAATAATTTTGGTAAAACAACAAGAAATTTTCATGAAATCCTTCTTAGGGCATGCCATTAATTGAATTAAGAAATTTTTTTCTTTCAACTTGCTTGAAGTATCCTTTTTCATGGAACATAGAAAGAGTTAGAACAACATACCTTATGAGATTTGAGCCTTAATTATATGGTTGCACATTTCCAACCATAAAGTTTGTTCTTGTGTGATTAAACTCCTTTTATGATTGTGATATTTGATTTGCTTGATTCTATATGTCCATTAATTTGTGTATGAATGCATGTATATGATTGAGGCTATCGTTTCATACAGCTCACTTACCCAAATAACCTACCGTTTATCTTCCATTTTTAGCCAACTTTGAGCCTATGCTAAACCCATTTGTTCTTAATTTTAGCACATCACAAGCCTTAAAGTGGAAAACAATAAATGTCTCTTGTTTGGATCTTTGATTAGCTTAGGCTAGTGAGTGTGTTTATCATTCAAGTTTGGGAAGTTTGGGAACATTGGGTGAGATAAAAGTGTATTTTAATATTTTCATTAAAATTTTGGGAATTGGGTACATACTCATATATTAGATGTTTAAAGCCATATGCATTGGCACTTTTGTCTATAATTCCTCAAAAGAAAAAAAAAGAAGAAAAAAATATAATAAACAAAAAAAATTATCCCAAGGTAAAGTAATAATATCAATACATATGGAATGTGATTGAAAGAGAATGCATGAGTGTGTTAAAAAGTGAAGAATGGGTAGCAAGGTTTGCATTAGAATTGAATAGGTTGTTGTAGGTTAGGTAGAAAGCTTAGGTTAATCGAAAATCCAAATTCCAGTCCACTTGACCATATGCATCCTACCTTGACCCTAGCCCTATTACAACCCATGGATAAGTCTTCTTGATATTTGTATGCATGCACTAAATAATTGTTGACTGTTAGATGACTTGTAAATCTTTGAGAAACATGATTAAAGGAGAATTGAGTGATTAAGCCCTAAACACTGAGCGAATAAAGTGAATACACATCGGTGAGGGGTTCGATTGCTCAATTCTATGTTCTTGTGCCTTATATTGTGTCTTCTTGCAAGTTGTTTGTTTATTGTTAGTTATGAAAATCTCAATTCAATTCTTTGGACATTGATCTTAGTGTATTTATTCTTTGCCTTGGCCCTACGACTTGTTTTGGATTGATTGGAATCTCTTGTTTGTTTTTGCCAAACTCTATAGGACATCATGTTGTACATATAAATAGAGAGCATTTTGTATAGTTGCATGTATTTAGGTAGTACATAAAATAAATTATTTTACCTTTTACCCTTCTCCTTTGATTGTAATTAGCATGAGAACATGCTATTGTTTAAGTGTGGAGAAATTGATGAATCCATATTTTACAATAATTTTTGGTTTGATTTGAGTGGATTTCATCATATAAACTTGCACTTATTCCCTTAAATAGCATGCTTTTGAGTTTTCCTCCTGAATTGTGTTTAATTATGAAAACATGCTCTTTTGTGCCTTAATTAGGCTATTTTATTCCATTTACCTTCTATTCAATACATTGATGTTGTTTGTCAATGATTTCAGATGTATAGGTAGGGATGGCTTGGTGAAAATGGAAGAGGAGCATGCAAAGAGGAAAATTCATGAAGAAATGAGCATTTGGACCTTTTCAACAAGTGCGTGCACGCACAAGGAAGATTTGCAAGCGACGCGTACGCGTGGGAGTGAATTTTGTCAACGACGTGCACGCGTCGCCCACACGCATGCGTGACGAGTGTCACGTGACCTCATTAATGCAAATCGCTGGGAGCGATTTCTGGGCCTCCAGGACCCAAGTTCAACTCATTTCCAAGGCTATATTTCATGCAGAATTGAAGCTTGGAGAAGGGGGGAGCAAATTAGGGTTAGATTTTAGTCATGTAGTTCACTTTTCTAGAGAGAGAAGCTCCCCCTTCTCTCTAGAAATTAGGATTCTTAGTTTATTTTCTTTGTAATTTCAGCATTTAATTCTTGTTTTCATCTAGTTTCTTTTACATTTCCTTGTTCTATTGTCTTAATTCTCTTATTTTATCTTGTCATTTTTTCCATTTTTGCCACTTTTATGTATTTGCACCCTTTGTTACTTTAATTTACATTTAATGCAATTTTTTGTTTCATGCCTCTTTATTGTTTAATTGAGTTGTTATTCTTGCTTTCCTTGCTTTTGGTAGTTATAGAATTTATATTTCTTGTTATTTTACCATGATTTATTTTCATGCCTTCCAAGTATTTGATAAAATGTTTGGTAGGATTTTAGTCTAGTTTTCCACACTCTTGGTTGGAATTTTGGTGTTTGGGTGAACTTGAGTGGTGGATGTCCATTCCACATTGTGTGGTGACCTATAAATAGTGTTGATTTAGGACTTAGGAATTGAGATTAATTATGCCTAGTTGACTTATCCTTGATATAGGGTTGACTAATTGGGATTAATCCACACACAATTACCATGTTTATGGTCCACAACTAGGATAGCAAGCCCTAATTACCCGATTCTTGCCAATAGTCCTTTTTGTCATTTAATTTCTAATTGCATTGCTTTTAATTATTTTCCTTTAATTTCTTGCATGCTTATTTAATTTCTTGCACTTTACATTTCTTGCAATCTCATGCCATTAAACCCTCATTTCTCTCATCGCCAATAGCATAGCATTTCAATTGCAACTCCTAGGGAAGACGACCCGGGAGTCTAAATACTCTCAGTTTTTATTTTATGTTTTGAATTGTGATATTCTTTGGATTGACATTTGATTGATGATCAATTCTGGGTTTGGACTATACTTGCAATGTCAATCATATTTTTAGTTCGAAAATGCAAATCTATGCTTTTGGTCATTTATCAGGCACCAAGAACCTTTCTTGCCTCTCCTTCATGATTAGGTTCGGCCATGTCTTCAGCTTCTTGTTCGAAATTTTCTGAGAGGTTTCTTCTGGAGTGTTATGCTTTAACTTGTTGTAAGCTCCTCCTTAAAGTCTTCTCAGGTTCAGGATCAAGATTAAAGAGAGATTCTTTATCCCTGTTCCTGGTCATAAACAAAAAAAGAAAACAAGAGAGAAGAAGAATGGGAGCTCTTTGTTCAAGAACAGAGGACTCCCTGTGAGATGTGAAGATAGAAGAAAGGGAAGAAGAATTTGAATAAAGAGAAGTAAAAAGAGAAACAAGAATTAAAATATTTTTATTTTTATTTTATTATTAATTAAATTCAAAAATTAAGGTTAATTAATTAGAAAGAATTGAAAATTAATTAATGAATTTCGAAAAAGAAGAGAGAGAAATATAAGAAAAAATTTAAAAAATTAGAAGAGAGAAGAATTAGTTAGAAAGTTTTGAAAGAGAAGAGAAAGAAAACAACTAACTAATTAAGAAAGATTTGAATTTAAGGTAAGATAGAAGATTAGAAAAGATTTGATTTTAAAATTTAAAATTAGAAAAGATAAGATAAGAAACTAAAAAGATTTGAAAAAGATTTGATTTTAAAATTTGAAATTAGAAAAGATAAGATAAGAATATGAAAAGATCTAAAAAAAGATTTGAAAAAGATAAGATTTGAAATATGATTTTTGAAAAAGATTTTATTTTAAAATTTGAAAATTAAATTTTGAATTTTGAATTTTGAATTTTGAATTTTAAATTTTGAATTTGAAATAAGATAAGATAAGATTTTGAAAAGATTTGAATTTTGAAATTTAAAACTAAGATAGATAAGATAATGATTTTGAAATTAAAATTTGAAAAAATATGATGAGATTTTCGAAAATTGCAACTAAAGATAAGAAAAGATATTTTATTTTTTTGATTTTTGAATTTATTGAAGAAAGAGAAAAACATTAAAAAGATACCAAACTTAAAATTTTTAGATGTAAAAACACCTAGTTTTCAAAAATTAAGAAGAAAAACACAAAGAGACACCAAACTTAAAAATTTTAAGATCAAAACGAAAAGAAAAACAAGAACGCTTTGAAGATCAATAAGAACACTAAGAACAAAACATAAAGAATTCAAAGAAAACAAGAGCATGCAAAAGACACCAAACTTAAAATTTTTGAAAACCAAAGACAAAATTTTCAAAAATTATAAAAGTAAAACACAAGAGGACACCAAACTTAAAGATTGACACAAGACTCAAACAAAAGACTCTATTTTTGAAAATTTTTAGAAAAGACTCAAGAAAATTCGAAAACTCACAAGAACAAAAATAAAAGACTCAAACCAAAAACAAAGATCAAATAAAGAAAAGAAAAGGTTTTAGAATTTTTTTTGATTTTTTCAAAAAAATGAAGAAGAAAATAAAACAAGCTAACAAAATTAAAGACAATACCTAATCTAAGCAACAAGATAATCTGTCAGTTGTCCAAACTCTAACAATCCATGGCAATGGCACCAAAAACTTGGTACACAAATTCCCACACTTCGTACAACTGAATCAGCAAGTGCACCGGGTCATCCAAGTAATACTTGAGCGAGTCAGGGTCGATCCCACGAGAATTGTGGTTTGAAGCAAGCTATGGTTATCGTGTAGATCTTAGTTAGGTGGATATAAAGGTAGGTGGTTTGATTGTTTGAATGCATCACAAGAATAAAGAGATCCAAACTGGGTTGACATGTTTGCAATGATAAGAAGATGGTTAAGGCTTGGAGATGCTTTGTCCTTCTGGATTAACTCTGTTCTTACTGTCTTCTTCAACTGTGAGTGATTTCTTCTATGGCAGGCTGTATGTGATTGACACTGGTTTGAGTAGCTGCCAATACTCCTTCAAATCTGAAACTCAGGATTAGTGTGGATCCATTCTGATTGAGGATGAAGCTCTTGCAGTCCATTCTCTTTCATGATCTTACTCAAAATGCCACAAACAAAGGTCGGATCTTCCGTTTCAGAGAATTCTGTGCCTTTGAGTTCTAGCCTCTATCACAAAGTCCCTAATCTCTCCATACCTCGGTTGAACTGATGTCTCGAGATGTCCCCAACGAGGTCGTGGATTAGCCGTCTAAGAGATGTATAATCAAGCTGGTGGTTCGATGCTTTTCAGTTATGTATTCACACGAATCCAAGAAGAACACCGGTGGTTGTCAGGCATGTGGTCTTAGTATGAAGAATGAAGATGATTGTCATGGGTCATCCCATTCATCAAGTTGAAGAACGAAGATACATCTTAGAATTGAATCAAACATGGATTGAAGAGAAACAATAATAATTTTATTAATCCATAAAACTCAGCAGGGCTCCTCCCCTCAATCTAGGAGGTTTAGAAACTCATACTGATAGAAAATACAGTGATAAAAATGTGTAAAGTGTGCCTCCCTTTGATGAGAGGTGGAAAAGTCTTTAAATACTAATTAATGACTAAGGATTACAAAAAAGGGTAAAACAGTCTTTTAGTTCTAAAATCCACTTTTGGGGTCCACTTGGTGAGTGTTTGGGCTGAGCTTGATTGAGATCCACGTGCTAGGATGGCTCTAGGGTGTTGAACGCTGGCTAAGGGCACCTCTTTGGGCGTTTGGACGCTGGTCTCTCCTTGGTGCGCGCTGGACGCCTGGAATGGGGCAGGAGGCTGGTGTTGAATGCCAGTTTTGGGCCTTCTATTCTGAAGCAAAGTATGGACTATTATATATTTCTGTAAAGCTCTGGATGTTAGCTTTTCATAGCCGTTGAGGACACTCCATTTGAACTTCTTTAGCTCTAGAAAAGCTCTTTCGAGTGAAGGAGGTCAGATCTAGAAAGCATCTGCAATACTTTCTCTGCCTCTGTAACAGGCTTTTGCTCCAGCTCCTCAATTTCAACCAAAAAATACCTGAAATTGCATAAAAATACACAAACTCATAGTATAATCCAAAAATGTAAATTTTACACTAAAACCTATGAAAACTTAAATAAAACTTAAACCAAACATACTGAAAACTATATGAAAAAATTATGCCAAAAAGCATATAAAATATCCACTCATCAGACATCCATGAGGAGGAAGTAGTTTTTGAAGCACAAATTAAGGACGATGAGGAGGAGCCAAGGCAAGAAGGAGGTGAAGTGAACATCAAGGAGCCTAAGAGGAAGGCCATAGTGGATGAATCCATTCCCATTCCATTTCCTTCCATGGTGAAGAAAGCCAAAAGGACTCCGGAGTTTGACCTTAGAATGTTACAAGTCTTCAAGAAGGTTCAGGTAACAATCCCTCTCCTTGATGCAATCCAACAAATTTCTAAATATGCTAAGTTCTTGAAGGATTTGTGAACACATAAAGATAGAATTGGTGAGCTTAAGACTTTTTCTTTGGGTAAATCCATATCTTCTTTGATGAACCCCATTTTGGAGAAGTATAATGATCCAGGACTGTTGCGCAAAATTGAACTCCGCAAGTTTTGCATAGATGAACTGGCAAGTACACTGGGACGTTCAAGTAACACCTCAGGTGAGTGAGGATCGAATCCCACGGAGATTGTCAGATTGAGCAAGCAATGGCTATCTTGTAGATCTTAGTCAGGCGATTAGAAAATATGGTTGTTTGTTTGAAATCATAAATAAAATAGTAAAGAACGAAATACCAGGTTAGTGTGAAAACAATGATAGAGATTCAGTTAAGGCTTCGGAGATGCGTATTCTTTCCGGATTAACTTTTCTTACTGTCTACTTCAATAACGAATGATTCATTCAATGGCAGCCGTAAGTGTAATACTCATGTCCTCTCATCAAGTTAATCTCTTCTAAACCATAGCAGTCCACCATATCCGAGCAACTCATGTCCTCTCATCAAGTTAACTCATGGCTTCCCACTATGGCCGAAGCTGAAGCCCTAAGCAATCCACTCTCCTTCGCAATTTTACTCAAAATGCCACAGACAAGGTCGGATCATCCGAATGAGGGAATGCTTCTTCTTTGACTCTAGCCTTAACGCCACAGAGACCTCAGTAACCCACGGTCAACGGGATTTTATGTCACATATCCAAAGTTTCCCAGGTACGCTCTTGGAATCCGCAATGCAATCTCTAGCTTTAGCTCAATGCTATCCGGGTCAGGACTCGCACGGAACCCAAGTAGAACAAGGATGAATGTCACGATTCATCCTCAATTCATGAGATGAAGAATGAGAATGCATAAGAGAATAGAATTAGACATATTGAAATAGAAACAGTAATATTATTAATCCATGAGAATCAACAGAGCTCCTAAGCCTAACTTAGGAGGTTCAGTTGCTCATAGCTTACAGAAAGTAATAGTAAAACATGCAAAGGGGAAAAGATCCCAAACAGTGGTGATCTTTGTTCTATATATAAAAACCTAACAACTAAGAAGTACAAAATTAGGATAGACTAAACCAAAGGTGCGAAAGTTCACTCTTGGGCCCACTTTAGTTAAGTACTTGGGCTGAGCTTTGGCGTCTAACTTAAGGGATGGGCGTTGAACACCCATTAAAGGGTTGATCCATGCTGCCTTATGCTTCTTGGTGGGTATTGAACACCCCAAAGGGGGTGTTTGGGTGTTCAATGCTAGCTTGAGTTACTTTGGGGCGTTGAACGCCAGAAAAGGGGTAGTTCTTAAGAGTTCAACGCCCAATATGGGTAGGCACCTTCGAAGAAAAGTATAGACTATTATATATTTCTGAAAAGCGCTAGAAGTTAGCTTTCCAACGCTATTTAGAGCACATCATTTGGACCTATGTATCTTGAGAAATGCTCACTTGAGTGCATGAAGTTCAGAATCTGATAGCATCTGCTACGCTCTCCTTGCCTTTGAATTAGACTTTGCTAAAACTCCTCAATTTCATCCAGAAATTACCTGAAATTATCATAAAACACAACAACTCAAAGTAGAATAAAAAAATGTGAATTTTTCACTAAAACCTTTGAAAATATAATGAAACTTAAACAAAACATAACTAAAACAATATGAAAATGATGCTAAAAAGTGTATAAAATATCCGCTCGTCAGAACACCAAACTTAAACTGTTGCTTGTCCCTAAGTAACCAAAAATAAAGTAGGATCAGAAAGAAGAGAAGGATACAATAAATTTCAGAGTTTTCAACGAAGCTTAGTTCCAATTGATGGGCGGGGCTAGTAACCATTTACTTCTGAACAATTTTGGTATCTCACTATCCTTTGAAGCTCAGAAGTGTTGGCATCTTTAGGAATTCAGAATTCGGATGATATTATTGACTCTCTTAGTTTAATTTTTTTAGATTTTTGAACATAGCTTATTTTTGAGCCTGGCCGTAACCCTAAGCATTTTGTTTTCCCGTATTACCACCGGATACATAAACGCCACATGCACTTAACTGGGTGAACCCAATTGGATTGTGATTCAGCTTTGCTAGAATCCCTAGACAGTGGTACCCAGAGTTCTTATGCACACTATTTTGCTTTTGGGATTACGAATTTAACTGCTCAGTCTCAAGCTTTTCACTTGACTCCTTCACACCACAAGCATTTAGTTAGGGAAAACAGCTCATTTGAATTTTTTAGGCCAAGAGTTTGCTTCTTTTAGGCTCTCTTAACCATTGATGCTTAAAGCCTTGAATCCTTGCTCTTGCCTTTTGGTTTAAAGAGCTATTGGCTTTTTCTTTTTTTCTCTCTCTTTTTTTTTGCTTTTTCTTTCTCTTTTTCTTTTTCTTATTGGTGCTTTTTCTTGCTTCAAGAATCAATTTTTTTTTGGATTTTTCATATTACCAATAATAATTCACCTTTTCCATCATTCTTTCAAGATCCAACATACTTTACTACAATATCAAATATGCACTGTTGATTCATGCATCCAGAAAGTAAAAATCATGCCACCACATCAAATAATTGGACCATTCTTATTATATAACTTGAGTTCATGCATCTTACATCTCTTTTTCAAATAAAACTTTTCTTTTAAGCATGGTGAGAGATACATGAAATATTTTATAGCCTTAAGACATAAACAAAGTGATGCAGGTGGAAACCGTCTCTCAACAAATTTCCTTCGGCAAGTGTACCAAATTTGTCGTCAAGTAAAAACTCACAATAGAGTGAGGTCGAATCCCACAGGGATTGATTGATCAAGCAACTTTAATTAGAAGAATGTTCTAGTTGAGCGAATTCAGAATTTGGGTTGGGATTTGCAGAAAATAAAATGGCGGGAATGTAAATAACAGAAAAAGTAAATGCTAGAATTAAAGGCTGAAAGTAAATGACTGAAAGTAAATTGCAGAATTGTAAATGGGAATGGGGTGTTTGCTCATGAAAGTAAACGCAGAAATTAAAGAGAATGGGTGAGATCAGAATTGGGGAGTTCATTGGGCGCAGGAGATATTGCAATTCTCCGGATCAAGTTCATTTTCATCTCTTCCTCAATCAA
>NC_029777.3:71519118-71519394 GCF_000817695.3 Arachis duranensis
TCATTCCTCTTTCAAGGCTCAGAAGAGATCCAAGTTTGAATAGCTTCTTTTCCATGATAACTACCCAATGGGATGAAGATCAAAAGCTTTCAAGTAAAATCAAGAGAAAAGATAGAAGAAGAATAATGAAAACTAGTATTGATCCATCAACTTACAATATAGCTCCCTAACCCAATGAAAGGGGTTTAGTTGTTCATAGCTTTAGAAAAGGAAAACAAAGATGGAGAATACATCATGGAACTAGAAGAGCAGAGTAAAATACAGAGAGTAGTGCTC
>NC_029777.3:71519661-71558648 GCF_000817695.3 Arachis duranensis
AACGTTAGTGACACTCAACATTGTCACTAACGTTCCAATGTACCCCTTTGCCTCACGTTAGAGCCCACATTAACTAGGTTAACGTGGCTTCTAACGTGGCCTTGCCAACCTTCGAGAACGTTAGTGACATTCAACATTGTCACTAACGTTAGTGACAATGTTGAGTGTCACTAACGTTGGCTTCCTTCCCCCTTTTAACGTTAGAGGCCACGTTAACTAAGTTAACGTGGACTCTTAACATGGGCAATGATTCCTTCGAGAGCGTTATTGGCAATCACTTTTCTCATTAACTTTGCAAGTTACCTCCCATTCCACGTTAGTGGTAACGTTAATTAGATTAACATGACTGCTAAGTGGTTCTTCCTTGCTTCCTTTGGTCCTGAAATCAAGCAATAGAGTGCATCAAAGTTCTAGTCCAAGTCATGGGTAATGCAACATACAATTTGTTACTAAACTCATGCAAAATCTTCATGAAATCATGTAAAATTCACAATGTATGCTTGAATCAAGGTGTAAGTGAATATCTACCCAAAACTAGCTTATTTCCTAAAGAAATGCATGAAACTACCTTAAAAACAGTAAAGAAAAGTTCAGTGAAACTGGCCAAAATGCCCTGGCATCACAAAGATGATCATGCACTAGAAACAGGAAACAGACATTGAAATATAATGGAAAACAGACAAATAACATAAGTAAGGGGGTAATGAAACGTGACCACCTTAATGACGGTGGCTACTACTCCTTCTAGTGGATCCAATGGAGCATTTAAGCTCCTCTATGTCTTGCCCTTATCTTAGTTGCTCTTCCCTCAAGGCTCTTTGATCTTCTCTTATTTCATGAAGGATGGCAGACTACTCTTGGTGTTCCAGTCTCAGTTGATCCACGTTGGAGCTCAATTCTCCTAGAGAGTCATTCAGTTGATCCCAATAGGTTTGGGAGAGGAAAATACATCCCTTGAGGCATTTGGTGCACGAATTCCCACACTTCGTGCAACTAAACCAGCAAGTGCACTGGGTCGTCCAAGTAATACCTGAGGTGAGTCAGGGTTGATCCCACGAGGATCGTAATTTGAAGCAAGTTATGGTTATCTTGTAGATCTTAGTCACGTGGATAGAAGAGTCGTTTGTTTCTTTAATTCGTATAAAAGGAAAATAAATAAAACATTACTCAGTTGATGGTAAATGCAATGATATGAAGATGGTTAAGTCTTGGAGATGCTTTGTTCTTCTGGATTAATTCCAGTCTTACTGTCTTCTTCAACTGTGAATGATTTCTTCTATGGCAGGCTATATGTGATCAACGCCGGTTGAGAGGTTGCCAATGCTCCTCCAGATCTAAACTCTAGGGTTAGTGCGGATCCAGTCTGATTGAGGGTGAAGCTTCTGTAGTCGTTCTCCTTAGTGATCCTATTCAAAACATCACAGACAAGGTTGAATTTTCTGGATCAGAGAATGCTGCACCTTTGGTTCTAGCCTCTACCACAAAGACTCTAATCTCCCCATACCTCGGTTGAACTGGTGTCTCGAAAAGTCCCCAACGAAGTCGTGGATTAGCCGTCTAAGAGATGTATAATCAAGCTAGTGGTACATCATTGTCCGATGAAAGACTCACTCTGAAGCCATGTAGAATGAGATAAACTTGTGCCAGTTCAACGCATTCATAATGATGAAGAACAGATATACATCTTAGAATAGAGAATCAAACACATATTAAGAAAGAACAAAAGTATTTTATTACTTCATAAAACTCAGCAGAGCTCCTCCCCTTAACCTAGGAGGTTTAGAAACACACACTGGAAGAAAATACAATGATAAAGGTGTAAAGTGGTCGAAGATCCCTAACAAAGAGTGATCTTCTACTTTAAATACTAAACTAATGACTAAGGATTACATAAAATAGGTAAAACAGTCTTTTAGTGCTAAAATCCACTTCTGGGGCCCACTTGGTGAGTGTTTGGGCCGAGCTTGATTGAAATCCACGTGCTAAAAGGCCTCTAGGGTGTTGAACACTGGCTAGGGGTTCCTTTTTGGGTGTTGGATGCTGGTCTCTTCTCCTTTGGGCATTGGACGCCAGAATAGGGCAGGAGAATGGCATTGAACGCCAGTTTTGAGCCTTCAATTCTAAACCAAAGTATGGACTATTAAACATTTCTGGAAAGCTTTGGATGTTAGCTTTCCATAGCCATTGAGAAAGCTCCATTGGATGTTTGTAGCTCCAAATAATCTCTTTCGAGTGCAAGGAGGTCAGATCCGGATAACATCTACAGTGCTTTCTCTGCCTCTAAATCAGACTTTTGCTCCAGCTCCTCAATTTCAGCCAGAAAATACCTGAAATTGCAGAAAAACACATAAACTCAAAGTAGAATCCAAAAATGTGAATTTTGCACTAGAATCTATGAAAACTTAGTAAAACTTAAATAAAACATACTAAAAACTATATGAAAATGATGCCAAAAAGCGTATAAAATATCCGCTCATTAGCATCTCAAGGATTCCTGGAGGCGGCTGCACAGGCTCTTGTGCAGGCTCTCTTACATGCTCCATACTTCTTTTAGTGATGGGCTTGTCTTCCTCAATGGGGAATGACGGGTGGAAAAATGCCGGTTAAGTAAATTTTAATAAAAGCAGCATTGCAAGTACAATTCTTAACCGACGAAAATTCCACTATCAATTTAGAATTGTGTCACAATTAAAATTCAATTACTAGGAGTATAATTCCTAGGTCGTTTCCCAAAGAGTTGACACAAGGTGCAATTTATTGGTCAGGAATTTTCTGAGAAATTTTTGAAGTTTGAAAATGGAAAAATAAATAACTAGAAGTTAATCAAGGAGCAATTAACAAGAGATGTTGTGTATTTGAAATAAAAGGCCTTGGCTAGGAGAAAATCAATTGGAGTTTCTATCCTTGTTGGTTTTTCCAAGTATAATAATAAAAGGTTGTTGCTTCCACTTAGTTATCCTCTTACAGTTGCAAAGGAAGGTTGAGTGAGTAGTACTAACTCTGATTCATAAGTCCTAATCACTTCAAAGGGAAGGATTAGAGTTAGTGAAATGTGAGTTAGCCAGCAACTTCCAATTACAGATTAATACTTGAGTTTTCCAACTCAAGGGTTTTCAATTAATCAACTCCAAAGCTAAGTTGGGAGCTCTACTCCATTAATATGAATGGCATTTTCACAGACATGTAAAGGGAGTAGATAGAAACATGGTAATTGAATTTAAATTAACAAAAGCAAAAATGAAACTGATAATTAATTAAGAGAAATTAGCAAGCAATGGAATTAAATATAAAAATAGTTCCTTGAATTAATGAATTCAACTTAACAAAATCCGAACATGAATTGGAACAACTAAATGGAAAATAAAAGATCAGAGTGATAGAAATACAAACTATAACGATGAAGATTTCAATCGAAGGTAGTAACGACTCTCTCAAAATCCAATCCAAAAGCGAAAACTAAGAAAAATGCTAGAATCCTAGGAGAAGCAGTATTTCTCTCTCTAGCATTCAAACTAAAACTAAAACTAACGTGAAATTGAAAGTATGCCCTGTCTCAGCTACACCCTTGCCTCTAGTTTGTGTTTTTGGGCTTGAAACTAGGTCCAAATTAGCCCAGAAATCACCCCAGCGAGTTCTGATAAATGCAGCACGTGACGCTCTGTCACGCGTACATGTTGGCCACGCGTACGAGTCGCTGCACTTCTGTGCAGGTCACGCGTATGCATCAATCATTCGTACGCGTCACTGTGAAATGCGCCAATGCACGTGCACGCGTCAGCTATGCGTGTGCGTCGCTCCTCATTTGCAATCTCTTTAGTTTCTTGTGTTCCTTCCACTTTGACTTGCCTCCTCTTCATCCTTTAAACCATTCATGCCCTGTAACCCTGAAAACACTTGACAAGCGCATTACGGCATCAAATGGTAACAAAGGAGAATTAAAAATTAACAATTTAAAGGCTTAGGAAGCAAGTTTTCAATCATGGAACAAAATTAGGAAGGATTTGTTAAACATGCAGTTTTCATGAATAAGTGTGTGATGAAATTATAAAATCCACTCAATTTAGCACAAGATAAACCATAAAATAGTGGTTTATCAGGGACATCTCCGTCTACGATAATTCTAGCTGAATTGCATAAGTAACAAATAAGATGTGAGAATGCTAACCTCGCTTGGGTGGAGGGCTTTTCTGCCACCTTGTATAGCTCTTGAGGTATCACTTCATGTACTTCCACCTCATTTCCAAGCATAATGCAGTGAATTGTTATTGCTCGGTCTATAGTAACCTTAGAACTGTTACTTGTTGGGATGATAGAACGTTGGATGAACTCCAACCATCCTCTAGCCATGGCTTGAGGTCAAGCCTTCTTAGTTGGGTAGGCTTGCCTTGAGGATCCCTCTTCCACTGAGCTCATTCCATGCAGATGTTTGAAAGGACTCGGTCTAGCCTCTGATCGAAATTGACTCTTCTAGTGTAAGGGTGTGGGTCTCCCTGTAGTTGTGGTAATTCGAATGCCAGCCTTACACTTTCTGGGTTAAAATCCAAGAGCCACTCTCGGACCATAGTGGGCCAATTTTTGGGATAAAGGTTCAAACTAGTGTCATGCTTTTTGGTTACCCAAGCATTGGCATAAAACTCTTGCACCATTAAGATCTCAACTTCCGGGATAGGATTGGCCAGAACTTTCCAACCTCTTCTCTGGATTTCTTGTTGGATCTCCGGGTACTCATCCTTCTTTTAGCATAAAGGGGACTTTCGGGATCACCTTTTTCTTTGCCACTACTTTATAGAAGTGGTCTTGATGAGCCTTGGTGATGAATCTCTCCATTTTCCAAGATTCAGATGCAGAGGCAATGGCCTTTCCCTTTCCCTTTCTTGAGGTTTCACCAGACTTTGGTGCAATACCTAGGGATGGTAGAAGTAAAAAAGAAAAGCTTTTGCAATACCAAACTTTAGAACTTTGCTCGTTCTCGAACAAATATAAGCAACCGGGAAGAAGAGAGTAGAAGAAGAAAAGAATAGTAGAGATAGAGGGAGAGAGAGGTTCGTCTTAGTGGGGGCTAGTATGTAGAGGGGTGTGGTTGAAGGGTTATAAGAAGGGTTATTTATAGGGGTGGGAGAGGGTTGGGTTCAAAAATGGAGGGTAAAGATAGGTGGGAAAGTTTGAATTTAAAGTGGGTGTGGTTGGTGGGAATTGATGGATGGAAGGGGATGAAGGGTGTTGGGAAGAGAAAAAGGTGATGTGGATGTGATTGGTTGAGGGTGTATGGGGAAGAGTGTTTGTGGGAAAGAGGGAAAGTAAGAGAGATAAGAAGGTGGGGTAGGTGCAGATTCTGTGGGACCCAATGATCTTTAGAGGCTAGGGAATTCGAATTCTTTGCCCCCTTGTGGGCGTCGAACGCCCAGCTTCTGCTCCCTGGCTGGCGTTCCACGCCATCTTCTTGCTCCATGTGGGGAATTGGACGCCAATTAGGGTCTCCCTTCCTGGCGTTCAACTCCAGGTCTCTGCTCCCTATAGGGCATTGAACGCCCAGCCTCTGCTCCTTGGCTAGTGATGACATGTCATCATGTCATGTTTTTCTATGCTTTTTCATACAAGAAATTGATGATTAGTGCTCAAATATTGCATTCTTTTGTGCTTAATTAGAATATTTCCTTGATCTTTTAATTTTATAAATATTGTACAAAATAAGAAGAAAAAGAAGCAAAGAAGCACAAAATAAGCAAAAAAGGAGAAAAAAAGAGCTTTGGAGCACACTTTGAAGTTGGAGCACACTTTGGAGCCTTAGGCCACGCTTTCAAAAGTGTGGTCCATGACCAAATCAAAGAAGAAAGCAACCAGCACACACAATGCTGCGCTCTTGCCAAGAGCGGAGCATTATCGTGATGCAAAAAGTGAGGTTGGAAGCAAATTTTCGCTAAGTTAAATTTGGGGCGCTCACAGCATGACCATGCCTCCTTCAAAGGGCTATAACTTGTGCTACAGATGTTCAATTGATGTGCTTCTAGTTGCGTTGGAAAGCTGACATTCAGAGCTTTCCAACGATATATAGCAATCCATATTTGGCGTAAAATTGAGGCTTGAGTGAAAGGCATATTTAAGGGCTAAAAACAAGCGAAAATAAACCAAAGTGCTTCCACCAAGGCTCGAAGAGGGAGACACAAGGAATCCAAGGAAGTAGCGCTCACTTGGAGAGCACAACGATCTTTTGGAGAGCATTGTCGTGCTCTCTACCAAAAGAAATGCGAGGAAAATGGCCAGCAAGTGCATTCTCAATGGTTCGAACTTGGAAGCCCACAAAAGACAAGAAGGATGCTGCGCTCTTGCCAAGAGCTGAGCACTATTTTCCCCCCTTGTCAACCAAACCTTGTCGAAAAGGGCCAAGGAAACAAGCACCAATGCTGCGCTCTCCCCATGAGCCAAGCATTGCCCTGGGAGTGTCACCCATGGGCCAAAATTCAACCAAAAATCCATTTAAATTCAATTCCTCACCAATTGAACCAAGGCCATCTAGATCCTTAAATCCAAAGCAAGCTAAGCCCATTATCATCATTCAAAGGCACAAGGATCAATTAGCTTAGGAATTTATTTTAATTGTAATTTGTTTAGAATTTGATTTTCATTTTTCAGCCTATAAAAAGGCATCTGTTTCATTTTCATAAGGAGGTTGGCTCTAATAGAGAGCTCCATTAGGGAAGGCTGACTCTACTAGGGAGCATTAGGAGTAGTAGTAGAGAGCTCTCTCTTTAGTTTTTCTTTTCTAAGTTTGAATTTTGGATCAAGAATTGAAGGAATTCTGTTTCACTTGATCTGAAATCTCTTGTTCTTCTTCTGCATAATTTCAGAAAATTGAGAATTGAATATGAGTTTTCATTTATTGCTTTCATCTCCTTTTTCTTCTGCAAATTGTTTTCTGATTTGATCAAGGAAGGGCTTGAGATCTAGACTTGTTCTCTAGTCTCATTGATTCCCTGATGATCTTCATTTGTCTCTTTAAACTTCAAAATTGAGTGGAATTACATTCTGTGTTGCTTCTTCAAGCATTTCTGTTTACTGCAGCATTTGATTTCATATTCTGGTTCTCGAATTGATTGTTTTCTGTTCTCATTGTTCCAATTTACTTTCCTACACTTTTGTTCCTCTGCACTTTACATTTGAGCCACTGTGATCTGAATTTACTTTTCATGCAATTTTAATTTCCCTGCTATGGTTCTAAGCTTTGATCTACTACTTCCATTTAAATTTCCTGCACCCAATTCCCTTTACATTTGATGCAATTTACATTTCTTGTCATTTAAGTTTCTGCAATTTACATAGCTTGCTCTTTAAGATTCTGTCCATTTTACTTTCTGCACTTTAATTTTTCTTCTCATTTACTTTCTGTTAATCAACTTCACAAAATTCACTCAATGTTAGCTTGACTAAACTAATCACCCACTAAAGTTGCTTGATCCATCAATCCCTGTGCGATCGACCTCACTCTTGTGAGTTATTACTACTTGATGCGACTCGGTACACTTGCCGGTTAGTTATGTGTGTTGGAAATTCATTTTTGCACAAAAACACCATCAAATTTTTGGCGCCGTTGCCGGGGATTGATTAGATCAACAATGATTAAGTGGGTGAGAAGTCTAGACAAAGCATTTTTTTCTTTTTGTTCTCTGTTCTAAGTTGAAACCAAGGTGTTTGTGTTTTTGCCTCACTAAGAAAAACTCATTTCTGATATGAGTAATTTTAATTTTCATTGGTGTTGTGTTTTACAAAATTCAAATGGAGTTCACCTCATCTTTTAATCAAACAAACTTCATGGGATATTACCCACCATCATAATATGATTCAAGTCATTATTATAATGATGGTTGGGAATATCACCAAGAAGATACAAATTCTGAGCACTCCAATCCATGGAGATTTGCTTCAGAGACACAAGATGAGCAAGAGAATCATATGGGATATTTTCCTCCACCACAAAATGATGCAAGTCATTATTCTAATGGTGGCTGGGAGTATCACCAAAGAATGAAAGAGCATCCACCCTCACTTCCCAGTTGCTTATTTGAAAGTTCTTCATCACTTGATTATGCCTCAACACAAAGTTTCCTCCAAAATCCATACAAGTCATCCCACCAATCACAGGACTCATTCCACACCCCTCAACACAACTTCACCACAACAAGCCAATGCCAAGCCATTAAAATACACAGACAACTCGTGTAAAGATACACACAACCCCAATCCTTGAAAGAATTCCTCTTCAAAACGATGAATAGGCCCTCAGAGTAGACGAGAAGGAACTTAGAACTATCAAATAGAGAGGATGAAGACCAATTTGTGGGTGAGGAAGTGGAAAAGCAAGATGAGGAGGTCACTGTATCAAGTGAAATTGCAAAGAAGGAAGATGTGGTGGAAACATTTGAACCTGAAACTGCACTTGAGATGACAAGAGAACCTGAACACTCACAACCTCCTCAAACTCCCCTGGACCAAAGATGCTCAACACTGATTGAAAGATATAAAGAGGAAATGAAGAAATCTTGGGAAGAACAACAAACCTCCTCCATGAAAGTGCTATTAAGTCAATTGTTGAGTGCAAAAGAGGAAGTGGAAGAACAAGAAAGTGAGAAGGACAATCAAGGAAGTCCAAACTCAAGTGAAGCAGAGAATTACATGAACGAAGAGCTCACTGAACCATCAATTCAAAAAGCTCTTGATGAAGAAATCACTCCAACAATCACACAACCACCAAGTCTTGAATCCAAAGAAGTGAAGGCAACTAACAAGAGCACCAATCATGTCCCTGGTCCAGCAAGCAAGGTCAATCAAGCCATGTACAAAAGGAAGCTTGCTGAGAAGAGGCCAAGACAAGGGACACTAGCTGAAACTTTCTCCCCTTTGAGGTTATTCCTCTTAACAAACTGGAAGAAGAGGAAGAAAGTGAAGAACAACATGCCAATAGTAGGTAACGTTTCTCTTCCTTGCTTTGTTTAAATTTCAATAAATTGGCATATGGTTACATTCTAAGTTTGGTGTTGCCCTGCAACAAATTTTTTCAATCTTTTTAAATGATTGCATCAATTTTACATGGAAGCGTCACACTAAGATTTTAAGTTTGGTGTGCCACTTATTTTTCTATGCAACTCATTCAGCAACACCACTTGTCTGCATAATCATAATGCCCTTTTTGCAGTGTTATTTTTCTTTTTAGTTGGACAATATTAGTCTTCTCTTTGTTTTAGCCATTTCCTTATTTTAATGCTTTCTGTTATTAACTGTTTTTGTGAATACATCACCAAGAGATCCTTGTTCATCACAGATTCTTGGCTTGGTATTGTATATAACAGATAACAATTTCATTTGTTTAGTTTTAGTTCAAATACAGTGACATATGGTTGCATTCTAAGTTTGGTGTTGCTATGCAACAAAATTTGGTTCCAATGTTTACTAGATACTTGCATCAAGTCCAGGTGAAAGTGTCACACTAAGTTTGGTGTGCCACTTATATTTTTTATGCAATGTATCATGCACACCATCTTATGTTTGCAACCACAATGTCTCTGTCTCTTGTGCCTTGATTGTTATCCTTAATTTTGCTTGCTCAAAACACATGTACTGCTAACATTTCATTGTGTAAGACATTCATGATCCATCTTAAGCCATATAGCCATTGTTCTAATTATTGCTTGAGGATGAACAAGCATGCTGAGTTTGGCAAGGGAAGGGAAGAATAGATGGAAAACGATAACAATAGAGAAGATGAATTACAAGGTTGTAAAGTTCTTTTTCCTTTCATTTGTTTCTAGCACTTTAAATTGCATGATTGTCTTTTTACCTTCTCTGTTTACATGTGTGTATGAATAAAGCATAGCTTGAATCTTGATTTGTAACATGCTGTTGTGGCATTATAACTACCAACTTGAATTCTATGAGTTCAAAAGCAGTAAAGTATCATGATCATAAACAAACAAGGAATTAAAGAAGACTTTAGCATGTGCATACAAGTATTGGAAAGCTAGTATGATTAAATTATTGCTCAATTGCATTGGATTATATTTAATTGAAGTTTTCATCTAGTACATTTTGTGAAATCTTTTGAAATCATGAAAACCTTGAAGAAGCAAATACAATTAAAGCAAGAAAAGAAAAAGGGAAAGAATGAGAAAGCTGAAGGCTCTGAGTGTTGCAGATGTTGTCTGGATCTGACCTTCTTGCATTCGAAGGAGCATTTCTGGAGCTACAAAGATCCAAATGGATCGTTCTCAATGGAAATGGAAAGCTAACATCTAGGGCTTTCCAGAAATATAAAATAATTCCTACTTTGCTTCAGAATAGAAGGCCCAAAACTGGCATTCAACGACAGTCTCCTGCACTATTCCAGGCGTCCAACGTCTTATTTAAGAAAATTGTTGTGTCAGTATAGAATTTCACACAAAATTATTCTCATTGCAAGTATAGTTCTACACCAACAAACAATCCTCCCAATAAAAAATTTGGTCTTGTCACAGGTACAAACCCCAATGAAAATTTACCAGAGTATTTAAACTCCGGGTCGTCTCACAAGGAAATGCAATGAAGTGAATGATTATTGGCTATGAATGGACAAGGGGGTTTGATTTATAAAAGGATAAGAAATTAAATGGACAAGAAGAGTAAATCAAGCAAGCAATTAAAGAAAGCACATAATAAAGAGAGATGTTCCGAGGGTTACCTGAAACTATAGGTCGATCTCGGGTGAGATCTTCCGTATTGGTCGGAGTTGCTGTGTCCGACTTGTTGGACTTGGTGGCGGTGCTGATTCCTTCATCCCTGGAGGGTGGGGGTACCTGCAAGGGACTCTGATGCTTAAGTTAGCAAGGGTATTAAGCAGGTATTTAGTAGAATCAGAGTAGGAGTTATATCTCGGTGCTCCAGTGTATTTATAATAGTGTGGAGTGACCTTTTTGGAGATAACTATCTTATCTTATCTTATCTTATCTTTGAGTGAGGTCATCTTATCTTCAAGGGAACCGCCTTTATCCCTACGAGCTTTGGGCGGCCCTTGGATTCTGGACGTGTTCCTCTGTTTGGGCCCTTTATTGGGCTTTCCTGTGACTTGGCCGAGCTCTTTGAGAAGAGGTCGGGTCATCCTGACCTGAAGAGGTTGGTCGCTTTGTCTGTAGAACATCCCAGCTCGGACAGCTTTGACCCAGGGTATGAACAGTGCGCCTGCTCGAGCTTGGTCTTTACTTGTAGGTCGAGTCTTAGTTTTAGGACTTTGAACCTTCTCAGGTGAAGCCGAACTCGAGCATTTTGTCGATTTTGCCTTTCTAGGGTTCCTTTTTTGAATGCAGAACGTTTTGCTTCCTTTTGAAAACGCGCGCTTTTGGATTAGCGTCCTAGCCTTGGGAACGTGTGAAGGTTTTTAATGCCCCATTAATTGGTTTTTGATGCTCTGTTTCTCTTGGCATTTATTTTGAATTTTACTCTCAAGAAACGTTTTTTCTCCTCTCTTGCTTTTGTTGTAACTTCCCTTTTTCTCCTCTCCTTCTGTTTTCATCCGAAAACTTACGTTTCTTGGTGTTTCTTCTTGCGACGTTTGTTTGGCATAGGCGATTTCTGGCTTTCTCGTCTTCAACCTTCTTTCGCATTCCTCTCCTTTTTTCAGGTTGGTTTTGCTTCTTCTTTCGCCGCCTATTTTGCTTCTTTGTATTTGATTTTGAAGCTTTGATTTTCACTGAGTGTATGTTGGAAAGCTTGAATCTTTATCACGCTTGGTTTGTCAATGTGATGCATGCTTTTTTCCTTTTGACCTTACGTATGCTTCTGAGTGTATTTTCCTGGTTTGGCTCTTTAGGGCTTCATATGCTACTGCTGATTTCTGAACTATTGTTTTTGAGGAAGGTTGCTCCTTTTGATGGCTTTTGTTCTGTTGATTGCTTTTCTTTAATGTAGATTGCTCCTCGTTAGAACTTTTTCTTTTGGCGGCTCGTTTGATCTTCTTCGCTTTTGTTTTTCTATTTTTGGAAAGGGTTTCTCTTTGTTCTTGCTGCGAGTTTCTGTTGAGACATTAGTCTTGTAGATTTTCCAGAATCTTTATTCCCTGATTGCCTCCAAAGGATGCCCCTGGACCTTCTTAGTGTGGGTCATGGGGTTTCTTTTTGCTGTTTATGCCGTGTTTGGCTTGCGCTGGCTGAGTTGTTTTGATTTTCGTCCAAGATGTTTTTAGTAAATCGCTCTCCTTTTCTTGTTTGTAGGACTAGTTGGCTATGTCTTCTAGCAAAAATATTGTAGAGACGTCCTCTAAGGTTCCTGAGGGTATGTCCGATTGGTTGGACTCCCTTGTTTTGATGTGTGTTTCTGTGGTTAATGCTGAATTCTGTGTGGAGCTTAGGAAGCATCATCGTCTCTATAAGAGTAGGGATCAAGAGCAGAACTATGAGTTGGTAGCACTTGACTCCGAGGAGAGGGTTTGCTTCCCTGTCCTGACCCAGGGGGAGCGCCTTTTCTTTTATGCCTATGACTATTTCTTCAGCCAGTTGGATATCACCTTTCCTTTTACCTCGTTTGAGATTGATTTGTTGTGGTCGTGTAATGTAGCTCCATCCCAGCTTCATCCAAACTCATGGGGCTTTATTAAGATTTTTCAACTTCTTTGTCAAGAACTGAATGTTATCCCTTCTCAAACTCTTTTCCTTTATTTTTTTTACTAAACCCGGAATCTCTTCAAAAAAGAAAGCTTTGTGGGTTTCTTTTAGATCTGCACAAGGACACAAGGTTTTTACCTTGTACGATGAATCTTTTAGGGACTTCAAGAATTATTTTTTCAAGGTTCGAGCTGTTGAGGGAGCTCGTCCCCTTTTTCTGGAAGCGAATGGGGAGCCATCCTTCCCTTTACATTGGCAGCAGAATATAGTAGTATCCCGTTATACATGGGAGATGCTTGATGAGGTCGAACAGGCCTTTGTGATGGTTTTGGAGGATCTTTGGGGGGAATCCCCTCATTTAGATACCAAAAAGTGTTTGGGAGACCCCTCCCTCGTCTGAGATATATTGAGTATTACTTGATGTATACTATTTCTTATTTTTTTTATTTTTCCCTTTTCTTCTCAGTATGATAAATTGTTGTTCTTTATTTTTTAGAGATGGCCAAGAATAATGATGCAATAAAGGCCTTCAAAAAGGCAAGGAAGGCCACTGCAGCTCAAAACATCTCGGCCCGTGTAGATGGGGAAGGGACTTCTCAGGTCCCATTGAAGTCGTCTGTGCCGAGCTCTCCTGGCCCGTGGAGAATGATCCCTACACCTCGGGTCCGTTTAGTGGATCCCCACAATCTTCTACTGCTGCTGTGGTTTCCCCTTCGGCCGTCCCTCCTCCTAAAAGACCTCGAACCATTGAACCTTTAAATCTGGATGCCCTGGATTTTGACCCTATTGGCTTTGTGGACCAACAGATCGCACCTTATGGTGCCCTCTCAATGGATGATGTATTTCTCCTTCATCACTTAGATTTTATAACTCGGAGTAGTGTTTAGATGGTTCATATGGGAGCTGCTCTGTATCAAACTGCCCAAAATCTGCCACTGCATGCTACCAAAGCCTTTATGGAGGAAGCTAAGCGAGAGTGTGATCGGATGAAGGGTCTGAAGGAGGAGTTTGAAGCGGAGGTGACTAAACTGAAGAAGGAGTTGGAGGGGGAGAAGGCTAGCTCTCTTTCTTTGGCAGCTTCTGTGCGGTTGGCTGAGGACACGGCCTTGAGACACAAAGAAAGCTATGTCACGTCCTACCGAGAAGTGATGCGTCTTCAGGAGGAGTTAGAGTCGGCCCGGGTTGATTATTCTGAGCTCCAGGGTCACATTGTGGGCAGCGTAACTACTGCTTATGAGAACATGAAGGAGCAGGTTCGGGTTATGACCCCAGAGGCCGACCTTGCTTTATTTAGTTTGGATAATGTTGTGAAGGATGGCAAGATCATTCCTAATGATCCTGATGATGATGATGTTGAGCCTCCCTCTGAGCCTGTTGCCAAAGTTTCTGTCGTGTTGGCTTCTTCAACTCTTGCTTGTTCCATAGCAGATCCTGATTGCCAGATATTAAAACGGGATGACGGGACAGTGGACGCAGCGCCTCTCCAAACTCGCCCTCCTTCACCCCGTGCTGATGCTGTTGAGAAGCCTTCGGGTGTTTAATCGATTTCTGTAACTTTTTGTGTAGATAGCCCCACTTGTGGGCTTTTGAACTCCTTATTTTGTTGACTTTTGACACCTTTTTAGTTGCTGGTTGACGTTAAATTTTTGCTAGTAAAGAATTTTATAAAAATATAGTCGCGTTGTGAGTATAGATTCTAAACCAACAGAAAATCCCTTCGTACAAACATTTTGGTTGTCACAAGTAACAAATCCTTAAATAAATTGATAACCGAAGTATTTAAACCTCGGGTCGTCTTCTCAAGGAATTGCAGGGAGGTATGTTCTTATTATTGGTTATGAAGATTGTAAATCGGGGTTTTAAAGATGAGAAACAAGAAATTTAAATGGCAGGTAAAATAAATAAATAACTGTAAAATAAACTTTTGGCAAGGTATGAGAAATTGGAAGTCCTATCCTAGTTATCCTTATCAATAATGAAGAAAACTGAATCTTAATTCCACTTTGTTAACCTTTGCTAGTGCAAGGGAAGGTCAAGTGACTAATTAGTTTGATCTTCAAATCCTAGTTAATTCCTAGAAAAATATTGGGATTATAGGAATTCAAGCTAATTAGCAAAGATAGCGATTATCGATCACGTTGAGTTTAATAACTCCTGAGTTACTAATTTCTTAACCAAGACCAAAAGGGAAAAATTAAATCTACTGGAATAAAAATGTCTTCGGATTGGGAGCAACAGTAACATAAATAAAAGAGAGTAATAATAAACTGAAATACCTCAAAATCATGAATTGATAAAGATATCAAATGTAACACGGGCAGTTATAGCCAAATAAAGAAGTTGAGTTGAACATAGAAATCCATAAACTAAATTGAGAAAACAAATTAAAGGAACATTGAACCTGTAATTGAAGAAGTTAAAAATATTCCTAATTTCTAAAAATCCTAATTCTAATACCTAAGAGAGAGGAGAGAACCTCCCTCACTAAAAACTACATCTAAACTATGAAAAGTGCTTCCTGAAATTCGCTCCCCGATTGTTCATTTCATTCCTTCACGTTACAGCCCTTGGTCTGTGTTCTCTGGGCTTGGATCTGGGCCAAAAAGAGCCCATAAACTGCTGGGAACGAGATCTGTAATTTTTGGTGCGTGGCCTCCGTCACGCGTCCGCGTGGGTCACGTGGTCGTGTCATTTGGAGTTTTCCTTGTCACGCGGTTGCTTCAGTCATGCGTCCGCATCATATGCGTTTCGCTTATGGCAGGCGATCGCATCAATCATGCGGTCGTGTCACTGCCATTTAGCGCTGGCATTCGGCCGCGTCGTCCATGCGTTCACGTCGCTACCAGTTTCTTCAAAAACTCCATTTTGCGCTTTCATTCCATTTTTGTATGTCTCCTTTCCATCCTTTAAATCATTCCTGTCTTAGAAGATCTGAAAATACTTATCACAAGAGTCACGGCATCGAATGGAAATAAAAGGTAATTAAAATTAATATTTTTAAAGCCTAGGAAACATGTTTTTCACATACATCACATAGTAAGGAAGGGAAAGTAAAACCATGCAATTTCACATGAATGAGCAGGTGAAGGATTGAATAAATCACTTAAATTCAGAACAAAATATATCATAAAATATGGGTTTATCAACCTCCCCACACTTAAACAATAGCATGTCCTCATGCTAAATCCAAGAGAAAAAATAAGGTAAAATGGTGGAATCTCATACAATGCAATCTATCCTAGATGCATCTACCTAAATGAGTCATGCAAATCTAGTTATTATTCACCTATATATAAAGCTTTACATGTAGTCAAATTAATTCACATTCTCAAGGAATCATATATGCATAGCCAACCTTAGATAATGTTAAAACACTTTTACAATTGAGATGGGTAAATAAAATATTTTTTAAACTTGCAAGACAATTAGCAATAGAGGTAGAGATATATGGTGATGAGCTATTGAACCCTCACTGGATTTTGTGTTTACTCTCTAGTCACTCAGTATTTATTGGGTTAATCACTCTATTCTTCTTTCTATCCTTGTTTTCCATAACTTTGTTCTTCATCTAACCAATCAACAATTATAGAATATAGGCATACAAAAATCACGAGGTCTTTAATTAAGGTTGTAATGGGGCCAAGGTAAAGGTAAGGGTATATGTATAAGACTAAGTGAGCTAATTAAGTGAATCCTTGATTAGTCTAAGATCTCACCTAACATACATATTTTGTAAAGCAAAGCTTCTTTACCTATTTTCCCATATTTTTCCCACCTTTTATATTACATGCTCATATCTTAATTTTTTTATTTATGTTTATCCCATGTGCGTCACTTTTTGCGTTTGGGGAATTCTTTTTGTATCCCCTTTATTCAAATACTGAAAAACAAATTTTTTTTTGTTATACATGGTAATTAAATTATTTTGACTTCACATGAGCATGCTTCCCAAAACTTTTAAAAATAAATTTTTTTATTCTTTTTAACTTTCTACCCTTTTGTTTCTATCATCCATGTTCCCATAAGGTTCCCACACTTACACAATACACAATTTCTATCTTAAGCTAACCAAGGATTCAACTTGGGATTTTATTTTGTTTTTTTGCTTAAGGCTAGTAATGTGGTTATAAAACAAGAGGGGATTTAAAGGCTCAAGGGGGCTAACAAGGGTGATGTAGAAGGTAGGCTAATTTGGGAATGGTGAGCTAGAATCAAACAATGGACTCAATCACTTTCTTGGTATGTATCTATATTCTATAATCGGACATATAGATTAAAACAAAGTAAAGAACACCAAAATAAATAAGAAGGGCGGAACACACAGGAATAAAATATTATGGTTTAAATGTAACCATGCAATTAAGCTCAAAACTCACAGGCTGTATGTTTTCTAACTCAAAAATCATATATCACTTAAGTATGTCATGCAAGTAGAAATTAAGAGTTCCCATTATTCTCAATGTAAAATATATTGGATGGCTTTAAACTTTTAGTGTTCTTCCTTGATGAAATGTTGTTAACTAACTAACATGTAATGCTATATATATAAGGTGTGGATTATTTTTATTCTGTTAAAGTCTCTAGCTTACTTCCTTTTTCTTTTCAATCTAAGCTAAACTATCATATGCTAAAAAGGGTAAACTGTACTAATTAATCCACTTAAAATATAACTAGTAAACTAAGGTGCAAATCAAGATAAAACATCCAAGATATTATACATATAGCTCAAAGTGCATAATGCAAAAAGTACAATAAAAAGCAAAAAGAGAAAAATGTGCAAAAATATAGAAAATAGACAAAATAAGAAGAGAGTTTGTAGTGGTTCACCAAAATAAATAGATGCCAGAGATGGCAGCCTCCCAACACTTAAACAATAGCATCATCCTCGATGCTCACTCAAGCAGGGTGTGATGAAGTGTCATCTCCAGAAGGATGGGCTGCTGGTGTCTCGATGGTAGGCTGAGGATCTGTCTGCTATAGGGGAGGCTCTGACTAGATAGGAATCTCTGTATCGGTGGCCTGAAGCTGTTGCGGCTCCTCCTGCTGTGGCGTAGCCTGCTGTGGTCCGGTCTGCGCCGCCTGGGCCAGTGTCTCCTCCTCATGAGTGCTCGCCTCTGCCTCAGATGTGTCAGAAGGGGTGTCAGGCTCAGAGGGGATGTCGCCGTCGGATCGGATCATCAACTTGAGGTGCTCATAAACAAGCAACGCTCCATATGGTCCAATCGGGCGAAGAAGCGATGCACCAAATGGTAGATGGGCTCAGGAGCAGATGGGGTGCAGTGGGTGGGGCAGATGCAGCAGTGGAAGAAGAAAGGGCAGCTAAAGGTGTGGCTGTCTCATTGGAAGCGGGAAGGAATGGAGGTCTGTAGCCTAAAGCCAGAAAATTTCTGCTGTGAGGGATGATCTTCCAACACTCCGCAGCAGGTGGCCTCTCATCAGCATCCTCCCAAAGTACGTCAGCTCGACGGCCTAGCTGGGTGACCAGATAAGGGAAGGGGAGGGTGCCTCGGACATGGACACTGGCCATATAGTGCCGGATGAATTGTGGCATGTACAGGTCCTTACCCTCCATCACACACCAGAGGAGGGTGATCATAGCACCAGCCAGCTCTGTCTCATGAGTGCTCGGCATAATAAAGTTACTCAGGATCTGGTGCCAGAGTCGAGCCTCATCATTCAATTATATCCGCTTGATTCCTTTAGGCATGGTAGTGTTCTTACCCATGACCCAAGGGACAGTAGGGTCAAGGGCTATCCTCTCCTTGACAGCATCCCAGTCAAATCTCAGAAAGCGCATGTCCTCTTCAGCCTTTTGGTAATCGTCAGGCTGATCTGACTTAGGCTGAATGCGCAAAATATCCTCAATGGCTTCTTCAGTGAATAGTATCTGTTTCCCTCTGAGGTGCACTGCATCCAGGGAAGTCTTGAAATAATTGCAGTAAAACTCTCTTACCCAGGAAGCATTTACCTCAGTCAAGTTTCTCTCCAAGAAGAACTAGCCTCCTTGTTTGATCTGATCGGAGGTGTACTACTGTAGTTCTTCGGGAATTTTCAAGGTTCTGCTCCAGATATAGATTTCTGGAGGTAGCAAACACGGGAAACTTCAACTCACAGTATCGATTTGCAAACTTGATTGGATCATTAGCAGGGAGGAGCATGTTAGCCTTCTCTTGCGTAGTAAAGTGTTTTTCCCGCCAGGAGTCATCATGCAGAAGCTCCAGGAGAGACATAGAGGATTCACCTCATTTCCGTTTGCCAGTGGTTGCCTTCCCTTTTCCCTTTCCTTGTGGCTCAGACATCCTGAAAGAAAACAGAAATCTAGGATATAATAAAAATGGGAAAACAAGTAGGCAGATAACAAGATAAGCACAAAGTGGCAAAGGAGCAGTAGGGTATGAAATGAGTTGAATAATGGTGCATTTTGGATTGTTTAGGAGTTAAAAAGCGGAGATGGGAAATTTCAAACCAAAATGTAATATAAATAGAATTCATGTTGATTAAGAGCAATAATAATCATGCCATGAGTTAAGAAGTGGAAGGACTTAGTCAAAAAATTAGAAAGTCAAGAGTGGTTAAAGTTGAAAAAGAGGTGAAAAGGCGAAAATCAGTGAGTTAGTAAAAAGAAAGGCAGAGTAAGTGGCATGATGATTTGTTCCTAAGTAACAAGAATTTCACAATTTGTAAGCAACAGGCAACTCATAGTCAAGCATGGATAACAGGGTAATGATGATGATTTATATAGATATAGAAGTAGTAAAGAATAAGATCAAATCATCAAGAATCCAGATTAATGACCAGGAAAACAAGAATAATAAGAATGTTGGCCCGTTCATTCAAGAATTGGTTTGGTATTCGTGGAGCAATGCAAAAGTGAGAAATGCCAAAACCAATATTTGAGATGTAAAAGTGAAAAAATTAATTTGCAGAACATTTGGGCAGCATTCCGGCTAAAATTGAACGTTCTCAGAAAACAGATATCAAGAAAAGCAGTTCATATGAGATTGACAAATGCTGCAAACAGTCACAAACAATAGGAATATTAAAGAATAGTCTAGCAGCATGAAC
The DNA here is from genome assembly GCF_000817695.3 of Arachis duranensis. Lineage (NCBI taxonomy): Eukaryota > Viridiplantae > Streptophyta > Magnoliopsida > Fabales > Fabaceae > Arachis > Arachis duranensis. The sequence goes on from NC_029777.3 coordinate 71,539,347, forward strand.
ATATCAGATGAACAGTATGAATAGCACAGCCAGAATAAAATTACGGAACAGGTAAATAGATAACAGGAACGGTACAATTATCAGGCCTAAATCCACTAACCACATCCTAGGCTACCTAACCACCTAGAATCCACTACAACATGCATATCTAACTAGCCTAATGATGAACATAAACAGAAAAATATGCAATTAACTAGGAATTGAAAGAAGACTGGCGTTCGGCAGAACCTAGTAGGCGTGGGAAAGAAAGTGGGGCAGAGAGATGGCTGGGGGATGGTGGTGGTGGCTAACGCGGCGGTTGAGGGCGGCGCAGTGGGCGTGGTGGTCGCGGAGGGGGGTTAAGAGTGGTGGAGGGGAGAAGAAGAAACACGGGGTGGTTGCAGGGAATAGGAAGAAAAAAGGGGGTGGGGGCACGCGATGGGTAGGGTTCGCGTCACAGGGGGTTAATAATTTGCAATCCACGCGATCGCGTGGAGCACGCGGTCGCGTGGCTGGTGTGGAATGGGGTTGATGCGATCGCGTGGGGCACGCGGTCGCATGGAATGGGTAGATAATGAAGGACGCGATCTCGTGAAGCATGCGATTGCGTCGCTAGAAATCGTGCGAAACGCACCATTCTAGCGTCGGTTCAGCGCAACTCACTGTCTCCTTTGGGGTGGTGTGCAATCCATGCGACGCGATCGTGTCGCTCACACTGTCGCGTGGGATTGGTGTTGTGCGAAACACACAGTAGCCGCACGATTCCAGCCCAACTTTCTGGACGTTGGATCTTTATGCCGATCTCTAGGTCACGCAGCCGCGTGAATGATGCGGACGCGTGGCGACTGTTTTTCGCAAATGACACGAACGCCTGAGCAATGCGGTCGCATGCCACGCCTTCTTTTTTTTATGTAGATATGCAAGCTAAATGCAATGTGATGAATAGCATCTAGGTTCAATAAAAAATACGAAATCATAAAAAAAATCAAACAGTACAAGATAAAGAAATTGAGAAAGAAACGACCATACATTGGTAGGTTGTCTCCCACCTAGCACTTCTAGTTAAAGTCCTTAAGTTGGACATTGGATGAGCTTCCTGTTATGGCGGCTTATGTTTAAATTCATCCAGAAATCTCCAAAAATGCTTGGAATGCCAATAGCCTCCGGGGTCCCAAACAAGGTACGTAAAGCTTTTGAGCAGCTTCAAACATATTCTCAGGCTCCCAGGGTGACGACTGTCGGAATAGATTCCAGGATCCCAAATTCTACCTGTACACCCGTTTTTATCTTGATTTGCATTTCTCCAGCCCGGGCGGTTTAGAAAGTAGATTCTCATCATGGTGACCAAACGTTTTCCGAGATCCATTCGATTGATCATGATGCCAATCCGTGCACTTCGAGTTGAAGCGTTGAATTTTATTGAACCTTGTGCACCAGCTCTGAGTACGAGCCATTTCCTTCTTACTCTTAAAGCCGCAGAGAGCTCTAAGCTGGCCATCTATTTCAAGCAAACCATATTCAAGTGAAAATTTGAAGATAAAGGTCAAGGATTTAACCACTTGAAGTTTGTGTTGGGTGGTAGTGGCCTTGGGAGAGGTGTTTCCAGTGGTTCTGTAAGTTCTGCTCCCTTGTAATCTTCTGTGAATTCCTCCACTTCTTGGCAAATTTCTTCCGTTTCAACCATGTCTTGATCAAAGTCTTCGATATCTTCCTCGTCACTCGAGTCAAAATTAGAAGGTTGAGAGAAATCGACCTCTGCATCATCTTTGTATTCACTTGGGGAAGATTCTTCTATCTCAAAGGATTCTCTTACGGATGCAAGTTCATCACTAAGAGAACTTGACTCTTGATCATCATCATCAAGGAAACATTCGTCTTGAGTTATTCCGTCTAGGTCTTCATAAGATATCTGCATTGGAGGCAGTGTAACATCTTCTTTAGCATCAATTGTAACGTCTTCGACAAAATTCTCTACAACTCTGTATTCCTGCAGAGGTTCAGCATCTCCTAAATCTTCAACCAACTCTTCTTCTTCTATAATGACAGCGTTCTCTACTTGTTCCAGTACAAATTTGTGCTCTATGCTGTCCACTGGAGCTTCTTGTGTCATCTTCTTTCTGCTGCGTTCTTCATTGGATTCTCCATATGAAGCCATGGGAGTTTGTTGAGGGGCTGAACATCTGGAAGATAATTGATTTATTGCTTGCTCCAGTTGATGAAGGGTTGCATTAAATTGGTTTACTGATTCTTTGAAGCGAACCTGTGATTCTTGGCTCGATGAATGTGAACATGGTGTATAGGGGAGTGGTGGTTCTTGGGAGTAATTGGATTGGCATTGGCGTGGATAAGGATCATGTGGTAGTGAATGGTGAAAAGAAGCTTGTGAGTATGGTGGTTTGAAGCTATGTTGAGAGGATGGTCTCTGAGTATAGGGTGGGGCTTGTTGGTAGCTACAAGGCGGTCCACCATATCTATCAGCTTGGTATGCATTGTAGAACGGTCTCTATCCATGATGTCTAGGAGGGTGTTGTTGCCAAAAGGGTTGATCAGATCCTCTTGGCTCCATCCATCTCTGATTGCTTAGACCGTGATGCATAGTCCTATTAGAGCATCCATTCCTTGCAACAAAAGTAGAACCAAACTCAAAGCGAGAGGGGTGAGAATTCATAGTAGTTATCAGAAATAAGAAAGGAAAACAAAAAATAAATGAACAAGTAAAAGAAAAATATTTACAAAAACCAATAATAAGGCACACGTTTGCAATTCCCCGGCAACGGCGCCATTTTGACGTTAGGATTTTTGGTAGTAAAGAATTTTATAAAAATATAGTCGCGTTGTGAGTATAGATTCTAAACCAACAGAAAATTCCTTCGTACAAACGTTTTGGTTGTCACAAGTAACAAACCCTTAAATAAATTGATAACTGAAGTATTTAAACCTCGAGTCGTCTTCTCAAGGAATTGCAGGGAGGTATGTTCTTATTATTGGTTATGAAGATTGTAAATCGGGGTTTTAAAGATAAGGAACAAGTAATTTAAATGGCAGGTAAAATAAATAAATAACTGTAAAATAAACTTTTGGCAAGGTATGAGAAATTGGAAGTCCTATCCTAGTTATCCTTATCAATGATGATGAAAATTGAGTCTTAATTCCGCTTAGTTAACCTTTGCTAGTGCAAGGGAAGGTCAAGTGACTAATTAGTTTGATCTTCAAGTCCTAGTTAATTCCTAGAAAAAGATTGGGATTATAGAAATTCAAGCTAATTAGCAAAGATAGTGATTATCAATCACGTTGAGTCTAATAACTCATGAGTTACTGATTTCTTAACCAAGACCAAAAGGGGAAAAGTAAATCTACTGGAATAAAAATGTCTTCGGATTGGGAGCAACAGTAACATAAATAAAAGAGAGTAATAATAAACTGAAATACCTCAAAATCATGAATTGATAAAGATATCAAATGTATCATGGGCAGTTATAGCCAAATAAAGAAGTTGAGTTGAACATTGAAATCCATAAACTAAATTGAGAAAACAAATAAAAGGAACAATGAACTGTAATTGAAGAAGATGAAAATATTCCTAATTTCTAAAAATCCTAATCCTAATACCTAAGAGAGAGGAGAGAACCTCCCTCACTAAAAACTACATCTAAACTATGAAAAGTGCTTCCTGAAATTCGCTCCCCGATTGTTCACTTCATTCCTTCACTTTACAGCCCTTGGTCTGTGTTCTCTGGGCTTGGATCTGGGCCAAAAAGAGCCCATAAATTGCTGGGAATGAGATCTGTCATTTCTGGTGCGTGGCCTCTGTCACGCGTCCGCGTGGGTCATGCGGTCGCGTCATTTGGAGTTTTCCTTGTCACGCGGTTGCTTCAGTCATGCATCCGCATCATATGCGTTTTGCTTATGGCGCGTGATCGCGTCAATCACGCGGTCGCATCACTACCATTTTGCGCTGGCATGCGGCCGCGTCGTCCATGCGTTTGTGTCGCTGCCAGTTTCTTCAAAAACTCCATTTTGCACTTTCCTTCCATTTTTGTATGTCTCCTTTCCATCCTTTAAATCGTTCATGTCTTAGAAGATCTGAAAATACTTAACACACAAGTCACGGCATCGAATGGCAATAAAAGGTAATTAAAATTAATATTTTTAAAGCCTAGGAAACATGTTTTTCACATACATCACATAATAAGGAAGGGAAAGTAAAACCATGCAATTTCACATGAATAAGCAAGTGAAGGATTGAATAAATCACTTAAATTCAGCACAAAATATATCATAAAATATAGGTTTATCACTGGTTTTAGAAACTTTATTTTGATAAACAAAATAGTGTCCCTGCTTTGTAGGCTGAATTTGTTGGCCTTTGAAGCTGGCTATTATTATGACTTTCTGTTTTTATATCATATCTGTTTGCGCTTGTCTTGGTATCTTCGTAGTCTTTGAGAGTGTTGGTATGATCGGCTAGATTCCTTTGCCTGACGCTGCTTTCAACAATTTTAAACATTTGTTCAGGTCTTCGTTAGGAATTATAATATTGAGATTGCCGATTTCCTCAACTTGGTTTTTGCCCGAGTTGTTTGTTTGTAACCCTCCTTTTTGGACTTTACTTAGGTCTCTTCTAGGGGTAGCTTTATCATGTTAGATCCTGTCGAGTTACTTGGTAATCCTCTTTCTTAGACCTTGTTTAGGTCTCTTTCAGGGATTACCTTCTGTAACTTTATATCTTGGGCCAACTTCATCATGTCGGGCCTTGTCGAGTTACTTGGTAATCCTCTTTCTTGGACCTTGTTCAGGTCTCTTTCAGGGATTACCTTTTGTAACTTTATATCTTAGGCCGACTTCATCATGTCGGGCCTTGTCGAGTTACTTGGTAATCATCTTTCTTGGACCTTGTTCAGGTCTCTTTCAGGGATTACCTTCTGTAACTTTATATCTTGGGCCGACTTCATCAGGTCGGGCCCTGTCGAGTTACTTGGTAATCCACTTTCTTGGACCTTGTTCAGGTCTCTCTCAGGGATTACCTTTTGTAACTTTTTCATAGGAGTCCGACTTCATCATGTCGGGCTCTTCTAAGTTATAGTAATCCTCTTTTATAGGGTTGGCCAGACCTCTTTCCAGGGCTTTACTTATAACTTGGGTTGTTGTGGCTGGTCCGACTTTTTTGTGCCGGCCAGTCTTCAAGTTATTTTATAGCAATCCATTTTATTAGGACCTCGTCAGGTCCTTTCTATGGATCACTTTCTATAACTTCTTGCATTATTCTATTTTCATCTTTGCCGATTTCCTAAAGTTCAGGTTTTAACCCTCATTTGGTCGACCTTTTAATGAATTTGGTTTTCATTTTTGGTCTTTATCGTGATCGCGTAGTGAATTTGCTTTTCACCTTCTGTCGATCTGTAGCTTCATAATCGGGCGATGAATGTTTCGGAATAATGCGGCTTGAGCGTTTGTAGAAAATCTGAACAGATTTTATTAAAAGAAAATGCAAATATATACATGCGGGGGTTAATTTCCTAAGTCGGGTGATTTCTAGGTCTTGGTCTTGGCGCCTCGTTAAAAAACCTTTTTAGGAAAAAGAGTGCGCCTTGTCCCAAGGTTTTTTATCATCCCTAACTATAGTACCTTCTTAGGTTGTAGGCGTGCCATGACCTAGGAAGCTCTCTCCCGTCGAGTTCGGAAAGCCTGTAGTAGCCCTTTCCCAGCACTTCTATGACTCGGTAGGGTCCTTTCCAGTTTGCTGTCAGCTTTTTTTCTCTAGTTCAAGTTGTTTCAATGTCGTTTCGAATTAGAATGAGGTCGTCCTCAGCAAAGGCTCGCTGTATTACCTTTTGATTGTATCTGGAAGCCATTCATCGTTTGAATGCCTCTTCCCTTATCCGAGCTCTTTTTCGGACTTCCGGAAGTAGGTCGAGCTCTTCCCTTTGAAGTTGGGAGTTGGCTTCTTCGCTATAGTGGATCACTCGAGGCGACCTTTCTTCAATCTCTACTAGGATCATTGCCTCCATTCCATATGCAAATCGGAAGGGTGATTCCTTTGTGGTGGAATGTGGCGTTGTTCGGTATGCCCATAAAACCTGTGAGAGCTCCTCGGCCCAGGCTCCCTTTGCATCCTGTAACCTCCGCTTCAGCCCAGCCAGTATGACTTTATTGGCAGCTTCAGCTTGTCCATTGGCTTGGGATGTTCAACAGAGGTGAATTGTTGTCTTATATTCAAGTCAGCTGCTAGCTTTCTGAAGCCTGCGTTTGTGAACTGAGTACCATTGACTGTGGTGATGGAGTATGGAACCCCAAACCTTGTGACGATGTTTCTATATAGGAATTTTCGACTTCTTTGGGCAGTGGCGTTAGCTAGGGGTTCTGCTTCAATCCACTTTGTGAAGTAGTCTATTCCCACTATGAGGAATTTGACTTGTCCCGATCCTTGAGGAAAGGGTCTGAGAAGATCGAGTCCCCATTTTGCGAAAGGCCAAGGTGAGGTCACGCTGATGAGTTCCTCTGGTGGGGCGTTGTGACAGTTGGCATGTTTTTGACATGATGAACATGTCTTTACAAATTCTACAGCTTCTTTTTGTAGAGTTGGCCAATAAAATCCTGCCCGAAGTACCTTTTGGCGAGTGCCGCGCTCCGAGGTGATTGCCACAAATGCCACTGTGTACTTCTTTTAGGACTTCTTTTGTGGTTGAAGTCGGCACGCATTTTAACAGTGGTATTGAAATCCCTCTTTTTTATAGAGTATTATTTATGATAGTATAATATTGTGCCTCTCGCTTCAACCTCTTTGCCTCTTTTTCCTCTACGGGAAGTGCTTCTGTTTTGAGGTAGTTTATTATGGGGGTCATCCATCCTTGATCCTGACCTGTTATAGTCATGACTTTTTCTTCTTCTAATATTGATGGATTTTGTAGGATTTCTTGGATAAGGCTTCTATTGTTGCCCCCTGGCTTGGTGCTGGCTAGTTTTGAAAGTGTGTTGGCTTGAGTATTCTGTTCTCGGGGTATGTGATGAATCGTATATTCACCGAGTTGTCCGAGCTGTTCTCTGGTTTTGTCCAAGTACTTTTTCATAGTGGGATCTTTGGCTTGGTAGCTTCCCGTTATTTGTGAAGTGACTACCTTTGAGTCGCTGAACATGATAAGTTTTTGAGCTCCAACCTCCCTAGCCAGCTTCAAACCAGCTAATAGTGCCTCATATTCCGCTTGATTGTTTGAGGCAAGGAACCCAAATTTGAGGGAGAGTTCGATTTGGGTTCCTTGGTTACTTTCAATTATCACTCCTGCGCCACTTCTAGCTTTGTTTGAGGAACTGTCCACGTAGAGATTCCATTCTGAGGGGATTTTTGGTGTGTCTGTAAATTCTGCAATGAAGTCAGCTAGGTGTTGTGATTTGATTGCCGTCCGAGCTTCATATTGGAGATCAAATTCGGACAACTTGACTGCCCATTGCAACATTCTACCCGCCAAGTCTGTTTTCTGTAAGATCCCTTTTATGGGCTGGTTGGTCTGAACTCTAATGGTGTGAGCCTGGAAGTATGGGCGAAGTCGTCGTGATGTTAGTATGAGAGCATAAGCAAACTTTTCTATTTTTTGGAATTTCAACTCGGATCCTTGTAATGCTTTGCTGATAAAGTATATGGGCTTTTGCTCGCTGTTGTCTTCTCGGACCAGTGCTGAGGCTATTGCTCGATTTCCTACCGCGAGGTATAATATGAGTGGTTCTCCTTCCCGAGGCCGAGTTAGTATAGGTGGCTGTTCCAGGAATCTTTTGAAGTCTTGAAAGGCTTGCTCGCATTCCGCTGTCCATTCAAACTCCTTTCCCTTCCTTAGAGTGGCGTAGAAGGGGAGAGATCTTATTGCTGATCTGGCCAAGAATCTGGACAAGGCTGCTAACCTCCCGTTTAGTTGTTGTACCTCTTTGACACAAGTCGGACTTTTCATGTCGAGTATGGCCCTGCATTTAGCCGGGTTTACCTCGATTCCTCTCTGTGTGATCATAAAACCCAAGAATTTACCAGCTTCTACTGTGAAGGTGCATTTTGCGGGATTGAGTCGCATGCCGTGTCGTCTTATAGTGTTGAATACTTGTGTCAGGTCGGATAATAACATCTCTTTGTTTTGCGTCTTTACTAGCATGTCATCCACGTAGACTTCCATGACTTTTCTGATGTGATCTGAAAAAACCTTGTTCATTAATCTTTGGTAAGTGGCTCCTGCATTTTTAAGACCAAAGGGCATGACAATGTAGCAGTAATTTGTCTTTGGGGTTAAGAATGAGGTTTTTTCTTAGTCGGGTGGGTACATTGGGATTTGGTTATATCCCGAGTATGCGTCCATAAAGGAGAGGTATTTATATCTAGATGAGGCATCTACCAGTGCGTCGATTCTTGGGAGTGGATAAGGATCTTTTGGGCAGGCTTTGTTGAGATCGGTATAGTCAGTGCACATTCGCCACTTCCCTTTTGACTTTTTTACCAATACGACATTAGCAAGCCATAGCGGGTATTTGACTTCTCTTATGAAACCTGCCTCCAGTAGAGCTCGTACCTGTTCTTTCACAGGTTGAGAGCATTTTGGTCCTAGCTTTCTACGCCTTTGTTGTACCGGCCAAGATCCTGGGTAGACTGCTAGTTTGTGACAAATTAGCTTGGGATCTATGTCTGGCATGTCTGTGGCCTTCCACGCAAAGAGGTCGGCGTTGTCTCGTAGACACTGTATGAGTGATTCTTTTATGTCTCCTTTCAGGAGTGTGCCGATATTGGTCGTTTGGTCCGGGGTATCCCCGATCTGGATTTTCTCTATTTTACCTTCAGGTTGTGGGCGGAGCTCTTCCCGCCTCTGAACTCCACCGAGCCCAATTCTGTGGAATTCTTCTCCTCTGGCTCTGAGGTTTAGACTTTCGTTGTAACAGCGGCGTGCCATCTTCTGATCTGCTTTTATCATAGCTATCCCTCCTGCAGTTGGGAACTTCATGCATAGATGTGGAGTCAAGACTATTGCGCCGAGCTGATTTAATGTTGTCTGACCTATTAGGGCGTTGTAGGATGAACTTACATTGACTACGATGTAATCTATTTTGTGTGTTCTTGACTAACTTCTTTTTTCGAAAGTTGTGTGGAGCAAGATGTATCCCATCGGTTGAATTAGGGTATCTCCTAGCCCGAGCAGGCTATCCAGATATGCTCGGAGTTTTTTTTCTTCCAGGCCGAGTTTGTCGAAGGCAGTTTTGAATAAGATACCGGCGGAGCTCCCCTGGTCTATCAACGTGCGGTGAAGACTTACGTTTGCCAGTATAATAGTGATGACCATGAGATCGTCATGCCCTGATGCGATGCCGGATGTGTCTTCCTTAGTGAAAGTAATCGCCGGGATATCGGGTGCTTCCTCCTTTCCTGCGACATGATATACGTCTTTGAGATGTCTTTTGCGAGATGATTTGGAGATTCTGCCCCTGGCAAATCTACCGTGTATCATGTGGACATGTCTTTCTGGCGTTCAAGATGATCGCGCGGTTGGTACTACATCTTCTGCTCTTCTTCTTTTTCTTTGCTCATCATCATGGGTGGCCAGATATCGATCTAGCTTTCCTTCTCGTACGAGCTTTTTTATGACATTTTTTAAGTCAAATTACTCATTGGTGGAGTGCCCGCGGATCCGATGGTATTCACAATATTCGGCCCGGTTTCCTCTCCCTTTTTTGCCTTTTTATGGCCGAGCTGGTGATATTTTTTCCGTGTTGCAAACCTCTCTGTATACATCCACAAGAGATACCCGAAGAGGGGTGTAATTGTGGTATTTTTTATTTTCTCTCCATGTTGATCTTCCTTCTTTCTGGAATCTTTGTCTTTATCCCGGGGGGTGAATCCGGCCTTCGAGGTCTCTCCTAATCGGGAGTTTTCTTCCATATTGATGTACTTTTCCACTCGTTCCTGCACCTCGTACAGAGATGTAGGGTATTTCTTTGATATAGATTAACTAAAGGGCCCTTCTCACAAGCCATTAATGAGGCCCATAATAGCGGCTTCCGTTGGTAGGTTCTGTATGTCCATGGATGTCTTGTTGAATATTTCCATGTAGTTGCGAAGGGTTTCCCGTTCTCCTTGTCTGATCCCCCAGTAAGCTCGGAGCATGTTTAGCTTTGTCTTTTTGGATGGAGAATCTGGCGAGGAATTTTTAGCCATGTCATTGAAACTTGTGATGGACCTAGGAGGGATGTTGTCGAACCATCTAATTGCTGCTTTTGTCAAAGTAGTTGGAAAGGCTTTGCAACGAACTGCATCTGAGGCATCGGTGGGGTACATTCTGCTTCTGAAATTGCTAAGATGATGGCCAGAATCTGTAGTGCCGTCATATAAGGTCATGTCGAGTTTAAAGTCCTTTGGGATTTTCGTCTTCATGATCTTTTTGGTGAATGGGTCTTGCTCCTTGCGGGAGCTATCTTCGGGAGTGGATCGGCTGGCTTTAGTCTTGACATCGGCTTCATGTTTTGGGAGTTTGTTCTCCAATTTCCGGCGTCGCCTTATTTCCCTTTGTAGGTCTTTCTTGGCCTCTCGTTGACGTAGGGCTTCTTCTCCAAGTTGTTTTAACTAGTCTTGAAATGCATCCATGGCTCCCTCGTTTGGGGAGTTATTCTTGTTGTTGATTTGGGAAGTATCTTTTGGTGTGGGGTCCGCATTTTTATACGGCATTCTTTCCTCTAGATCTGAAGTGTGGTCGTTGTCATGGTCATCCGCCATGGTGATGGGATGACTTCCAGGTTCCCCGGCAACGGCGTTAATATTCCGAGGGTTACCTAAAACTATAGGTCGATCTCGGGTGAGATCTTCTGTACTGGTCGGAGTTGCTGTGTTCGACTTGTTGGACTTGGTGGCGGTGCATATTCCTTCGTCCCTAGAGGGTGGGGGGTACATGCAAGGAACTCCGATGCTTAAGTTAGCAAGGGTATTAAGCAGGTATTTAGTAGAATCAGAGTATGAGTTATACCTGGGTGCTCCAGTGTATTTATAATAGTGTGGAGTGGCCTTTCTGGATATAAGATAGTTATCTTATCTTATCTTATCTTATCTTTGAGTGAGGTCATCTTATCTTCAAGGGAACCGCCTTTATCCCTACGAGCTTTGGGCTTCCCTTGGATTCGGGACGTGTTCCTCTGTTTGGGCCCTTTATTGGGCTTTCCTGTGACTTGGCCGAGCTCTTTGAGAAGAGGTCGGGTCATCATGACCTGAAGAGGTCGGTCGCTTTGTCTGTAGAACATCCCGGGTTGGATAGCTTTGACCCAGGGTATGAACAAGAGACATCCTTGGCAAGGGTTGAGAATATAGGCTTTCTATCCTAGTCAAACAATGATTAATTCACCCTATTTAGTCAACTCCAACAAATGGAAGAAGGTATCGTGTTATCTTCACATAGGGAGAACGTCAAACAAGACTAGGTAATCATATCACAATAATAAACAAGAATTTATCTTATTACGTCATCCCAGATGATGGAAGAAGGTATAATATTATCTTCACACTCGGAGAAAGTCTAATAAGACTAGTTAATCTCAATCCAAAAGTCCTAGTCATTTACTAATTAAATTAGCAAGAGATTAGAGTCAATGGAAACAATATTAGCTAATAACTCTAGATCACCAACATAGTTGGGTATTAATGACTCAAGATTACCTAATTACTCTTTTCAAGCCAAGAATGCTCAAGATTCTACTCGAACATCCAACCAAGCATTTTGTCAAACACTTGGTGGGTATAAATGGAAAGCATGGTAAATGTGCAAGAATAATAAATCTACCAACTACCAATTGCAAGGAAAGTAAATTCACAACTCAAATCAAAAATAAAAGAACATCAAACATTAAATTTCATTAAAAGAGATCCAAATACAACATGAGTGCATGAACATATAAGAGGCATAAAAGTAAAATTAACATCACAAACTAAGGGAATAAAGGTGTAGAAGCAAGAATTCATAAAGGAAACAAGATGAAAACATGAATTTGGACCTAGATCTAAGACGGAAATACCCTAAAAACCCTAATTTTAGAGAGAAGAGGGAGCTTCTCTCTCTAGAAACTAAACTACATTATGCTAAGCTACAACTAAATGCTCCCCCTTTGCTCTAGCTTGAATTCTGCATGAAATAGCTTCAGGAATGAGTTGGATTTGGGCCTGGGCAGCTCAGAAATTGCCCTCAGCATTTTGCCTTTAAGTGAGTCACGTGCGAGCATCGACGCGTATGCGTCATGTATGCGTTCGCGCCGTTTGGCAATTTTCCTATCCACGCGTACGCGCCATGTATGCGTACGCGTCGCCTTGCGACATCACTTCTGCACGCACGCTCCTGGTGCGCATGCGCGTCCATTGATGCGCTCCCAATCCTTGTTTTCTCATGCATTCTCCACTTTGCATGCTTTTCTCTTCACTTCTTCCATCCGATACTTGCCTTATAGACCTGAAATCACTAACAAACACATTAAGGCATCGAATGGAATTAAGGTGAATCAAAATCACTAATTTAAGGGCCTAAAAAGCATGTTTTTATATTTAAGCACAAATTAAGGGAGAATTACAAAACTATGCTATTTCATTGAATATGGGAAAAGGTGATAAAATCCCCTAAAATAAGCACAAGATAAACCACGGAATCGGGGTTTATCAGCGCCCACCAAGGAGAGACCAGCATCAAAACGCCCAAAGAAGTGCCCCTAGCCAGTGTTCAACCCCCTAGAGCCCTCCTAGAACATGGATCTCAATCAAGCTCAGCCTAAATACTCACCAAATGGGCCTCAGAAGTGGATTTTAGCACTAAAAAATTGTTTTACCCTTTTTATGCAATCCTTAGTTAGTAGTTTAGTATTTAAAGTTTTTTACACCTCTCATTCGAGGGAGGACACACACTTTACACCTTTATCATTGTATTTTCTATCAGAATGAGTTTCTAAATCGTTTAGGTTAAGGGGAGGATCCCTGCTGAGTTTTATGGATTAATAAAAGTATTACTATTTCTCTTTAATCCATATTTGATTTAATTCTAAGATGTATCTTTATTCTTCAACTTGATGAATGAGATGACCCGTGACAATCATCTTCTTTCTTCATACTAAGACCGCGTGCCTGACATCCACCCATGTTCTTCTTGGGTTCGTGTGAATACGTAACTGGAAAGCATCGAACCACCAGCTTAATTATACATCTCTTAGACGGCTAATTCACGACCTCAATGGGAACTTCTCGAGACACCAGTTCAGCAAATATATGGCGAGATTAGGGGCTTTGTGGTAGAGGCTAGAACCCAAAGGCACAGTGTGTGGTGTTTTGAGTAGGATCATGAAGGAGAATGGACTGTAGGAGCTTCACCCTCAATCAGAATGGATCCACACTAACCCTGGGGTTCAGATCTGGAAGAGATTGGCGACCGCGACCGTACGGCGTTGATCACATACAGCCTACCACAGAAGAAATCATTTACAGTTGAAGAAGACAGTAAGACTAGAGTTAATCTAGAAGGACAAAGCATCTCCAAGCCTTAACCATCTTCGTATCATAGTTTACACGACTTTTGAGTTCTAAGTAATGTTCTCTTTTTATTCTCTTTTATTCAATTAAACAATCAAACCACCTACCTTTCTATCCGCCTAACTAAAATCTACAAGATAACCATAGCTTGCTTCAAACGACAATCCTCGTGGGATCAACCCTAACTCGCTCAGGTATTACTTAGACGACCCACTGCACTTGCTGGTACAATTGTACGAAGTGTGGGATTCGTGCACCAAGTTTTTGGCGCTGTTGATGGGGATTGTTCGAGTTTGGACAAATGACGGATTATCTTGTTGCTTAGATTATGTATTGTCTTTAATTTTGTTAGAGACTTTTATTTTCTTCCTTTTTTCGAAAAAATAAAAAAATTTTCAAGAATCCTTATCTTTCTTTATCAATCTTTGTTTTTGGTTTGAATCTTTTGTTTTTGTTCTTGTTGAATTTTCGAATTTCTTTGAGTTTTTTCTAAAAATTTTCAAAATTAGTGTCTTTTGTTTGAACCTTATGTCAATCTTTAAGATTGGTGTCTTCTTGTGCTTTTCTTTTACAATTTTCGAAAATTTTGTCTTTGGTTTTCAAAATCTTTAAGTTTGGTGTCATTTGTGTGTTCTTGTTTTCTTTGAATTCTTTGAGTTTTTGTTCTTGGTGTTCTTTTTTATCTTCAAAGTGTTCTTGTTTTTGTTTTTGTTTAGATCTTAAAATTTTTAATTTTGGTGTCTTTTGGTGTTTTTCTTGCAATTTTTGAAAATTTAGTGCTTTAGATCTAAATATTTTAAGTTTGGTGTCTTTTGTGTGTTTTTCTCTTTCTTCATTAAATTCAAAAATCAAACAAATAAAATATCATTTCTTATGTTTAATTAAATTTTTGAAAATTTTAAATAAAAATTCAGAATTTTAATTTCAAACTTATCTTATCTCAATTTCAAATTTCAAAATCAAATCATTTTAAAATAAAAAATCATATCTTTGCAAAATCTTATCTTATCTTATTTCAAATTCAAAATTTAAAATTCAATTCCAAAATTCAAATTTCAAATTCTAATTAAATCTTTTTCAAAAATAAAATTTTAAATCTTATCTTTTTCAAATCTTTTCAAATTTTTATCTTTTCTTTTCTAATTTCAAATTTTAAAATCAAATCCTTTTAAAATATTTTCAAATTTCTTATCTTATCTTTTTTAGTTTTAATTTTTAAATTCAAATCTTCTCTAATCTTCTACTTTATCTTGTTTTCAAATCTTTCTTAATTAGTTACTTATTTTCTCTCTCTTCTTTTTTAAAACTTCTTAACTAATTCTTCTCTCTCTTATTTTCAAAAATTATCTTCTATCTCTCTCTTCTATTTTCAAAAATTCATCATTTAATTGTTAAATATTTTTAATTAATTAACTTCTATTTTCGAATTTCATAAATTAATAAAACAAAAACAAAAATATTCTAATTCTTGTTTATCTTCTCTACTTCTAATCCCTCTCATCTCTTTATTCAAATTCTTCTTCTCCTTCTTCTATCTTCATTCTTCTTCCTCTTCTTTCTTCACATTTCACAGGGAGTCCTCTGTTCTTGAAGAAAGAGCTCCCATTCTTCTCCTTTCTTGTTTTCTTTTCTTGTTTATGACCATGAATAGGGATAAAGAACATCTCTTTAATCTTGATCTTGAACCTGAGAGGACTTTAAGGAGGAGCTTACAACAAGTTAAAGCACAACACTTCAGAAGAAACCTCTCAGAAAATTTCGAACAAGAAGCTGAAGACATGGCCGAACCTAATCATGACGGAGAGGCAAGAAAGGTTCTTGGTGCTTACACCAAGCCTACTTCTGACTTCTATGGCAGAAGTATCTCTATACCTGCTGTTCATATCCCGGGTTAAGCTGTCCGACCCGGGATGTTTGGCGATAAAGCGACCGACCTCTTAGGGTCAGACTATCTGATCTCTTCTAAAAGAGCTCGGCCAAATTGCCATGGAAGCCCAGAAAAGGGCCCAAATAGAGGAACATGACCCAAATCCAGAGGCAATCCAAGCCTACAGAGAGAAGGGTGGTTCCTTTGAAGATAAGATAAGATAACTAACTTATCTTATCTTAGAAGGTCGCTCAACACCATTATAAATACACTGGAGCACCCAAGTATAACTCATACTCTGATTCTACTAAAAACCTGCTTAATACCCTTGCTAACTTAAGCATCGGAGTCCCTTGCAGGTAGCCCCCACCCTCCAGTGACGAAGGATCAGCACCACCACCAAGTCCAACAAGTCGGACATCACAACTCCGATCAGTAAAGGAGATCTCATCCGAGATCGACCTACCATTTTAGGTAACCTCGGAACATTGGCGCCATTGCCGGGGACCTGGAAGTCATCCCATCTTCATGGCGGACGACTATGACAACAACCACAATTCAGATCAAGAGGATAGAACGCCGCACAAAAACATGGATACTACACCAAAGGGTAATTCTCAACTTAACAATAAAAAGAATTCTCCAAACGCAGAAGCCATGGAGGCGCTTCAAGACCGTTTGAAGCAACTTCAAGAAGAAGCCATATGTCAATGAGAAGCTGAGAAAGACCTACAAAAAGAAATAAGGCGACGCCAGGAATCAGAGAACAAACTCTTAAAACTCGAAGCCGATCTCAAGACCAAAGCCAACCAATCCTCTCATGAGCATAGCTCTCGCAAGGAATAAGATCTATTCACCAAGGAGATCATGAAGTCCAATATCACAAAAGACTTTAAAACTCCCAGACATGACTTTGTACGACAGTACTACAGATCCCAGCCATCAGCCAGAAGTAAAATGTACCTCACCGATGCCTCAGATGCAGTTCGATGCAAAGCCTTTCCGACTACTCTAACAAAGACGACAATTAAATTGTTCGACAATCTACCTCCTAGGTCCATCTCGAGTTTCAACGACTTGGACAAAAAGTTTTTGGCCAAATTCTCCATCCAAAAGGAAAAGGCTAAGCACGCCCCAAGTCTATTAGGAATCAGGTAAGAAGAACGGAAAACTCTCTGCAACTACATGGAAAGATTCAATAAAACGTGCCTAGACATACAGAGCTTTCCAACAGAGGCTGCTATTATGGGCCTCATCAATGGCTTGCGAGAGGGACCTTTTAGCCAATCTATATCGAAAAAACACCCCACATCTCTGAACAAAGTACAAGAACGAGCAGAAAAGTACATCAACATGGAAGAAAACTCTCGACTAGGAGAAACCCCAAAATTTGGATTCACCTCCCGGGATAAGGACAAGGAGTTCAAAAGGAAGGAAGATCGACATGGAAAAAAAATCAAAAAATACCACAATTACACCCCTCTTCGAGTGTCTCTTGTGGATGTCTACAGAGAGGTTTACCACACTGAAAAATAACTCCAGTTTGACCACTCAAAGGCAAAAAAAGGAAGAGGAAATCGGGCTGAATATTGTGAATATCATTGAATCTGCAGACATTCCACCAATGAATGTTTTGATTTAAAAAATGTCATAGAAAAACTAGTAAGAGAGGGGAAGCTAGATCGGTATCTGGCCACCCGAGACGATGAGCAAAGAAAAAGAAGAAGAGAAGAATATGTCGGACGAACCGAGCGACCACCTCGTACACCAGAAAGACACGTCCACATGATACACGGCGGATTTGCGAGGCGAGGAATCTCCAAATCATCTCGCAAAAGACATCTTAAAGAAATATATAATGTTGAAGGGAAGGAGGAAGCACCCGACATCCCCGTGATTACTTTCACCAAAGAAGACACATCCGGTATCATCTCATGACACGACGACCCCATGGTCACCGTTATACTGGCAAACACAAATCTCCACTGCACACTGATAGACCAAGGGAGCTCCACCGACATCCTGTTCAAAACTGCCTCCGGCAAGCTCGGCTTGGAAGAAAAAGAACTTAGAGCATATCCGAACAGCCTGTTCGGACTAGGAGATACCCCGGTTCAACCACTTGGATACATCTCGCTACACAGAACCTTCAGAAAAGGAAACCAGTCAAGAACACTCAAGATAGATTACATCATGGTCGACGTCAGTTCAGCCTACAATGCCTTAATAGGTCGGACAACATTGAATCAGCTCGGCGTAATAGTCTCGACTCCACATCTATGCATGAAATTCCCAACTACAAAAGGGATAGCTACAATAAAGGCAGACCAGAAGACAGTGTGCCACTGTTACCACGAAAGTCTAAACCTCAGAGGCAAAGGAGAAGAATTCCATACAATCGAACTTGGTGGAGTTCAGAGGCGGGAAGAACTCCGCCCGCAACCTGGAAGGGAAATAGAGAAAGTCCAGATCGGGGATACCCCAGACCAAATGACCAATATCAGTATAATCCTTAAATGAGACATAAAAGAATCACTCATACAGTTCTTACGACATAACATCGACTTTTTTGCATGGAAGGCCGCAGACATGCCAGGCATAGACCCCAAGTTAATATGCCACAAGCTATCAGTTTACCCAGGATCTCAGCCAGTACAATAGAGGCACAAAAAGCTCGGACCAAAATGATCCCAAGCTGTGGAAGAGCAGGTACGAGTGACGTTAAGATTTTTTCCAGTAAAGAATTTCATAAAAACAGTCGCGTTGTAGATATAGTCTCTAAACCGACAGAAATCCCTTCGTACAAACATTTTGGTTGTCACAAGTAACAAACCCCTAAATAAATTGATAACCGAAGTATTTAAACCTCGGGTCGTCTTCTCAAGGAATTGCAGGGAGGTATGTTCTTATTATTGGTTATGAAAAAGTGTGTTTGGGGTTTTTGGATTAAGGTAAAAGGTTAGTTGGGCAATGGGCACAGGTATATTTTCAAAGTAATAAAAGTAAATGAATGACTGTAAAATAAACTCTTGGCAAGGTGTAAGAACTGGAAGTCCTATCCTTATCAATTGTCATGAGAATTGGATTTTTAATCCCACTTTGTTAACCTCTAACTATGAAGGTAAGTTAAGTGGATGAATTAATTCCAATTTTTAATCAACAATGAGTTTGATAACTTAAGGGTCACCAATTAATCAACAAAAGCCAAAAGGAAGAATATCTAAATTAAATTAAAAGCATTCATGTAAATAAAGCAATTAAACTACGTCTAAACATAAATTCAAGTCATAACATGGTAAGGCTAATAAGCCAATTGGGCATTATATCTAATACAAGCAAGCACTGAAGTATCTGAAAATGAGAGATAAATATAAAGTAAAAGGAATATTAAACCTGGGATCGAGAGTCACTCCTAAAACTAAGAGAAGTCCTAAATCCTAATCCTAAGAGAGAGAGGAGAGAACCTCTCTCACTAAAAACTACATCTAAAATATGAAAAGTGAATTATTGGAGCATCATTATGAATGGATGCATTCCCCCACTTTATAGCCTCTAATCTGTGTTCTCTGGGCCAAAAACTGGGTCAGAAACAACCCAGAAGTCACTTCCAGCACTTTCTGGTCCGTACAGGTCACGGAAAAGTGACGCGGCCGCATGGCTCATGCGGCCGCGCGGGTTGCGTTCCTGTCAGGTCACGTGTCCGCGTGACTCATGCGTTCGCGTTGCCTGGCGTTGGGGCAGGTATGGCAAATTATATATCAAATCGAAGCCCCGGACGTTAGCTTTCCAACGCAACTAGAACCGTGTCATTTGGACCTTTTTAGCTAAAGTTATTGTCGTTTGAGTGCGAAGAGGTCAGGCTGGACAGCTTAGCAATTTCTCCAACTTATTGTATTACTTCCACTTTTGCATGCTTCCTTTCCATCCTCTGAGCCATTCCTGCCTT